>NC_047676.1:25236349-25536349 GCF_011762505.2 Arvicanthis niloticus
GAATCATGAGGTTTCTTCTTGAACCTGGCCCAGCATCAGCCTTGTCAGCCTGACTTTGTATCTATGGAGAGCTCACGGCCTGGATGTGGCTGGGGATCTTGGGGAAATCTTCTCCTGGGAATTTCCGCTTGCTGTTTCTCTCGGGCTTTTTATAGTTACATAAGGTTTAGATCTGTTAGCAAACACTTGTATAGTGATGCCTCTCTCTGTTTATAGAGTCAGGATAAATTGTCCTTATGGGAAATATCTGCCTTTAGGAGTGATCAGGATCAAGGCTTTTTATTTTGTGTTTGAGTGCAGTTCATCTGCCTTTCTAAAAATCGTTTTGATGTCTGTTTCATTCATGTGACTCATCCCTTGTTGATAAACACCAGGACTCAGTAGACCTCCTTAGAAAGCCTGTTTTGATCTAAAAGTAGCTGCCACTGGGAAATACGTGACCCAGCCTTGTGTGTTCTCATGGATGCTAAACCAAAAGACACCACTGGATTTGAAAACTCATAAAGGATGTGGGATGAGAAGCCTAGGAAATGATTGTCAAGAGCCTTGCCCTCCGGCATCCTGGGAATCTCTTTCTAAGTTGTCTGAGGGCCTCACAACACAACACGTTGGTATTTATTCAGTTATGGAAGCTTAACTTCTGAATGTATGACTACCAGTTTTAGAGATTATTTATTTTATGTGTACGATTGTTTTGCCTACCTGCAAATCTGTACACACAGCATGGTGCCAATGGAGACCCAAAGCGAACATAGCTTCTCTGGAACTAGAGCTAACAGACAGCTGTGAGGCACCATGTGGGTGCTGGGAACTGAACTCCAGTTTTCTTGTGAGAGCAGCAAGTCTCTCTTAACTGCTGGGTCATCTCTCCAGCCCCTAGGGGTTTTTTTGTTTGTTTGTTTGGTTTGGTTTATTTTGTTTGGATTCTTCAATTTGGTTTGTTTGTTGTTTGGATAATCGGGTACCTTCTTTGTCAGGGAATGACTCTCCTTCCCTTCCAAAGTTGTACTGAAAAATGACCATTTCATTCTCTAGATTTGGTCTCAACTTACCTTGGGGTACTTTGTTTTTGTTTTCAATATCTCCTCCCACTGAAAGGGGCGGGACACTTAATGGTGAAAGGCGCGGTAATTAAGCACACCCTTCTGAGTCAGCCTTAAATGGGTTTGAATTGAGGCTCCGACTTTGTTCCTTCAACACTTTGTGACTCAGTTTCTTTGTGTTACATAAAGCCGGCAATTACTCCCACTTCGCAGAGACACTGCAGAACCTAAATGAGATAAAATAGAACAGGCAAGGTGCCAACATAACCCTAGCAAGAGCCGAGTAACTCATGGCCATCACCAACTAGTAGGTTGATAAAGCTACGCTTCCTGCAGGTTTAAACAGTTTACATGTGAGTGAATCCATGAAATATACTTATGTCCAATATGCTTGTGTTCAGTCAACAAGGACGGGTGTATTCTTAGAGGTACCCACCCAAACGCAAAGGTCCAGGTTGGGCAAATCATGGCATTTTCTCGTGAGTTCATAACAACGTGGAAGGCCAGCAGGACCTCTGCTCTCACATCGGATGGAGTAACTGAGAGACTTCGGTTCTGGCGGTCTTAGCCCGGAATCGGGGCAGCTTTTCAATGCAAGACTAATCATGCAGGACTCACTCAGAATGGGGCGGGTGCTAAGTGAAGATTATCAGTGATGTAATGAGAGGCTGTTCGTATGTTAAGCTGGTATGTAAGAGGATAAGCATGTCTTCTTTATATCTAACCCACATTTTAATGGTGTATTTAGTCTCTTACCCCCTCCTGTCTTCTGTAGAGATGAAGAACAGCTGGTCTGCATCCTCTTTACAGGAGAATTCTGTTAAGTATGCGTGAGGCACTCATTCCACACAGACTAAACAACTCCAGGTCCTTTAACCTTGCTTCGTAGGTTCTATTTCACTGTCTCCTTAATCATTTCTGTTCTCTCTTGGAACGTTTCCAGTTTCTCTACATCTTCTTTTAAATAGAAGACCTTATACTGAACATATTCCCTTGTAAGAGTGTGGCTGCTGTCAAGTTTGTTGGCGTGAAACAGGGAGCTGTGGTATATTTTGTTTTAAAGGAGGCTCTCCACCACCGTGAACACTCCAATACTGTGGTGCCTGGTTCCTGTCAATCTCCCAGGCAAATTCTTAGTCAATGCATGACCCGCTTTGATCTCGTTACTCTGACGGTTTCTCTTGAATCAAGACACTAAGCGCATTTGTGCCTGTCCCCGCTGATTATCCACCCCTGAGGATACAATTTGGTAATCAGCTATCAGGCTGAACCCCAAACTGTCTTTAATGAGCCATTTCCTTAATGTGTTGAAGCTACTTTGGATTTTCTTAACGTATCAGTGATTCCCTCTTGGATTCATGTTATTCCTAGTCTCTCGGGGTACACACATACACACACACACACACACAGAGAGAGAGAGAGAGAGAGAGAGAGAGAGAGAGAGAGAGAGAGAGAGAGAGAGAGAGAGAAAGGGAGAGAGAAAGGGAGAGGGAGAGAGATTTCAAGTATTACTGAAATCAGATCCAGGATAAATTCATGAAATCAGATCCAGGATAAATTCATGGTGCACACCGGAAGTCCTCTTTTGTTTACTGAGCCGTTGATCTCTTTTCCAGTCAGGAGTGGAGCCTGGGGAGGAAAAGACATCCCGGTTCCTATCTTTCTGTCAGGCTGATGAGAATGTCATGTGTTTTCCAAAGCTCTCCCGCCATTAAGACGTTATGCAGATGTGGACCAATTGCTAATCCTCTGGCTCACGTACGCCCTGCGCTGATCTTCAGTGGGGAAGAGGGATATTTATTTGCATTATCCTTGAAACTGTAGATGACTGTAAACAGCACGGATTTACCCGGCATAAATTCTGTACCAGATTGAAGGCATGGAGAAAGCTAGACACTAACATGTGAAGCTCAACCAGAAAGACCATCAAAAAGGAGACAGCGTTTGCTAGTGGAATTGTTATTAGAAAATCATTCAAGCTCAGCTTAGCTCCTGGGGAACTCGTAGGATACGGAAATGTCCTGTGGAAAGATGCTGGAGTATCCACAAAAATGTTCACCTATGGTGGAAAAAGCTGGAAAGGGGGAGGGAGGGGATGTTCATGTCCATGATACCCCAACTTTCCTAAACTGTGGGTCAGGACCTCATCATAACACAATGCGGGAGAGTGGAAAACCTAGAAATAGTAAAAGGTTTCTTAATGCCCAGTGTCCAAAATGAATTCAAAATCAAAGACTTTGAGGTGGTTGCCTGGGTTGCATCTTGCAACTTCAGTGTATTCTTGATGTTCTCCAATGCTATACCGTGTCACCATCACACTGTGATGTGATGACACACTGTGTGTGTGTGAGTGTGTGTAGGTATATGAGTGTATGTGTGTATGTGTGTGAGTGTATATATGTGTATGTGTGTGAGTGTATATATGTGTATGTATGTGAGTGTATATATGTGTGTGTGTAGGAGTGTATGTGTGTGTGAGCGTTTATGTGTGAGCATGATGTATGAATGTGTGTGTATGTATGTGAATGTGTGTATGTATGAATGTGTGTGTATGTGTGTATATATATGTGTATATATGTGTGTGTATGTGTGTGTATGTGTGTATATGTATATGTGAGTGTGTGTATATGAGTGTGTATGTGTGTGAGAGAGTATGTGTATGTATATGTGTGTGAGTGTGTGTGTATGTATGTGTGTGTGTATATGTGTGAGTTCATGCATGTGGATGTCAGAAGACAAGCCCAGATGTTGTTCTTCTGGAGTGGTCCAACTTGGTTTTTTGAGGAGTCTTTTCCTGGGACTTGTGCTTGCCAATTGGGCTACACTGGTGGCTGGCCAGCAAACCCAGGAATCCTCCATCATCCTGCAGTCCCATCATCCTACCAAGTCTGGTTTTTGGTTTTGATTTTTTTTTTTTTTAAACATAGGTACTAGAGGTCAAACTCAGGGCCCCTTTCTTGGACCACAAGTACATTGCAAACTGACCTGTCTCTTAGCCTGTATTCTTAGTTCACATCATACAACATGGTAACGCACTCTACATTATGTGTATGTTATCACGCGTCACAATGACGACTCTGCTGACACACCCCCACCCAGATTATTTATGTTAGGAACTGTGGTGTTTTGACTCTACAAAGCTTCCTGTTTGTCTAGAACCATAATGGTTCAATTATAGAAAGTAGACAACATTTTCCTACAATCATTTCTTAGAATATAAGTATCAAATTAGTAGTATGTTTTTGGATGGGGTTCTATTAGAATGTTTGATTTTTAAAATTTATTGTTTAAGCTGCAAAATTGAGTTTCATGGAAAAAAAAAACCAAACCATTAAATAAATAATGGCTTGGAATTAGGACAGAACTTACAGCAACTTCTGAAATGCCCTAAACATACTTCTGCCACCTAATACTACATTTTTTTTTTGTATGTGCATGTTTTTTTGATTTGTTTTGGAGATAGGGTCTCACTACATAGCCTTGGCTGGCCTGGAATTCACTCTGTAGACCAGGCTGGCCACAAACACATAAAGCTCTCCACGTGCTGGGATTAAAGGTGTGCTTTATCCACCTCACCTGGCCTGCTTGTTACGTGAAACAGCACCCTCAGGCTGGAGAGGTGGTTCAGTGGTGAAGAGCGCTGGCTGCTCTTCCAGAGGTCCTGAGTTCAATTCTCAGCAACCACATGATGACTTACAACCATCTATAATGAAATCCAATGCCCTCTTCTGGTGTGTCTGAAGACAGCAACAGTGTACTTACATATGTATAAATAAATAAATAAACAAACAAACAAATAAAATCTTAAAAAGAAAAGCAAAGACACAGCAGCCTCAGCACGGACTATATACCATATCAAACAACTCTGGAATATGCTGAGGGTACTCAGTGTCCTGAAATATCCATTATTTTTTCACCCAAGATTTGATTCTTCATGTAAAAAATAAACAAGCTCGCCCATTTCCTTAGCATACAGATTTGCTTTCACCTTTAATAAAGGCAAAATTACCTGTCCACCAAAGAATTGTTTTCATCCTTTAGGCTGTATTATCAGTAAGTGTTCCATTTTTCTATCTAAATTATACACCTACATATCCAAGGTTGTGGAACAGATTCTCTGACTAAAAGGAGTTGCAGATAGAAAAAAGTTTACAAAAGTTTTATTGTCTGGAAGCTAGATGCTTTCCCGTTAAGAGTGGAGGTGCAGTAGCCTTTTCTGAACTCATGAAGTCTTTTGAGGAATTGGCTCACAAAGCTAGTCTCCTGACACACGGCGTTCCAGGGACCTCCACCAGGTGGTGTTGGCTACAGGGACTCACATTTTGAGATAAACTGTCAAAGAAGGAATGCCTCAGCCTGGTCTTCCTACCTGTTTCTGGTTTGCTCTTATGCTGGTCTGAATGAAGCAACTGAGGGTAATCCGAGGACTGGTAATTGGTAATTTCGGTAATTATTTACCGTGTGCTCCTGGGCAGCTTTTGGGAGTGGGCAGACTTCCAGCCCTGACTTGACATGGGCCGGCCTCTCCTAGTCTCTAATTACCCATTCCAGTGGCAGTAAATGGTACTGGGAATCGCGGCCTTCTTTGGCTTCCTTTATCATAATTAATCGCGTCGAATTCCAAAAGATTTGTCCTTTGCAAAGCTCATTTACTTTCGTGGGCTGCGGGATGTCCAGGAAGAGCACGATAACTTGAAGATACAGGGTGAAGCTGTACAAGGTTTTGATACAAATCCAAGGATCTAGGAGGGTGTGTGCCTGCCGGTGCAAGTCCTAGGAGGGAGGCACGGGGCTGCAGCGAGCTTGTTTTTGCTGGCATTCCTGCATTTCACCTCGGGAGCTCACTATATCCCTAACTCAACTCCTCCTGCCCGCCCCGGAGCACCTTCAGAGCCAGGTGAAACGTGTTTTGTTTGCGCAGAAGTTCCTTAACAGTTTGAGGTTTGGCACAGCCAAGTGCTTTTACGTTTCAACAAGTGTTAGGAATGGAAACGTAGAGTAAAATACAATTGAAGTTTTGAAAAGCCATGGAATGATGGGGCGGGGTCGGGGCGGGGGCTCCCCTCAGCCTTCTCTCCTACTTAAAGAAAAACAAACATTGTTTTCCTAAGCTTTCTTGCATTCTCATTAATTTAAGACAGGAAGCCTTCGGTGGGTGTGACATAAACAAGTTGGCCCTCGTGGGTCGGGCTTCCTCATCAGTTTGCAGCTGGAGAAATGGCTGAGCTGCCCAAACCCATTCTGGCCTCTCGGGGGATGACTTGTTGACTGAGCCCTGCAGAAGGTGGGAGGGGCAGGCGAGCAGAGAAGGTATAAAGGAAATGCTTTAGCTGTGCGGTCACTGGCGATTGTAATTCAGGGGTGGTGAGTTTGGTTATTCCAACAGAAGGAATCTGATTTGGAGTTTCTGGAAAGTTCCCTGACATCCCGCCGGGTAGGATAGTTGTGATTTTAGTTGGGGGGGGGGGGGGGCTCATGCGTCCCCCCACAAGAAGTCAAGCTTCTGCGGACGGTGAAGCGGAGCAGTCATGAAATGAATGATGTTAGAAGGTGCAGCTTCTTAGCGTGGAGAACTCCAGCCAGGGTGGGGGTATCTGGATGCTGAGGGGTGCGGGGGAGCATTTTTTCCCCAGTTCACCGCAGGAAGCTCCCGCGCACTAGATGTAAACAAAAGTGTCTGAGAGAGAAACCCCAAACTCCGAGCAAGCCTCCGGGCGCGGTTTCCTTTTCCCTGCAGAGGACGGGGTGAAGGGAAAAGGACTTTGGAATGCCGTGGAGTTTTGACAAGTGAGAGTCGGGCTAGGATTGCATTACAGCCTTTTCATAACCCCCTCCACCCACCGAGTAGGGAGGGGTCCTCCCGCACATCCGTAGCCCGCGGAGAGGAGCGTTGGCGACGTCCTGCAGGAGCCGGGCTTGGGACAGCAGGACAGCCCGGGGGACCTGGGGAGGGCAGTGCCCCCGCGAAGCCTGCCCCGCCCCTCCCTGCCCTGTGCTGGGGGCTGCCAGCAGGTGCTCCGGCTAATGACAGGTCTCTGGGGCTCACTCAGCTCAGCTCCAACGGATTACCCTGAGGCCAGCTGCTCCTGCCCTCAAGGCTCCCAGAGGAGCTGAGGGAAGAGATCTTGAGAGAAAGCTTCTAGAGGTGACTTCAAAACTGGAGGTAAGAATCTAAGGGGGGCGGGGGGGGGGGGAAGCCCAGATTCGATCTGATCCAGATTGAGATGCATACGGAGGAGGCTGGATCCACTAGTGTGCCAGTGTGAGAATTTAACCACAGCCTCCCAGAAATGAGCGGCTACCTGACAGCTTGTTACTTTCCGTTGGGGGTTTGCATGCCGTGGAAGTCAAAAAAAAAAAAAAAAAAAAAAAAGTGGTTTCTATTCACTGGGAGGAGCGATTTGGAACTGGTTTGTCAATAACTGGATGTAAAGAGGCAACTTGTGTGTCTGTGTGTGCACGTGCCTGCGTGTGTGGTGGGGGGATGTGGAAGGATGTTGCGGTGGAAGCAGTCCTTCTGTCCTTGTACTTTTCTCCTGGCTTCTGGTTAGCTTCTGGTTAGCTTCTGGTTAGCTTTGGTACAACCAAGCTGTTTTCTGTCCCAAAGGGAGAGTTTGGATGGTTCCACATACAAGGCTGTTGTCATCTCCTCTGGGGACAGATCTTTGCCCCAAATTACTAAACAGTGTACTTGGACAACAACGCTATTCACAGATTGTGCAAACTTTTTTGATTAGATTACCCAGAAGTTAAAAAATAAAAAATAATGAAGGATGCTCAGAAAGAGGATAGCTTTTTTTTTTAATTGCTATTTTGGGGGTGTTGTGCCCCTTTCTTTCTTCCTTCCTTCCTTTTTGAACCAGGGTCTCCCTCAGTATATAGCCAGGGCTGGCCTTGGACTTGTGATCCTCCTGCCTAAGTCTACAGTTCTGGATTATAGTTGTGACCTGTCTCTGGCCAAAGATGGCCTTTTGTATCACATAGTCCTGCTTTAGCGGACAGCTTAGAAACAGAAAGAGTGAAGTGACTTCAAGTGATAAGAATAAAAAGTGGAGTCAACTGTCATCTTCAGAGAAAAGTTTCTTCTTCTTTTTTTAAAGGTTTATTTAGGTATTTCATGTATATTCTCTGTCTTTATGCACAGCAGAAGAAGGAGTCAGATTCCACCACAGGAAGTTGTGAGCTACCATGTGGGTGCTGGGAATTGAACTCAGGACCTCTGCAAAAGTAGCCAGTGCTCTTAACCACTGAGCCCCAGAGAGAAAAGTTCCTAAGAATATAAACACTATTTTTTTTTCTTTCCACAAACTAGGTCTAGCCGAATACAACAGGGAGCATAGTCTATAAAAATACAGTGCTATAACTGTTTCTGCAATTCTAAACTCACATTATAGGTAAATTACAAAGTTCATGGGATGCAAAATTCGCAGCTATCCCGTTATACCTATGCAGGCTCTAGGAAGAGCTGTGGGACCCCCTCCCCCGCCCCCAGGTGATAGTCATACCTTTGTGGAAGGAGGCTTCATTAGGTTCTATAGAAAAGAGCCACGCAGTGGTGGTACACACCTTTAATCTCAGAGGCAGAGGCAGGTGGATCTTGGGAATTTTGAAGCCAGCCAGATCTACAGAGCAAGTTTCAGGACAGCCAGGGCTACACCGAGAAACCCTGTTTCACCTCCCCTTCCTCCCCTCCTCCACATACCCCACCACACCCTACCAAAAGAGTTCCTAGATGGACCATAGCCAGAAGCTGAAATAAGATGTTTAGGGGAAAGTGTCAGGGGAAACCAATATGAACTCAGATTCTAAGGTTTGCCCCAAATCTCTCAGCCTGCTCTGCTGGGTTTGACTGCGATGGTTGGGAGACCGATTTAGGCAGCCTCCCCCTTATCTACAGTAAAAGGTGGCTAGCATAGGAGTAGCAGTGTACTAAGCACTTCCTGTCTGTTTCCCATTCCCATAATTCACCCAAGCACCACATCACACATGGTAGATTCTCTTCAGAAGAGAATCTATCCCATTACTGCTAATGTCTGGATACTCCAGGATCCTTATACCAAAGAGTCGTTAAAGGGCCAGGGGTGGCTTCCCATTCCTCCCTGTCTCCTGGGACATCCTCCTTATCCCTGGCTTCACTGGTATATTATTTCTCCAGAGCCATGGCCTGGCACGTGTCCTGCCTTCTTCAGTGGGTTCTCCAGGGTGTTGGTTGGGCTCTTCCTGATTCTTGTGTAGCTTCCCATTCTTATTCTGGCATCCAACTGGAAGCCTGAGGTATCCTTCTTTATGAAAACACAGTCACAAATAATTTTAAGTCACCGATTGTTTAGGACTGGGTGTCACCTTGGCTGGCCTCAAACTTGCTATATAGACCAGACTGGCTTCTGCCTCCCAAGTGCTGGTATTAAAGGCATACACTGCCTGGTGGTTGGTGGCACACGCCTTTAATCCCAGCACTTGGGAGGCAGAGGCAGGCGGATTTCTGAGTTCGAGGCCAGCCTGGTCTACAGAGTGAGTTCCAGGACAGCCAGGGCTATACAGAGAAACCCTGTCTCGAAAAACAAAACAAAACAAAAAGGCACACACTTATTTATAAGACCTACAAGGAGGGACAGCAATCATTCCCTTACCCCTAAGTGGCTCCAAGGACAGCCACTTGAACATCGCCTATTCATTTTTAAATGGTTAAGTGCATCCTGCCCTGTGGTTGGTTCTTACCAAGTCCACCCTTTCTGATTGCACTCTGGGTTTGCTGCCCTCCAGGCAAAGCTGGCTGCATCAAGCAGCGAAAGTCACTTGACAGTAGTCGTGATGAGGCAGAGGAGTGCAGGAATGTTTTAAGTTTGGGAGAAGGAACTAAACCCTCAAAGACCACTATCACAACTGTCCGTGTGTCCTGTACTAGGGATATGTTCTTTCTCTTGTTCAGGGGATGTCCTTTATCATCTGAGCCCCCCACCCCCAAGCCTTACCTTTTATGTTCTGTTCCATAAGTGCCCAAGAAAACATGCACATGACATCAGTGTTTTGAGAGCCTCCAGGCCTGACTGTCAGGTTGAACTAGGGTTGAACTCAGCCACAGTGGAAATCTCTTTCATTTGAATCAGGAAAGTGATGCTCTCTTCCTGGTCTCAGGGCCCTACTCAGGGGTCAGCTGTCACTCTACTTCCTGGTGTTTGGAGTCTTTCCCCACCTCTGGAAGGGGGAGGGGGGATAGATTTTTCTCCTGTCTTTTAATATTCTTTTTCTTCATAATGAAGATTTATTATAATACACTTTGTATGAGAGTCTTTGTCCGTGTATCTTACCAGCATTTTGATGAGCTATCTCAGCCTTGTAAATCTGCCTCTTGGTTCTGAACAGTTGTTTGGTTTTTTTTCCCCCTAGAGGTTCTTTTTAAATATAAAATCCCCTCCGTTTCTTCTGGAACACCATTAATGTGAAGGAAGTTTTTATGGACTGAATCATTAAACTCTTACCTATTACGTTTCCTGTTTCCCTTTTAAAAGTTCTACTTCCTGGGAAATTTCTTCATCTCATGCTCTGAGAGGCTAATATCCCAGCTCTATGTCCGATGGTCAAATCTCTAAATCCCAAGAGCTCAGCCCCTTAGGGTTCTGAGTTGTCTTATAATCTCCTGCTATTGTTTCAGGGCTGGAAAGCAGCTCCACTTTGCAGTCCTCGGGACTGTCTTTGAAGTGCCTCTCTCCTCCCTGTATTGTTTCTGTTTCCTCTGATTTCCCCCTGGCCGTTTGTTTGGATTTTTTAATCTCTTCCATGGTGAAGGCTTTCCTAACGTGCTTCATGATCCTTGACCCATTCCTGAAATGCCGATTGGAAAGTCTGAACCGGTAGGGCTGATTCTGAGGAACGTTTCCTTTTTAATGAAGGAGACCCAGGGCAGTGTCTCCGAAGGCGCAACGCCTGGCACACGGTACACTTTCTATATGTGTCTGCACAGCAACGGAACAGCAGAGGACCTGCCGAGGCCAGGTGGCAGTGACTGGGCTTTGGTTTTTGTCTTGTGGTCTTGGTTTTGAATGGCGTTTTATTGAGCATGGTCTTTATTTAAGTTGATACGGCAGTGGCTGTTAGAATAACTTGAGAGTGCATTCCAGGGCCTCCACTGAAGACTGACTGGCTGGTGATGTCAATGGAGAACTCTCATCAGCAGACACAGTTTCCTCCCTGGGATAACTGCCCAAATGGAGAGAAGTCTCTGTGGGAGGAGAGTCTCTCCGAGTAAGATTCCGAAGGGCATATGGAATGAGGAGCCGGTAACATTTGCTCTTGGAGAACTTCCCTTCCCCTGTTTAATGGGTGGTCCCCCACCCACCAGCTACAACTGGCATGTCTCTGTCCAGAGATGCTGTGACACAGCAGAGAAAAGTCAGGCCTTCACCTGTAATCTAGGAGGAAAGGAGACAGTATGGGGGTCTGGTGGCTTTATACACTGACCCTCAGCCAGCCTACCCTTGTCTGATTGATACATGGTATTCCTAATTCCTACTGGATACATGGTATCCCAAGACTCTCTGGGGTAGTGGGAATGAAGGACAGTAAAGTAGGCTTCCAGCCCCACCCCCACTCCCTATCCCCCACCCCTGCTGTACGTGCTAGCATCAGCTTGCCTTCATCTGGAAGTCAGGTGCTACTAGTTTCTTACTGCTAGTTTATGTGTCTGTCAGTTTCCCAAAACTTGCTGCAGCCACTGCTTCTCCTGGTTTGCTTTGTCTTAGTTCGGCTTGCTGCGGCCCCACCCCAACATTTTGCAAACTTTTAAACAGTCCTAAACTCTCAACCAGTCTTGTGCAGTCCCTGCCTGATTCTCCCAGCTTTTCCTCAGGTCTTCCTCCTGTGTTTCTGGCCCAGCGCTACAGGGACCTGCTGGAGATAGGCCACACTGCCTGTTGCACCCAGCAGTAAGGTGCCTGAGGCTGGAGATGGCTGGTTATTGGGCTTTAAGCTGAGCAAATTGGAACTGATTTGTCAGTGACTGGATGGAGCTTGTTAAGTTCGTTGTGCAAGAAGCTACTTACTGCTCGTTATGAGCATGGAGCAAAGGCTATTTCCAGATATTCGATGCTCTGACTTACTCGGTGTTCCCAGTTCATGAACACCGGCAGAGCCTGCTGACTTCTGTGAAACACATTCATATTCCTTTGTATCTTTGCCTGCCGCTTGGTGAGTGGGGGAAACAAATGTGAGGACCTGGAAGTGCTTTTCTCTCAGGTGCTCGGCCTTTTCTGTCAGGTACCTTATTCCATAGCTCAGAGTCAGATGAAGAAAAGGGCACCCTGGGCCGTGAGGAGGTACGGTGTGGAGGTTTTAGAAAGGGTTTGTTGCCTGATGGTGATGGCGCACGCCTTTAATCCCAGCACTTGGGGAGGCAGAGGCAGGTGGATTTCTGAGTTCGAGGCCGGACTGGTCTACAGACAGAGTTCCAGGACAGCCAGGGCTACACAGAGAAACCCTGTCTCGGAAAAAAAAAAAAAAAAAGAAAGAAAGAAAGAAAGGGTTTATTTCTTAGAGAAAGATACAAAATAGCGCTCTTCTGCCTGCTGCTATCAGGAAACACGGGCCTCTAGGTTCCAGCCTGAGGGGAACGTAAGAGACATTGCAGAGATCAGGAAAGCTTACCAGGAGCCCTGACCTCTATTTAAGTCATTTTGAGTCAAGGTTTGGTATCATTTGTCACCAAAGTGATCCAGGTGGAGATTTATTCAGGCATCCCTTTATCTCTGAAAGGCATCAGGGAAACCTCAGGCTGGCTCAGTTTGGAGTAGCCTGCCTCCTCATTTGATTCTTATATTGATTGCAAGTGGGATTCCTCTCAACTCAGCCCATTTTGTAGGCAAATGAGAACCTTTTTTTTTTTTTTTTTTTTTTTTCCTGCTCCAAAGGTCACCATAACTACTGAGCTATTTGGGGATTGGGGGGCCAGGAGACAGTTGTAGATTGTAGTAAGCCCAAGTTTAAATGACATTGCAACTAGGAAACCTTTTCTAGCCCCACCTAGAAAAGCCAAGGGCTGGCTTTGACTTCCCCCTGGGTTCACACCATATGGTGTTCTCCTTCTCCTGTGCTTGGTATTTCCTTTGCACACTGGGGGACGTTTTAAAGAGGAGACAAACTGTGACAGTGCTTGGTAGTGTCAGGAAGGCTAGAATGTAGGAGAACATAGACTGTCATTCTGTGTTTTCCGGCTTGGCTCCAGTGGCGGGATGCTCTCTGTTTTTATGAATGAAAGGCCTGTCTGGGTGGTTCCATTCCTGATAGAACCACAGCCTAAAGGTGAATGCCCTCCAATGCACTCGTCACCCTTGTCTCTTGATATCTGAGTGTCTCCTTAAAGCGAGACTCTAAGGAAGACTGCCTTATACTGTCATGCAGCTAAGAGTTACTGAGTCCCTGCCAGACACAGTTACAGTGTCACATGTATGAACTTAATCTCATCTACACCAGGATCTTAATGGTTTTTTTTTTTTTAATTTAACTTATTAATGTGTTTGTTTGTGGGGGCTTGGGGAGCACACACACACCACAGCATGTGTATAGAGGTCAGAGGACAACTTTCGGGGTGGGTTCACTACCACGTGGTTTAGGGTTTTCTTCTTTCTGGCTTCCCATGTTGTTGCAGGAGCGTTGGGATCGAAGGCTGTTGAGTCTGACTTTTTAAAGTGGGCTCTAGGGATGGGACTCAAATCCTCAGGCTCACACGGCAAGCCCCTTTAGCCAGCCCAGCGTCATGATCTTATGGAGGATAGTCTTATCCCCGTTTCACAAGGTGTCTTACATGTGCTTTACACCGTAATTCATCATAACCTTAACACCCTTTATACGTTCTGTGGTGTTCAGCAGGAATTAAGACATTGTTGTGAATGAATAAACAGGATTTTTCAGAGTATTATAAACTCATTGATTTTTTCTTTTCTTTTTGTTTGTTTTTTTCTTTTTCTTTTTTTTTTTTTTATTAACTCATCTATTTTTAATGGTGGCGTATTTCCTAATAGAGCCAAAGACCATAATTTAGCTAGCTCTTTCCAAGGATTATTCAGAGCTATGGCACAGGTTCTGAGATATCTCAGACACAAGCTTCCTACTTGAAAGTGACCGTGAACCATGTTATTGATTGAGGGTTTTTGTTGTTGTTGTTGTTTTTGTTTTGTTGTTGTTTTAGAGATAGGGTCTCAGGCAGCCCAGAATGTTTTCTAACTCATGACCCTCCTGCCTTCACCAGCCAAGTGCTAGGATTCCAGGCATTGAAAACCTTTTTATCCTTCTGGCTTCTCTTCACCTCCCCATAGGCCACTCCTAGGAGATGACTCCATCATCATCTGAGTTCCAGATTCCCTTTGCTTGAACTAGAACCCTGCACAAAAGGCTATAGCATCTGGGAGACACAAATATTTTTTTTGAACTGTTTCCAGGGGTGTCTACTAAAAGTTCTGCATTAGCTGGCAGGGAGTTGCTGTTTAGAATATAGATCCCTGAAATGTGGCCTGCCAAGGGCCATTTTCCAGGTGTTTTCTCATAACATGTCTTATTACACTCTTCAATCTAGAGATACTATATCAAACTCATTCATTATTTGAGACTTTTGGCTGACCTCTGAGATTCTTTTTTTAATTGCCGGCTGATAGAAAATACAAATGGAAAAATGTGTTAGTGTGCAAACTTTGAAGTTTGATATCTTTGGAATTGGGGGCCTTGTAGGGCTAGAGGGTGAAAGAAAATAATAAGATGATTTTGTCTGGTTAGTGGGTGCCCTGACAGTTCCCCCCCCACCCTTTGGTCATTTATAAACAATTTCATTGTGCCTTAGACAATTAAAATGTTCTCAAGTTAATTACCCTTAAAGTTCTCATTTAGAAAGGGGGCACATCTTTGACCTTGTATATCAAGAAGACCTTGGTCTTTCCATTTAGGTTCATTGTATGGTACAGTCCTTTCAGCATGAGGACCTGAGTTCAAATCCCCAGCACCCACAAAAAAAAAAAAAAAAAAAATCTGAACATGACTGTGAACTTGCAACCCCAGCCCTGGAGGGTGGGGATAGGAGTATTCCCCAGAGCTGTCTGGCCAGCCAGCTTTACTGAAACACTGAGTTTCTAGTTCAGTGAGAGACTTGGTCTGAAGGCAGTAAGAAGGGGACCAGTAAAGGAAGACACCCAATACCCTGTTCTTGTCACCATCCATGTGCATGGATACACGTGCTTGTATCCACCATCCAACATGCTTGTATCCACCCACAAGCAGTGCATCCCACACACATACATGTGTGTCCTAAATACATTTGAAAGATGCATTATGCGTACAGCATACATATGTGGCTTTCTTGCTCCTCCACTGGTCCCTGATTCATTTTCTGGCTTCCTCTGTACCGGGAGAATCACATTTATGGTCCTTAACACTAGGTTCCCTTGCCCTTTGCTTCTGACTGGATCCAGCCAATAGGACTCCAACTGGCAGAAGATGGGAAGCAAGAGAAGGGAGAGTTGAAGAGTTTGTTACCCACTCGTGGTCTTCTCAGACTTGGCGAGATTCTGACAACAGCTAACTTCTCCCAAGGCCTTGAGGGGTAGCTCATGCTCACGGCCCCCAGCTCCCATATGGTCTGGTAATGCCACTTCCTTCTCCCTGTGCCTTTCAGCTTTGGAGATGCTAAACTCTGAGTGCTGTGCCCTGCTGACCCTTCTGTAAACCATCCCGGTATCAAACTCTTTCATATTCCACCCTTTAGTGTGTTTCTGAGTTTTGGACATTGACTGGTGCATCTCTCTTCCCGATAGTCTTTTTTCTTTCTTTCTTTTCTTTTCTTCTTTTTAAAGACAGGCTTCACTGTGTAGCTTTGGCTAGCTGGAACTCAATGTGTAATTAGTGTAATTAGCCTGGTCCCGAACTCATAGAGATTGCCTGTCTCTGCTCCCCCCCACCCCGAGGTGCTAGAATTAAAGGCACATGCCACCGTGCTGGGCCCTGATGTAATCTTAATTATCAAATCCGGCTCTAAGGCACTGAAGTCATTGGCTTGACCACATCTGAGTGGAATTGGATCTTTTCTGAGAGTTGCTCAGCATCATCTTGTTTCTATTATTCTTTATTAAACCCCAAGTCCCGGGTTGGGGTGGGTGAAGAGAATTCTATAGGGAATTATCTAGTATACCGTCTGGCATCCAGAAGTCATAATAATTTATAACTCCTGAGGTCCGATAATATATGTAGACAAGTGCATGATTTGTGGATGTCATCTGTCTATATTAATGGATTTCATAACCGTGTGTGTATGCTTACAGGCAGTGGGTTCACTGTGCAGTCACTAATGGCCCAGGGTCAGTTGGAAGTAATGTACTATGTTGGGGCTTCTGTGCTTCACAATCAGGAGTCTTTTAAAGGACTAAAGTACTAGAAGGAATCCCAGAGTGTATCTAATCCAATTTCCTTCTTCTGAGGTGACGTTCCAGTTGAACAGTTCAGAGCTTTGTCTGGATCGCATCTAGTAAATGGCAGGGATACAGCCAGTTTGGGTATCCCAACTGTCCTGCTAGGACGGTGGTTCTCAATCTAGTGCTACGACACTTTACTATAGTTCCTCATGTTGTGGTGACCCATAACCATGAAATTATTTCACTGCTACTTCAGAACATAATTTTGCTACTGTGTTGTGAATCATAATGTAAATATCTGATATGTAGGATATCTGATATGTGACACCTCCCCTACACACATAGGGGTTGTGACCTACAGGTCAGGGACCACTGTGCTAGGGTCTTTCCCCACCTTCGTCCAGTCACACAGACTGCTCATCTCCTATGCGTTCCTGGTGCTGCAGCTGACCTGCATCAGGTATCCTTAAGGAAACCCTGCTGCCGCCCCTTATTGCTTCCCTCTGTGCTACAAATGCAAGCCAGGCAGTCATGCTCTGAGCTCATAAAAAGGTCTAACGGGATACAGATGGTAGATGCTAGCCCAGGCTTCCAGCATTAGTGCCACATGCACACTGCTGAGAGAACATTCAAACTGATACATAGTAACTCTTGGACATAACTCTCCACCAACTTTAAACTTGGAATCCTGGTTTATGTGGGCAGACGAGGTGCAGGGATTGGGTTGGGTAAATTCGTTACAGGCTCTGGTTAGGGGAGCCAGACTCCCTGCAGGAGATGTGGCCTCTTTGAGCTAGGTCAGGGCTGCTGGCTGAGGCTATCCCTAGGGGCATTTGCATGGGGGTGAGGTTGGGACACACACACACACACACACACACACACACACACACACGCCAGCTCTGTGATGGAATAATGACTTTTTATGGGTCCAGAAACCATAAGGAATCGCATTCTCTATAAAACCAAACCTTTGACTGTTGAAATTCATTGCTTCAAGTTAAAGGTAGACAAGAAATACCTTTCCCTAATGAACAGAAACAAAGTAAACTAGGTAGGCCATTAGAGGAAAGCCCACCTTTGCAAAGAGAGGATGACATCTTGGTCCAGCATGCTGCAGCCTTCCTATGTGGAAGTCAACAGGAGGTCAATGGGAGGCCTAATGTAGCCTTGTCATACACATGTGACTCCTGAGCCTAGGAAGGCAGAGAGACAGAAATGTTAAGGATGCCATTTTTGCATAAATTGGTGTCACCTTTACATTATATAGATGCAGAGGACAGGCTCGGAGGGACTGCTTGCACAGTTACAAGGTAACGTAAGATGAGGTGACACACTGCAGAGGGACTGTCTGCATAGTTACACAGGTAGTGTAAGGCGGGGTGATACACTATCCCCATGGGTCTCACTGTGTGAGCCCTGTGAGTCTCGGAAGCCTTGAGTTCCTAGCCTAGCTGTCTTGGTAGATGTTGGAGAAAGTTCTGTGGCAGTCCTTCTTGGTTTTCTCAAGTGTAGAGTAGAGATGAGGTTGGCCACTCCCTCATGGGTCAGTGCTGGGAACAAACGGGGCACAGCACGTGAAGTCTTCAGTACAATGCTGGCCATGAGGCTTTCTGAAAGTGTGGCTCCTGAGCCCCCATGCTTCCTTCTCTGCTGTTCTTTGTCACTTTGGTGCCAACTATTAAAGGAGCCCAAATCAAAGTGTCTATCCTTCTAAAAGTCCTCTTTAAAAACTTATTATTTATTTGTTTTAGATTTAGGGGTTTTTTTGTTGTTATTGTTTTGTTTTGTTTTGTCTTTTCAAGGCAGGGTTTCTCTGTGTAGCCTTGGCTGTCCCGGAACTCACTCAATAGACCAGGCTGGCCTCAAACTCAGAAATCCACCTGACTCTGCCTCCCAAGTGCTGGGACTAAAGGCGTGTGCCACCACCACCCAGCTAGATTTAGGTATTTTATGCGTATGAGTGTTTTGCCTGTTTGTATGTGTATCCTGGTGACCTTGGAGGTCAGAATAAGATATTGGATCTCCTGGAATTGGAGTTACCAATGGTTGTGAACCACAGTATGGTTGCTGGGAACGGAACCTGGGTCCTCTGTCAAAGGAACAGTGCTCTTAACTGCTGAGCTCTCTCTAGCCCCACGTTTCTATTTTTTATGTATAATTATTTCTTAAACTTCCAATATGCTTAGTGTGTATGCTATCTTATTTGTGTATTTATTGTATCTGTATTGGGGACTGAACTAAGACCTTGCATGCTAGGTAGGTGCTCTACCACTGAGCTACATCTCCAACCTTACATTCATTCATTTCTTTTGGCGAGAATATAGATTTGTCATTTGCCCTTCGGGACATTTTTCTATAGATGAGAATGTTTATAAATGAAAGAAGTTTTGGGTTGGTCTGGTTGTTTAGGGTTTACAGCTTTAGGGGCTGAGAAGTTCAAGATATAGTGACTACATCAAACAAAGGTCTTGAAGGAGCTTTAACTTCTAGTGGGATGGGGAGGGGCCAGTGGGCATGTGTATGAGAGAGAAAGCATCCATCGATGAAGACTCAGCTTTCAAGATCAAAATCTACCCGAAACCTCATCTCCTGGGAATCCTGCTTCCACTGAGTGGTCCCACCATGGACCACCATGTAGAAACCATAGAATTAGTTACATCATCCAGTGTCCTTAGTTCTTAACACCTGGGCCTCTTCTGCTTCCTAATGCACACAAGTATTTTTGCCATCACAAGTATCTTCCCCATCTCCCCCCTTTCCTCATCCCTTCAGAAGGAAGTTACCGAGTGCTCTGAGCATCATGTATAGCTTAGAGGACTGCTCATTCCTTCATTTCTCTTCGGTCCGTGATGCAGGTAATGACTCCTTGCGAAGTTCCTGAGATCTGAGGCCCGTCTTTAGAACATTCTAGAAAAATCTCCAAGTTTCTTACACGTGGCCCTCTCCAGCTCACATTTATATTGGTGGGCTTATAGCAGTGATAGAACTGATTTCAGGCTCCTACTCCCATGCTGTGTTCTGGGATATCTGAGGGTAGAGTTAGGCGAATCTGATCCCTTCAGAGAGCTGTGATGGTGTGGGTAGGCTCACATGGCCACATGGTTTCCCAGAGTCTGCTCTCAGGAAATATCCTGCTACCATCAGCAGCTTCATGCCGCTCTGCACAGGCTTTTTTTGTTTGTTTGTTTGTTTGTTTGTTTGTTTGAGTTTGGGTTTAGTTTTTTGGTTCTTTTAAAGACAGGGTTTTTCTGTGCAGCCCTAGATGTCCTGAAACTCACTCTGATGATCAGGCTGGCCTTGAACTCATAGAGATCCACCTGCCTCTTGTCTCCTGAGTGCCAGAATTAAAGGTGTGCACCATCATGCCTAGCTTGTCCAGGTTATTTTTAGAAGAAAGGAGAAAGCTGCTGGCTGCTCTTGGCCTGCCTTCAGTGTGAGTAGCATCTGCCTGATAGGAGGTGTACCTTTCACTGGGTCTTCAGCACCCAGTATTTTGGATTCCTCTAGAGTCCCCCAGAACTACCCTGAGAAAGCTTACAGACAATCCTATGCCATGTTACCAGGGCTGACTAATAAGGGAGAAAAGCAGGAGACAGGAACCATGTGAGATGAAGTTAAACCGTTTATCACATGCCTAGACATAATGGCCCTGCCCCATAAGAAGGTTACCATTGGAAAAGAGCATTGTCTTGCATTTAAGTCTTTACAGACTCCCCCCTGCTATGAGAAGAGCTTTGCTTATTTTATTTTGAACACCAAAGTATTATTTCGGGACCACGTATTAATCTGAAGTGACCTTAGTCATTGCTGTTTTGGATACTAAAGGAGGTTAGCTGAGGTAATAGTATTTTTAAGGCTGGAGGGTGGTTTCAACATATCTAGGAATATTTAAGGGCCTCTGACCTCATAGTAACAAGTGTTAGATTTCTTCGTAAACAAGACTTTTAGAGATCATTTAAAAATGGAACAAGTTATTTAAGTAACTTAGATCAAAGTGAAGAGGCTGTGTCTTGAGAAGCTCAGAATGAAAGGGTCATCACAGGAATAGGTGTAAAAATGACAGAAGAATTAAGTGAACATCCTATAGAATATAGAGAACCAGAGACCAAGGACATGGCATCTCAGTTGGTGTTCATTTCTGTGTAGATGCATCTGTGCATGTATTTTATATGCATGTAATTTTGTGCGTTACTATGTAAAGAGATTAGTTGTAAATTCCTTATACATAGCACAATCTGCCACAATAGAACATTTATACCCAATGGTGTCCTTTCATTCACCTCATTCATCTTTATTTATCCCCAAAACTTTAATGGCTGTCTTTCAAGTGAGTCAATAGACAATCACTTATACTTATACTTCGAGTCGCCTTCTGATTCAGTGGAAATGTCAAGAAATATTTTTGTGATGTATTACTGGTTTGGACCATTGCTTCGGTGATTTTATTCTTTTTTTCTCATTCGAACTTTTTTTTGTATTTGCAAGAGCCAAAGCAAAATACAATGATGAGAAAAAGTAGCAAATTAAAATACCTCCAATAAATTGTCTCTAAAATTGCTGAGGGACTCTGCACTAGGAAGACTTGAGATTTGAGGTCACCTTATATCCGGGCATATGCAGTGTTTGGAGATGTATTGTTTTCATTACTGTTATATGTGGTCAGCCCAGACTGGATGCTGCTGGTAACAACATGGGCAAAGCCCTGCCACGGATATGCAGAAATCCTCTATGGAGACAGCTCAGTCTCATTCTGTCCACCTACACTTTCAATGCAGCAAGCAGAGATTTTCTCTGAGGAAGCATTTAAGGACAGAGCACACTTCAGCTCTTCTTCCTCTCCAACATGGGAATGTGGGTGTCTGACCTCCCCATGGGGCATCTTGCCAACAAGTCATCATAGTCAGGCAGGGAAATTTCAACTAGGGGAAAAAAATGTCTAGAAAGAAGCCATCCCACTGAAGAATTTTGTTTTCTCCTGAAATGTATTCTCTCATAGATAAATTTAAGATACATTAAATTCCAACTTGTCAGTCTCAACTAACTTATCATTGACTCTTCCTGCCCCAAAGAAGCCTCCTTGCATCTGTGTTATAAAATTTGGGGTTGTGTTTAACTAAACAGACTGTGGCTTGTGATATAGTTGTATAAGTCAGAATTCTCTAGAAGCAGAGCGAAGAGGGTATGCATCTAAACAGATTCAGGCTCTGTAATGCACACGGATACATTTTGTGTGCCGGTGTGCCCTGGGGTGACAGAGAAAGACTGAGATTTAGGAAATCATATCACATAGTCGCAGTGAGTAGAAACTCTACCATCTTTAGAGCAGAACAGAAGCTAAGAATGTCGCTGAACATGGATGGCATAGTCCTCAGCTGAAGCTCTACACACAGGGCGGACAGGGCAGGCTGGAAACTTAGGGGTCTCAAGGGCACTGCTGTCTCCTTTGGGAAGTCTTAATCCTTTCTTTTAAGATCTTTACCTACTTTGAGGTCTGCCTACATTCTGGGCCGAGTGGGGGAGGGGAGGCAGCTTTACTCAGTCTACTGATTTGTATGTTCATCTGAGCCAAGTGTGGTAGTACATTTTCTGTAATCCCAGGGCCTGGGAGGCTGAGGCAGGAGTGTTGGTTCTGTGCCAGTCTGCACTACATGATGGGTTCTGTGCTAGCCTGAGTTCATAGCCAGTAGCTGCATCTAAATCAGTAAGTAGACAACATTGTATCTTTTCCACTGCGTGCCTTGGTAGAAGCATCTGCACTGGTGTTGGACTAGACATCTGAGCTCCATGCTCCAGCCTAACCATGCTGACTTAGACCATTAATCATCAGAGGGATCAGTAACTTTATGTTTCCTCCCTGTTTATATTCTCTATGTTGAAGAATGAGCCATAGATAATAAAATGTTTTGTAGAGTGCTAGAGGAAACTCTAGAGTTAGCCTCTGAGAACTCTTAAAGACTTAGAACCTGCAAAATTGGTCTAGTATTGTCCTGCCACATGGATCTGATAGACACTCTCCTTCTGTGTTGAGAACCGCACTAGTCCCACGTTCGGGCACCAAAAAATGTTGAGGCCCGAGCAAAATGTTGAGGCCCGGGCTGCCCCGAGTTTGGCGGCCACTGTATTCCGGGCCAAGCTGCTGCTCCAGTCCGAGGGTCGGGGTTCAGCAAGAAAGAGAGTGAAGACAGACTCGAAGAATGGAGACCAGACAGAGAGTGATTCAATCCCGTTTATTCTTCAGTCTCTCTTCTTCTTTCCAAGTCCCAAGTCTTGAGTTCCTAGTCCCTAGTCCCTAGTGCCTCCAAGTTCCAAGTTTCTTCTTCCAAGTGCCAAGTGCCTAATGTCTAATAACTAACTCCAAGTTGTTCTCTCTAAAATGTCTGATTCTCTCCGTCCTCTGCCTTTTATATGTCTCACTTCTAAGCCACGCCTTTTGGTCACACCTTTAATCACGCCCTTAGGTCTTGTCTCTAAATCTGATCTCTACACTTCTAAGTCACACTCTTAAGTCACACACCTTTAATCTCACACACCTTTAATCTCACACACCTTTAATCTCACACACCTTTAATCTCAAGGTATCTAAACCAAGATTATCGGAGTGTGCTCAGCTGTTGTAGGCTATTGTAATACAAGTCTCATGTCAGGGTCTATGGCTCAAGATGGCTGCAGAGCTGATAGCCGCTTTCTGCTAAAAGTCGGCCCCCAACACTTCTGTTGTGTTCGCTTGTAGCTCTCTTTGCTCAAATAGAAAATGCTAGTTTGACCTAAAGTCCCTTTATCCTGGGAGCTCTGCTCTACCTTACCCCTGCCAAGCATGCCACCTTCCCATCTAGGCTTCAGGTGGCTTGGATGGATACACTACTTAGACATAAACACACATTTTTTTTTGATGCATTTTAATTGACGAAAATGGTCTCATACCTTAACACTGAGTTTTGTTTTCCGTGGTATATCTCTTTTCTTTTTGGGTCTGGAAATATTAATGGTTTCATTCCTGCTGACTACTTTTTATGTTTGTGTTTTGGGTTTTGGTTTGTTTCCTTTCATGTAGAAAGCATGAAATATCTGAGGTGTCTCAAAAGATAAATTTAAATAAATTAAAAGGCACAGTGGGGAGTAGCACGTTCTCCTTACCCATGTACGTAATCCCCAAAGACATGGTCACTGACAGTCGCTCTGTTGCTCTGACCAAATAGAAACACTTTCTGAGGAGAGAGAGGCTTACTTTGGCCCATGGTTTAAAAGACCCAGTCCATATGGCACAGAAGGTGCCCAGGGCTCCTCAGAGTACCTCAAAACAGGACTACAGCCAGAAGGGGACTGGCTGTCACCCTTAAATGTCCTCCAGCAAGCCCCCACTCCCCCAATTCTACGAACTCCTAAAAAATGTTGCTATTAATTGGAGACCATGCATTCAGACAGCCTATGGAAGACATTTCAGATCAGGTGATAATTGACTGGGTTACTTCTGTTCCAGTGAGATAGTTTGCTTGATCCTGCTTAGATATCCTCTTTTCTTTTTCCTTCTTTAAGATAGGGTTTTGTGTAGTCCAAGCTGGCCACAAACTTACTAAGTAGCAGAGACTGGCCTTGAGCTCCCCCTGCTCCTATGCCTCCACCTTCTATATTCTCTGGTTACAGGTGCAAGCCATCAAGTGTGGCCTCTCACCCACCCCCCACTCCCCACCCTCAACCCCGCAATCCAGGACTACTCTGTGATTTCTCACCAGGAGATTTAGACTCCTCACCCACCCCCCTCCACACACTAGTACATTGAGTGTCTGTAGCAGCCAGAGGAATGCAGCTGATCCCCAAATCATCAGAGGGCTTTTTGTTTCCAGGAACATTGTAGCATTCTCAGACTAGTACTAATTGTTTAGGGCTTGGTCTTGATAATTAATGTAAATAACTGACTGCAGGCCTTCAGTACCTTCTAAGTCAGTGGCTCTCAACCTGTGGCTTGCAACCACTTTGGAGGTTGCATATCAGATCCCCTGCGTATCAGATATTTACATTGCAACTCATAACAGTAGCAAAATTACAGTTACGAGGTAGCAATGCAATAATTTTACAGTTGGGGTCACCAGGGCATGAGGAACTGATTAAAGGGTTGCAATATTAGGAAGATTGAGAACCGACACTCTAAATGGTAAATTCCAATTGTATGGTCATCTACAATTGAACAGATTTCTCAGAATGTGAAATAAGAGTTTTGCCTCCAGAGGCTGGCTGTGTTCCAGAGCCCAGGAAAACAAACCAAGTGCTGCTTTAGTCATGGATAGTGACCAGGTACAGCCTCAAATGTCATTCATTCATTCATTCATTCATTCATTCTTTTCCCTTCCTGACCAGGTATAACCTCAAATCAATCTTTTCTTTTCTCTTTCTTTCTTTCTTCCTTCCTTCCTTCCTTCCTTCCTTCCTTCCTTCCTTTCTTTCTTTGTTTTTCCTTCCCTTTTTCCCTTCCCTTCCCTTCCCTTTCCTTTTTCTGAGACAGTCTCTCACTGCATACCCACACTGAAATTCACAGTGTAGACCAGGCTAGCCTCTAAATTACTTCTGCCACAGCCTCCTGAATATTTAGATTTAAGGTGTGCACCACCGTGCCCAGCCCCAATACTCTTTACTTTTTGTCTTTTTATCTTGAAGGTTACACTGAGTTATCCAGTCTAGCCTTGAGTCTTCTCTGTAGCCTTGGAAGACCTCAAACTTGAAACCTGCCTTCTGGCTCTTCCCAAGTACCTGTGATTCCAGTCTGTGCCAGCCAGTGCCAGCCTGTTCTGCTTAGACTGTTGGGTTCTGCTGCCAGACTGCTGGGGGTTCCAGGGTTTGTGCCTATGTGGGTGAAATGTTCTGTGCCTCCCTGTGTCGGATAAAAGGCAAAAGGATAAAGTGTAGCAAATTGTGATGGATGATGGTATACTGAAGGCCTGGGTTGGGTGGGGTGGGGTACTGGGCACTCAATGACTTGTTACATGTACCTGGCCCAGCTGAAGTTTTCAGTAGGTGCTAGCTACTATTGTGGCCCATGCTGTTACACATTTCTGCCATTTTGAAACACCTCTTATCAATAGCGTAGGGTTGTACCAGCTTAGAGTCATTGTTGCTTTGTCAGAATACCAGTCCTCCTTATCATAATTCTTAAAGCGCTGTCTTCTGTGCATCCTAATCACCAATTCTGGTCAGATCCTGCCTAATAATCTTTCTCCAGATAAAAGGAATATTGCTTCCTAGAAACTTGCTTTGCAAGCATTGCTGGAAAGCCTCTGTTTGAGACTGTGATATCTTACAGCTGTATATTAATCCACCCTAGCCAACTGAACTGGTTTGTATCTTGGGTTTTGAGTCAAAGAGAAAATACCATGAGTGCGATGTGTGCTTGACAAGTGTCCCAGAACCTCCCACGCTCATGGCTCCTGGGTGGACTGCAGTGGGATCTTGGGGGTGATGCCCTGGCCCCTTCTCCATTTGCTGAAAGTGCTCTGGCCCCTACTCCTCCCATCTCCTCCTAGTGTCCCCTGTCACCCAGCCTGCCTTTTAAGAATTTAGCTTTAAAAGCACAGTTCTCCTATTTTGGCCTTGAAAGAATATAAATCATCTCAAGACCCTGGCAGAATAAACTTATGAAGAGGGGTTATGGCGAGGGAAGAGAATGAAGTGTTTAGAAACGCAAATATCTTGTCCTTTTGTCGTTGAGAGTCTTTGCTTTACTGGAATTTGGTAGATTTGATGGGAACTTGGTATTTAGCTCTATATTGTTAAGCATAGCTCTACCTCGTTGGCCATGTGGCAACAACTGTGAGCCTGTGGTTGGAGTGATGTCATTGAATCACAATTGAATGACCACTGTGGTTGGCCAGTGGTCATTCACTGATGGCATTTATATTCCACTTTCTGTCCATGCTGGACTGCCCAAGTATGTATTGAGAATTCACAGTTCTCCTCCAAGATGACTGTTGCAGCCCGTACTGCCCGTTCCGGTCCGAGGGTCAGGGTCTAGCGAGAGAGAGAGAGAGAGAGAGAGAGAGAGAGAGAGAGAGAGTGAGAGAGAGAGTAGGGATAAAGGGGAAGAGACGCGAAGAATGGAGACAAGACAGAGATTCTGATCAAGTCTCGTTTATTGAAGGGAATTCTGAGCTATTTATAGGCTTTTGCCACGTGCCTTGTAGGCGCGTGGATACCACGTGCCTTGCAGGTGTTGATATGACGTAAGCCTTACAGGCGTCTATAGCGTGGACAGCACGTGCACCGCAATGCCTTGCAGGCGTGGATAGCACGTGTGCCTTACAGGCATGTATGGCGTAGATAGCACGTGGACAGCACGTGAACTGCATGTCTTGTAGGCGTGACTACCACGTGCACCTTGCAGCTGGGGCCAGTAAACAGCAACACAAAATATGTGGGATATCAGAGTGTGCTTCAGCTGTTGTAGGCTATTGAAAACCAAATCTTTCGTCAGGGTATATGGTTCCAGATGGCTGCAAAGTTGATCTAGCCGCTTTCTGCTAAAGTCGGCTCCCAACAATGACCTGCTTGTTTTTGGTCACCTTCTTCTGCATCTTCTACTAAGAAGAGTCTTAATAGGAGATGGCAAAGAACCATTGTTCTTCAGAATGGTCAACTACTTGGGGGATGTAGCTCACAGTTAGAGCATTTAGCCAGCATACACGAAATCCCAGGCTCTGACCAAAACAAAACAAACAAACAAACAAACAAACAAACCAGAAGAGTCAAACCATGCCAAAAACAGGGTCAAATACATAATTCTAGCCCTTGGTATGTGGAGGCAGAAACCCAAAGTCAGCCTCAGGCAGACATGTCCAACTTCTTGACAAGCGACATGACATTGTCATCTACGAAGTCCATGGGTCAAGTCTTCATAATAGAGTTCCAAAAAAACAATGTCTACAAAAAACAAAAAACAAAAAACAAAACAAAAAAAAAAAACCCAACAACAACAAAAAACAAAACAAACATTTTTAGTTAGAAAAAAATGAGATGAAAAAAAAAAAAAAAACCCTCTCAATTTTAGGTAAATGTACTGTTCTCAGCCACCTGCAGCACACCTGCAGCACACCTGTCGCACACCTGTCACAGACTGGACAGGCTTGGCTGCCATAGTGAGGTGGAGGCCAGCCTGGCCTGGGTGACAGTAAATCAGCAACAGGATGGTCAGAGCAACTTTGGCAAGAGACAAACCAAGTTTGTCTACTTGTTGGTCCCTCTGGCCCATTTCTCTTCTCCCCACCTTCATACTGGAAATCAGAGCAGAGATTTCATATCACACACACTAGACATGTACCCTTCCTCAGAACTACATCACCAACCCCATACAGACTTTGCCCGGTGTCCCCTGCCTGCATTTTAAATGCATTTTCTCTTTTTTCTTTTCCCCTGTGGTATCTTTCAAGATCTATAATAATTAGAATTTTTCAATATCTTCAGTATCTTGTCTATCTTCAGTATCTACTAGATTAAAAGAGAAACCCTTGCTGTTATCGTTGGAAGGATACCCTGTGTGCCCAAACTGAGATGATTCAAACCCGTATTTGAGTGAGTTTGAGTCTACTAAAGATGGCTTTCTAAAACCATACATCCCTTCCCCAGAGACATCTGGTTTTAGAAGACCAGTATGGTGACGAACCGTTTTGTTTTATGAGGACGGACTTTCACGTGTCTATCTGAACCTTTGGTGTTCTCTGACTCACCTTTGCCTAGGCTTTCTGCCTGAGTTCATCCCAGATGAAAGCAGAAACTGCTCAAAATGTCCTACACATGATGCTTTCTCGTCTGTACTTTTCCAGAATGGCTTTAGTTTATATCCTAATTTTCAGAGATCCAAAACTGATCAGCAGGAACCACATTTTGATTGGCTGTTGGCCCCTCATACCTCAGTAACTAAATGGTTATTGTTCCCTGGGGTGGTGGTCTTGGGCCAGAACATGGTCTTTATGGCTTCAAGAGGCCAAATGGAAGTGTGAATGTCCTGGCGACAGACTGATTAAATACAAGCTCCCATGGTCTCAGAGACAGCGGTACGTAGGTGGCTTGCTGGCACATCGCTGAAGGTTCCCTGTAACTTTATGGTCCATCAGACACACCCTCATGACTGGATTTAGCTTGCTTTGTAAATTAGCATCATCTTCTCAAGAATGTATTTTTTTTTTTTTTTTTTTACGATGCTGGTCATACCATCCCATCTTCTCATATTTAATAGTTCTTAGTCTGTGTCTGTCCCTTCGCTGTAGATGTCCAAACACTCACCCTAAGAGATGACCACTCTGCAGGCAACCATGATCAATAAGCACACTCCGATGGCCTTATGCACATGTCCACACTCATTCCCTCCGTTCTTTGGGATTAGAGTTTGCTACCACATCCACTTTATAGAGCCGGAAGCCAACCTTGAAACCCCACAGTTACCAAAGCCCTGCAGTTGAAGTTTGTATCCTAGCAGGTAAAACAGAAACAAAACACACTCAGTGTATGTCTTAGGGTTTCTATTACCGTAAGGAGACACCATGGCCACAGGAAATCTTAGAAAGGAAAACGTTTAACTGGGGATGGCTTATGAGTTCAGAGATTCAGTCTATTCTCATCATGGCAGCATGCAGGCAGACATGGCGCTGGAGAAGGAGACAAGAGGCAGCAGGAAGAGTGAACGACAGTGGGCCTGGCTTGAACTTCTGAAACCTCAGCGCCCGCCCCCAGTGACATAGTTTCTTCAACAAGGCCACACCTCCTAATATGGGACCCTATGGGCCTATGGGGACCATTTTCATTCAAACCACCACAGGATGCCTCATCTCTTGTGGAAGTTTTGCCAAGGGGATTGGAGTGTCAGGTTCCTGGGATGCTCAGCCATCACTAGCAGAAATCCAGGGAAGACCTATAGGTGGAGCAGAGGCAGCTAAGTGTCTTTAGTGATATTGTCTCCCTTGGTCCCCCACCCATATTTTAGGCCACCTGATCTAGCAAAGTTACCCAAGTGACCCTAACTTGGGTCAAGATGGCATAATGACCAATACAGAACACAATAAATTAAGCAATAGAAAAATGGGCAGAGTCTCTCAGTTCCAGGGCACTGGTTCTAGAGTACCCTCAAGTTCCAGACTTGCAGATACTCAAGTCCCAGATACAAAATGGTCTAGAGTTGCCATGTAAGTGATACATATATATTTCCTCATATACTGTAGACATCTCAGGTCACATATACACGGTATGATGTAAGTGCTACGTGATTAGTTGTTTCTTAGAGAATAATGAAGACACATTTACACCCAAATACTTTTTTCTCTTCAGATTTAACATATATGTGTTTATAGGGTAGTGCATTTTTAAAAGATTTTAAATTTTATTCTTTGACAATTTCATACTCTATACAATGTATCTTGATTATATTCATCCTCATTTTTCATTTTCACTTCTCCAAGACACCCTCAACACATCCCCTCCCTACCTTCCTCTTTTTAAAAAATGTTTTTTCTTTTCTTTTCATGACATTTACTCTGTGTGTGTGTGTGTGTGTGTGTGTGTGTGTGTGCACATGTATGGAGGTTAGAGAACAACCTTCTGCACTCAGTTCTCTCTTCCCTTCCTCCTCATCCCCTCCTCTTTCTCTCCTCTTCCTTCCCTCCTCCTCTTCCTTCCTTCTTTCTCTCTTCCTCTTCCTTCCCTCTTCTTCTTCCTCCTTTCCTCCTCCTGTTTTTCTCTTCTTTTTCCCTCTTTCTCTTTTCTCCTCTCCCCTCTCATCTTCATTGTCTTTTTTCTTCTTCTTTCTCGCTTCATCCATATTCTCTTTCTTTTCCTTCTTTTCTTTTCCTTTTTCTTCTTCTCCTCTTCCTTTTCCTCCTCCTCCTTTTTCTTCTGTCTCCTCTTCATCAGAACCAACTCAGTCCACTTAGTGTTGCTGGCATGTGCATAGATGTGGGGCTATCCATCCAAGCAAAGACAACCTATAGCAACACATCCCTGGAAGGAAAAATGACTACCCTTCCCCAGCAGACATTAACTGCCAAAAGCTATTCAGGTGGGGGTGTGGCTCCCTGAACATTTTTGATCTATAGTTTATGGAACCCATGGATGTAGAACCTGTGGGTGTGGAGGGCTGACAGCTTAGGAAATGGCAAGTCACAGAAGAGAACATGCAGATAGCAAAATAAAAAGGAAGGCCAGAGCCCTCCACAATTAGGGCAGTGCCAATCATAGCATCTTTATTCTGCTACATCTCTGCACCATCCCTGGTAAGCAGTGTTATTGTTAACTCTGGGTGAGAAAAAAAAAATTGAAACGGTGATAGAATCTACTAAGTTAGGAGTATCTGCATGTCGTCAGTGAGAGTAAAATTTTTCACAGGTCTTTTGTCAGTATGTATTAAAATTACACACAGCCTTTGACCCGACGTTCACCTCTCTAGATGCATGCTAGTAAAACGCTCACAGTTGAATGCCTTCCCTCCAGAAGGGTTTGAAATGGGACAACATGAGAATGAAACATTTATCAGCAAAGGAATAAATAAAATATGCTAAGCCTGCATTTCAGAATGCCGCGTGGGAGTTTTCAAAACCTGAAGTGGGTTTCCCTGAATTTCGGAATCATCAGTAGTGGAAAGAGAAGCTCAGTGGAATCTGTGACTCGTTAATCACGGGTGACGTGGGTTTTCTCATACACTATGCAGAAAACAGAAAGCCGTGGAGAGGAGCCGTGGAGAATACAATAAGTCGAAGAGGAAGCATTGTGTTGAGAACGTACATCTTAAGCAATTAACGATGTGTTTACTTAATGTATGTACACTCCCCAGGCTCTCAGACTGGTAGACCCAGAGATTTGATTGTCAGATGTTTGTGTGACTGCAGTGGTCCCTTCCTTCCATGACACTCCTCTCTCCTCCAGCACAGAGCCAGCCACGGCCACCCCTTCTCCTTTCCCCTCTCCTCCTTCAATGAGGATCTGCCAGCAAGAAAAATTCCTCCCTTTGTCCTCCCTGTTCGACCTTCTGGAAGCAGTAGGTTGGCAAGGGTTCGTTTAGTGCCCCAAGGCCATCTCCCATGAAGGGTGCTGAGAAATTTGGGCCCTCTGCCACATCCTAGGGCTTCCCTGTGGACTTCTTGTACAGACATAGACTTCTATTCTTAGGTCAGAAACAAGTGATTCCCCAGGAGAGCCCCAAGGTACTTCTGCACCAAGTAGACCTTGGAAACATCTGCTGCGTGCTTTCTGGATGTAAGACCCCGTGGTTCTGGCCTCTCAAATACCCAGAGCCGTGTCTCCTTTCTGTGCTCGAATCCTTAATGTGTTGGTATAGGCCAGGCTCATTCTTAATGAGGACCTCTGAATACTAGTCACACTGAGGAGCTCTGAAAACCCTGCAAGGGTTCTAAGCATGGACTTGGCAGAGTCTAAATGATCTAAATAGTCAAAGAAAGATTATACATAGACGATGGTTTGCAGGGAGAGGCGCTGACAGAGTGGGGATTGTGTTAGGGGGATGACTCGACCTTCAGAAATGCATGGAGCATTAACTGCCCAGAATCCATCTCTAAAAGAGGGACTTGGGTGTCACCAGAGGCCACCATGAGGTTCTTTTAGTAGATTCCAAGCTGATGCACACTTATTTGTGCACCATTTAGAGTCATCTTTGCTGGGGTGGCAGACTGGGAGAGTGGCCATGTTTCCAATAGGCAGCTGGAAAGCCCCACTCCTGAGATTGGCAGAGTCTGCTTCCCTCCCCACACTGTCCTTCCTGTCAGTTGCGCATTGTTCTTTGTGAACAACGGAGGTGATTTTTCAGTAGGAGTCTGGCAAAATGTAGTCGAGTTTTACAAAGAACTTCCAGTCAGGGGACAAAGTCGAGGCTGCCATGGGTAGAAACGCAGAGGGTTGCCTTGCACACGCAATACCTCAGAACCATTGGCTCTCGGGGGGCCAATCATGGCTTTAGAGAATTGCTTGGCTGAAGGGTGGTGAAGTTGGAAGGGGTTATTCAGCATCGATAGCTTCAGACACACGCTGGGTGTGTTTGTGAGTATGTCAGAAGCATGTCCGCGTCCAAGCCCGGGATGCAGGGGTGCAGCTGTTTCAGCCCATTGAGAAGAGTAGAATTTGAATGGAACAGAGGAAGCCCATGGAAGCTTCTCTGGGTAGCAATATGGGCGTGGGCTGATCAGGACAATATATCAGCGTGTGTGGGGTAGCGGGCTCTTTGTGGGTTTAGCTGTTAATGTGATGGTTTTATACTCTGCAAAGTGACATGATATTAACTTGGGGAGGTGGGTGGGCCAAAGGCATGATTACCAGACCATCGGTCCTGGGCCTTCTGCACAGCAAGTGTTCTGTCAGAACTGCTGATGTGGCGGCTTTTCTCAACACTAAACACCAAGAGAAGCTTGTTCGAACTACCCGCTCCCTGGAAATCTTTATGAAAATCTCCATGAGGAATAGAAGGCCAATGTGGAGTGATTTATCACAGTTGCCTAGCTTCTCGACATTCAGGAGAGTGGTCCCTTTGCACGCTGATGGAGAAACACATGTCAGACGGAGCGGAAATGTCCAGAATTGAGGTCTTTACGCCCTGAACTAGGGATACTTTAGATTGACCTCTGAGTGTGTCCATTTCTCCGTCCTTGGCTGATGTGACCTCCTCCCTAACTTCCCCCACTCGTACACATTCTGTGAGCTGTTTCACTGTTTGTCTTTGAAACGATTGATTTATGCATCTGTACAGAAAAATCCCAGAGCCTTTTCCTCTTACTGCTATAAAGTTGCCATTTAATGAGGCGTTTAGAAGGCCACCCAGCCACTTGAAATCTGAAGTGTCACACTGAGAGATTGTTACCAACAAGTGTTTACATTGGAGCCATGGTTTTAACTCTTTTGGCAATTGATAAATTTACTACAAGAGCCAATAAATCCTTGGACAGATGAATAGATCGGAGGGGGCGGAGCTTCTGTTTGGGGTCATTTTCTTTTGGAATGCTTTTAGCACTTGGCCCTGAGAGGATTATGTCCTTCTGTTAAATGTTCACGTTTCAAGGGGGGCTGTCCAGAATGGCCTGTCAGGCCAGCATGGGGGAAGGAGTTAGGTTGTCCTGGGAGCTGCTGTGTGTGGGCCTAACACTGCCACAGAGAAAATGTTTGGAAATGCATCTTCTTAAAAAATAGGGCTCAGGTCTGCAAGGCAGAGCTGAGTCCCACAGGCTATGAGAGCTGAGAGAGAAAAGTCCCTCACTTGCCTTCACCGTCTTATGTATTAGAAGGAAAAATTGCCACTTTTGAGAGTTTGAAAGGAGGCTTGGTTGTGATTCATGTAGGCACTGTGAAGGCCTTTTTTCTCTGTGGACATGGACACATAGGAGGAACATCACCACCTCTCTCCTTCTCCCCCTCCCTCCCTCCCTCCCTCCCTCCCTCCCTCCCTCCCTCCCTCTGTCCCTCCTTCCCTCCATCTCTCTCCTTCCCTCACTCACTTCCCCCACCCCTGTCTTTCCCTCTCCACCCTTCCTCTCTCCCTCCTTCCCTCCCTCCCTCCCTTGCTCACTTGTTCTGTCTGTCTGTCTGTCTCTTCCAATGGCATCGCCTTATATCATCCAACTGGCCTCACAGACAAATTCTCCTGTCTTAGTCTCGCAAGTGCTAGAATTCCAGGTGCGTATGCTACCCCCCGACTGACTTGTACCACCACACCCAGTTTACATTCAAGAATTTGAAGGCAAAAATCCAAGGGCAGTTTTAGAATGGCATCATTCAGTAGAACTTTCCAGAAGAGTCTTCTGTTCACTCCTGAGGTGGCCAATATGGCTGCCATTAGACCCATGGGGAATGGGAATAGAACTCACATGGCTACAGAATTGAATGTTGTGCTGGGGCTCAAACCAAGGGCCTCTTGTGTGCAAGACAAGTGCACTGTTGGTTTCCGCTGTGCTGTCTGAGAAGGGGCCCTAGGGGAGGCATCCCTGAGTGTAGGCCACCCCATTAAGGACTCTGCTAACATTACCACCTTTCTACATCCCAGCCTGAGGACTGAATTCTAAACTCTAGTGTAGAAACCACATCTGCTAGTTATCAGTTATTGTATCAGCCAAGATGGTTGTTAGAGGGTTGTGCTCTCTCTAAAGACTTCTATGATAATCCTTGGACTTTTATAACCTGCTCAAGAAGAATGAATGTTTGCTGAGTAGTCTGCTCCTATTAGGGAAACAGCTCCAGAGAAGTAAAATGAATGGCTCAGATGTAGACCAATAAGAACAGCAAAGCCAGGAACAGAGCAAGGTCCCCCCCTTACCCCAGTCCCACTTCTTACAGCACCTTTGAGCTGGCTTTACATGTTAATTGGAAATACTACTTGCAGGGTAGGGGGATGCTTGCCTCACATCTGGAATCTTGGCAGTGGGCCACGTATTTAATCTTCTGCTTTAAAAATCAAACAGGCTTAATGAGCAGCAAGAGTTGGGAAATCCCTCTGGGCCCTTAAATCCAAGGAGGGGTTTCTCAGGAGCCAGAGGAAGTGGGCCAGACAGGTGGAGCAAGTCTCTTCCCCTCTGGCCTCAGCTGCATGGCCCATCTATGGCGGTTACAAGCAGAGACAGACGTGTGGTTCCACTTTCCTCTCCCTAATGCGCTGTAAAAAGACCAGAGCCCAGACCACATGCCATATACTCAGATAATCGTCATTTTATCAGTGCCTCTGGCATCTGCGTTAGTGTGCCTCTTTCTGCTACTGCTGTGGTTCAGACCAGACCTCAACCTCGAGAGCTTTAATTGGTTGCAGGCCTCTCCTCACCCTCTCTCATGTTTGCTGTTCCATCCCACGCCTGAGGATTGTAAGAAGAACTGTGTGATGTTCCCATTTTTGAGGTGCACCTGCAGCCCCCAGAGATGATGCCTTTGTGGGCAGGATACTGGAACAGTAAGATCTGGTTTGGAACAATGACCATTCACCAGAACCATCAGTTCTCAGGAACCTCTGTGTGGATTTAATGCCAGGTTGGCTTTCTTCTCTGCCTTCAGTCATTGCCAACCCCACCCTGGGACCAGGTCATGCCAATATACTCAAAGGAGCCAGAGCTGGGCAAGGTTGATGCAGCAGTTAACGAGCAGACCAGATAACTGGAATGTGTGTGTGTGAATCAAGGTTACTTGCCAGCCTTTAGAATTCTTGACAAAACTGACTTCAGAATTAGAGTCCTCAGAATCAACCCAGTGACCCTACCTACAAGGACCACATCGGGTAATGGAAGTGTAACCTTCAAAACAAATCTGAAAGAACAAGGTTCGACGTTTATTCACTATTTACTGATGATCGGCTACATAATTTATCACAAGCCCCAGAGCACTCCTTGGGGGTTGACAGGAGGCACCGATAATTACACAAGGATTAACTGGCTTAAATCGAGGTGCTCAAAGTACAGCAAGGTGAGCATCTCGTCGTCACCCGTGTGCTTGGGTTGGAGCCATAGGTGAAGGAGGCTCCACACTGCCTAGCAGAGAGCTCATAGCCTGGTGGTGGAGACAGGCTTAGAGCACCTGTACTGCCCCAGCGTGAGTGAGGAAACAGATATAAACAAGGTGCTTGAGGGGGTTAGAGAAGGGAAGGTTTTGCAAAAGAAAATTGACCTTGGTATATGACCCTTGGATCCACTGACTAAAAAGGACTCCTTTTTTTTTTTTTTTTTTTTGAGTTATTTGTATAGAACTTAGTTGGGTCAAATATTGGACTCTTATATAGATGAGGTCTACCTGTAGTCACACCATGCTTAGGCTTAATATTGACCATGCGTGGTGGGGATAGGGAGAAGGAAACACTAGATAGGTCAGTAAAGTTTTGTTTTAAAAAAAAAATTAATTGTATTATTAGCATATAAAGTGCAAGGGCATGTATCATGTTGTGCATGTGGAGGTCAGAGGGCAACTTCTGGGCCTTGGTTTTCCTCTTCTCCTGTGGGTTATGGGGAGAGAACTCTTAAGTTGGCTTATCCAGCAAACTGTCTTTCCCACAGAGCCATCTCAACAGCCCTGAGTAATGACTTTTAAAAGACCTAGATGACTTTGTAGTAAAGTCACTGTAGTTAGTTGTTCTGAACTCTAGCACGTGAGTCGGGTTGTGTCTGTTCTTACCCTGTCCTCTGTTACACAGAAAATGGTTGCAATCCTCAAGAAGTATGCACACACACTCGCCTACCTATTTGATGCAAAATTCTAAATCAAAACCAAGCAGCCTTCAGATAACCTTAGGCATTTACCTCATGAAGTTGTCATTTAGAGCCAAATTCTCAGATCAAGCTTGAGGTATGTGCAGTGTACTTTAAAGGTGCTCCCTAAGACAGGAGTTCGAGCTGAAGTTTTGACCAGCCCTTCACTCTCCAAAGTGCTGGACTCTGTGGCCTGCAGCTACGTCTGGCTCACTCTTGAGTGGGTCAGAAGCCAGGCATGGTGTAGAGTGTGATTTCAACAGTGGTCTCTGGCCAAATTCTCTGAGGCCAAGATGCATGGATAAGATTAGGCCAGCCTGACTTAACGTTTTCCTATCTCAGGTTTGGTTTTTATGTGCTGTAGTATATAAGGCCATCATCATTTTAAAATAATTTGAAGGGGAAAATTCCCCTCGGTCCCACGACCCGATATGTATTAACTGCAGTTTGCGCTTTCAAGTTTTTCCAGACCCCTTGTCTGCCTGCTCACTTATAATAACATGGTAATTATAGTGTATTCTGATTTTTATTTTGTTCATGCTTTGCCATAGCCCGGCATTAAGTTTGGAGTGAGCCAGTGAGCCTCAAAGTCGTGAAAGATAATGTTCTTCGTGTGGTTTCATCCTCAGCCCACTGACTCTATAATGATGTTTGAGAGAAATGTCCCAGAAAGTGAACCGAGAGGTTACTAGAATGTTCAGCGCCTTTCTGGAGCGCATTACCTCATGGCCCTGCCTTTGTTCTGCTAAGAGAAATGAGCTGAGTGTTTTTATGTCTCCTAAAGGCTACATGCAGAACTCCTTTCTTTTAAAGAAAAAGAGGGACTTGGTGAAACTGCTAAAGCCCTGAGTGGACGGGCGCTCATAGGACAACTGGTGAGGGGCCTTCCCACGCTGCCTGTGACAATATAGCAGCCAGCACTTGGGAGGCAGAGGCATAAGGATCAGGAGTTCAGGGTCATCCCTGGCTACATAGAGTTTGAAGCTAGCCTATGATTCATGATACACTGTCTCACCCTCTCATTCCCCACCCCCAAACGTTATTTATTATGAGTTTTTTAAGGTCACTTTTATTTGTCAACTAGACATAACTTAGACTCATCTGGGAAGAGAGTCTCAATGAGGGAGGGATCATCTACATCAGTTAGCCATGGGAATGTCTTGGTGGGGGGCTGTCTTGGCTATCTTAATTGATGTTGGGAAGTGGTCAGCACATACCCTGTTTGGTGCTCTAGGCCATGTGAGAATGGAGAAAGTTAGTTGAGCATTTAACACCTGTGTGTTTCTCTGTGCTCAAAATTGTGCTGTGACTGGTTGCTTCAAGTTCCCGCCTTGTCTTCCTGGAGTGATGACTGTGGCCTGGGATTGGAACTGAAATGGACCCTTTCTCCTCTAAGTTACTCTTGTCAGGATATTTTATCACAGCAGCAGAAGCTAGGATAGAGGATCCTCCCCAGACTCTGCAGGTACCTCTGTCTTAGACTGTACAGCTCCAGCACTGTAAGAAATGCCTGCTCTGTTCCTCCCTCAGGGCTGCTATGTGGACACCTGATTGGCAAGGCCTGGTTGAGATGCTTTTAACACTGACTTTCTCCTTTCTCCATTGCTCTGGATCACAGGTACCATTTTCAAGGCCTCTACTAGGGAGACAGCTCTGTTGACCAGCCAGGTGTCAAGGGTATCTACATGTATTCACTCACCGGGGCACTGAGCAGCCCATGGAGGTTGGCTCTGTCTGTTCTACCAATGAGACACTAAGGTGAAACTTAAGAAGATGCTTGAGGATCTGGGATCAGTACTGGTGGGGTTCAAAATTGACTTCAAATCTTGCCCTTTTCTGTTGGTCCCTCTGTCACCTGCTAGGTACTATCATGGAAGGGTGAGAAGCACGTATAAGTAACCATCTTCTTCTTAAGAATGGAGGCATCTCATGTATTTTGGAGAGAGTGGCTTCTGTAGAAAATACAAGGACTTGAATGGAAGGCAGCTAGTTCCCTGATGGTAAATGTTGACCATGTGAGCCCATCCTACATGCTTTATGGCCTTGTCATAGTCCTGGCTGATACCCTCATTAGCTTCTTTCTTAAACCTAGCTGCCTCGAGTCAGTTTGGCACCTGCTTAGGCTTGCCCAACTCAACCTTATTGTATACATGGGATTTTACGCAGCACCTTCCCCGAGATGAGTTCATCCATTCAGATAAACCCTGTTGAAACCTAGCATGTGAAGAGCCCCATTTATAGAGACAGGAATAGATTAAATAAACATCCCCTTCTCTCTCTCTCTCTCTCTCTCTCTCTCTCTCTCTCTCTCTCTCTCGTGTGTGTGTGTGTGTGCTGGGATACAACCAGAGAACTCATGAGTCCTAGGCAAGCATTTTGCTATAGAGTACCTGTAAGTTTTTAATTCCTGTGGGGAGGCAGGGAGCTGGCTGGGGATCAAATCCAAGACCTCACACATGTTCAGCAAGCCGTCTACACCACTAGCCTGGTCTGTTTTTTCCTGAAGTCTGGAGGTAGAATCAAGAGGAATAAAAATTAAGTATCTGTGGCTATAGAGCAAGTTTGAGGCTAGCCTGGGCTACTTGAGACCCTGTTTTAAAAACTGAGAAACATTAAGCTGGTTGTGGTGGCACATGCCTTTAATTCCAGCAGTTGGAAGGCAGAAGCAGGTGGGTCTCTTTGAGTTTGATGCTAGCCTGGTCTACAAAGTGAGTCCAGAATAGCCAGGGCTACACAGAGAAACCCTGTCTTGAAAAACCAAAATGGAAAAAAAAAAAAAAAAAAAAAAGCGGGGAATAGGGAGGAATATTTGGTTAGTAGTCATTCATTTCGTAGAGTGCTTGCTGTGGGTGGGTAAGCCTTATCTTGGTTGATGCTAAGACAATAAAATAAACCTGTTTTCTTGGAACCTTTAAAATGGGTATGCCAGTGCAGTGCCTGAGAAAACAGTAAGCATCACTCTTATGGTTTAGTAGCTGAGATGTGGAAACCAGAGTCTAGATCGCTTAACACAGCACAGCTGATGGCACACAGGGTGCAGATGTGCGTCCTGGGGACAAAGCACACGGAATAGAGCTGAACTTTGCTTAAGCTTTAGGAAGAAAAGACCCACCTGAGTAAATGCCTCTGGTCGTCTTACAGATAGGATTAGGGGAGTGAGTCTGCCTGCACAGGCCGGGTCTGTGTTTGCATCGGCGGAACTTCCTCCAGCATCCTGTGAGTGTGTCTGCCACCAGCATGAGAAGTGGGCTTCCTTAGACTGTGGCCTCGCTCCCCACCTAGTGTAGCGTCAGTGCTGTAGGATGTATGGATGAAACAACAAACACTTACATGTGGCTGCTCCTCGAATCTGGGGAGTCTTGGTGAAGGGGCTGGCATAGCTGTTTATCTTCAGGGCTCCCTTCCTGGTTTGTGGATGGATGTTTACCTCCCCGGGTGCCTGGCAGGCCCTTAGCATCAGTTCTCACAAGGTACCAAGCTCATGATGAAGGTCCACATCTACAACCTGGTTTAAACCTCGTTGTCCCTCAGAGGTCCTCTCTGAAGCCTTCACTCTGGAGACGAGGGCGGAGCCTGCAGGAGTCACCAGCGTTCTAAGTCTCCATTCAGCACCTCTACCCACGTTATTGTATGTTTCTCTCAGACCTACTCCGTGCTAGCAGCCTACTGATGCTCTGGGTGCCTGTCGATCAGAATCACCCATTAAGTTCTGTTTGTAGCATATGAGGGTTTCTCTAGGCAAACCTCTAAACTCTCTGAATTGAAGGCATCATGAAGATAGCCTGTAAATATAACTGGGTGATATCCTTATCCCTTTCATAAAATATATATGTATAACACATGAAGATCCTCCATATTTTCATCCACTGTATTCTACTTTGCTATATGATTGGTATTTCCACTTAAATCTAGGCAAATTCCAGGAATAGGAATTATTGGAGTATTAACTTAAGGATCAGAGGCATGTGGTTTAAGATGATTTTTTGACGTCAGATTGAATTTTCTGTGCATATTAAAAAGCGAACGAGAACATTTTTCCCTTGCCATATGTACTAGGATATATAAGCCCGCTACCAAATTGAGATCTGGAAAAAGCTTTGGCAACATAATGCTACAGAAAATAGCATAGTTAATATCCTACTAGGATAAGATCTAATGGGCTACTAATAATATTTTAATGTGTGAAATAACCATCAGTACTTAGGTTATTAATTTAAGCAACATATATATTTAAAATCACATTGAGGGGATGAAAAGATGGCTTGGTACTTGCTGCTCAGTCATGGACACTGAAGCTCAGACCCCAGCGCCCAGATTAGGCAGCTCACAAACTGCAACTCCAGCTCCAGGAGAGCCGATGCCTGACTCTGGCTTCCATTGGCATTTGCACACAGGTATGTGACTATATTTTAATTTTGAGTATTTCTTTCCCTACCCATATAGCTTATGAAACAAACTTATTCAAACTCAGAATTGCGTTTTTAAACCCTGTAAGCCAGTTTTTCATGAATTGTGAACTCACTCCCATCCTTCTTATTTAAAAGATGGCAGTTTTGATGTCCTTGTATGGTTCTGTCTTGGGCTTTTTATCCAAGTCCACAAGTGTACTTACACATAACCCTGGCATGGTGCACTCTCCATCCAGCTTCTGGTTGAGAATAGCCTTCATGTATGTATTATCACAGAAGCTTTTTCATAAACGTCACCACGGTCCTTAAGTGACCCTGTGAGACAGGTTCCTTTATCTCATTTTATGGAGGGAACTAGTGACCAGAGAGGTTAAGAAACTTCCTTAATAAGTGATAAGCTCATGAAAGGTCCTGACAGGATTCCACCCCAGTTCTAGAGCTCCACGGTCTCTGATTTTAACCACCAGGTTTTTTGTCACCAGGAACTCCAGCCTGTGAGGTTATGAGACCAATCCCCTGTGAATAATTCTTACATTACACAAATTTCTTCTCCTTCTTTAATCCAGGTCTGCACAAATGTCTAAAATTTGCATTAAAGCAGAAGCAGAAGCAGAAGCATCATCTCCAAACATTAGTTTATCGCCCACAGTCATCAAAGAGAAGTCTTTGCTCTCAAACATAGCAGTTTCCTCTTTGTGAGGGTAACTTTAGGGAAGGAAAAAGTAATGTAACCTTTCATTTTGTTTACCCCAGTACATAATAAACCAGTCAGTTTGTGAGCATTGGATGGGATAGCTGTATTACATATGTTCTTAAATTATGTATTTATTTGTTTAGTTTTTGAGATTCAGGAGGGTCTCATTACTTGTTACTCCTCCTCCTCTTCCTTCTTCTTTCTTCTTCTGTTTTCTTCTTCTATCTTCTTCTTGACAGGGTTTCTCCTTGTAGCCCTGGCTGTCCTTGTAACTAGCTCTGTAGACCAGGATGGCCTGGAACTCAAAGATCTGCCCTCCTCTGCTTCCCAAGTGTTGGGATTAAAGGTGTGCACCACCACCTGACCCACTTCTTACTCTTAAAAACTCAACTTTGACTGGACCCAGACATAGAACTAGAAGCTCCCAGTCTACATGTCTTGGCAATCTGTTCCTGAACTTTTTCTTCAGCTTCTTGCGTTCTGGTGGCCAAAAGGTTAGTATATCCTGCAGCCCCCTCCGTGGATTTCTTAATGTGTTGTTTCTGAAGAGCAGCCCATCAGTGTTTTGTCATAGGCACCCAGAGTTAACAAGATGCTGAACTGTGGGGGTGTTGATCCCCAGCTGCTGCTGCTTTTTGGTTGTTTTTTTTTTTTTTTTTTTTGTTGTTGTTATTTGTTTCTTTTCCTTTCTTTTTTTAAGACAGGATTTTACTGTGCTCTCCTGGCTGACCTAGAACTTGTTATGTAGACATGGCTGGCCTTGAACTCGGGAGATCTGCCTGCCTCCGCCTCCTGTGCACTAGGATTAAAAGCATGGGGTACAATACTCAGCCAGGTTGTGGGTTTCTTACCTTCCTTGTTAAAGGGCTTTCTAACAACATATTAGCAAATTTTCTTTAGAAAGATTGAAAAGCTTTAGAGTTCTGGTAGATCTTTTGTTCTTTTGTGCCCAAACCACCAAGGCAAAATAGTATCTCTCAGCTCAGTAGTATCTTTCTCCTCCTCCTCCTCCTCCTCCTCCTCCTCCTCCTCCTCCTCCTCCTCCTCCTCCTCCTCCTTCTTCTTCTTCTTTTCAATAACCAAGTTGAGAACATTCAGATTGTCACCCACAGTACATTGCAAACAGACTTGTGCTTCCTCTCTCTGTTCTTCTTGGCCTGTTACAAGAATGCCCCTAACTCAACAGCAGGCACATTCTACTGTGGGTCAAGATGCTTTGCTTCATGGAAGAACCTTGTTTGGGTGCCATTCCCTCGACTGACTGGGACCACACAACTATTCCATTCTTCATGCAGAGCACAGCAGCTTCTTATAGAAAGTGTAAAACGTGGATGCATCATCACTTCAGTGAGTTTCTGACGGTGTGTGGCTGGGAAGTAGAGACTCAGCTTTCTTTTGACACAGCCAACAGCCTAGGAGGTGACATGAAAAACTGTCTTTTTTGAGACACAGTCTCACTCTGGTAGCCCAGGCTGGCCTGAAACACACCGTGTAACCTGGCTCTCTCAGCCTACCAAGTGCTAAGATAGGTGGGCAATCAGACCCAGGTAGGTTCTGTTTCTGAGACAACTTCTGGTTCTTAGACGCTATACTGGGACGGTCTACATTTACCTGGCTTCATTCTCTCTACACCCTATCGGGAAAACAGTATGACTCCCACCTAGGATGAGGATCTTCAAGTCAGGGTGTGAGAAACTTGCCCTGTACAATACAGAACTTACCCAGCAGCAGTAAGATTTAACCTCTGTGTGGCTACCCCTGAAGCTTGTGCATATGTGGCCTCCTGGGCTGAAAGTGTGGAATCTGGGAGTCTCTGATGGACTGCGTGGACACCATGTCTCTAGCTGCCAGTCTTCCTGTTCCCTTTTACTTCTCTGAGCTCCTTGCTAAGCCCAGCCAGATCTCCCAGCTGCTAATGACAGAAACTCCTAGAGCCAGTTTAAGCAGAAAAGGTTGTATTAAAGGATGCTAGATGCTTCACAGAATTTCTGGGAAGGACCACAGATTGGGCTGACATACTGGGGAACCAGAAGTGGAGTGTCCTAGCTAGCGTTTTATTGCTGTGAAGTGACATCATGACCAAGGCAACTCTTTTTAAAATTATTTTTTATTTTAATTTTTATTCTTATGTGTATGAGTGCTCTATGTGCATATACAGCTGCATGCCAGAAGAGGGCATCAGTCTCATTATAGAGAGTTGTGAGCCACCATGTGGTTGCTGGGAATTGAACTCTGAACCTCTGGAAGAGCAGCCAGTGCTCTTAACTTCTGAGCTATCTCCCCAGCCCCTTCCAAGGCAACTCTTATAAAGAAAAACAGTTGAGGCTGGCTTACAGTTTCAGCCTGTTATCATGGTGAGAAGCATGGCAGCATGCAGGCAGACATGGTGCTGGAGAAGAAACTGAGAGTTCTACATTTTGATCTGCAGGCAGCAAGAGGAGACCGTGTGCCACCCTGGGCATAGCGTGAGCATATATGATCTCAGAGCTCTCATCCACAGTGACCCACTTCCTCCAGCAAAGCCACACCTACTCCAAGCAATCCACACCTCCTAATAGTGCCACCCTCTGTGGGCCAGGCATCCAAATACATGAGTCTTAGGGAGACAGTTCTTATTCAAACCAACACAAGGAGCCAAATCACACCAATTTAGCAGGCAAAGCATCTCTCTGTACCCTGCTCAGTCCTTGGGACTCCATGGGGAGATGGCCAAAATAGGCCTTTATCTACAACTGTTACAGAAGGCCTGGATCACAGTGGGCACCATCTCTGCTCACTACCCGTTACATTCAAGTCACACTGGATTGGCAAAAAGGAGTCTCCATGCTTGTGTTATGACTGCAAAGGAATATGGGAAATGTGGGGGTTTGGGATTTTTGCTAAACGGGATTGAGTTGAGCCAGTTTACAGCGTCAGCCACTCAATTCCACGAAGCCAGAGGGGGGTCTTACTCTGAACTGCTCTGACAAATCAGCCTTTCATTTCTCAAAAGTTTTAGAATCTAGGGAGCCTACAATCTCAGGTTCCAGTGGGTTTAGTGTAGGAGATGGTTCTGATGCTCTGATCAGGAATCTGTGTATGAACGCTGAAGGTCCTGTTCCCCAGTTGGTTCTTGATCAGTCAGTAAAGATGCTAGCAGCCAACGGCTTGGTGGAAGAGGCAGGACTTAGAGGTTCCCACAGGTAGGATAGGGGATGCAGGAGAAGGAGAGAATTTGCCATGCTTCAGAGGGAGAGAGAGCCACCAGCCATGTGAGATCTCTGGTGGAGTAGCCATTGGCTGCTTCCCTGACTGGGCCTGGGGGGTAGCAGGTGGGAGATTAGAAAGGCAACTAAGCTGAGGGCAGGTTTAGGATGCTGAGCAAGAAGGTAACTGGGCAACTAAATTGAGAGCAGATTTAGAGGTGTTGAGCTAACAGTGAAGGTTAGGGCACGTTAGCCACAGGAGGCTTAGAAGTGCCCAACCATTGAGCTAAAAAGCATATTCAAAATAAGCTAGTGTGTGTGTGTTTCCAAGGGAACCAGGGCAGTGGCTGGTAGTACAGGTCCTTCTGGAGCTTAAAGCGGGGTAGTAGAAACTACACGCTACAGTTTAGTGTCGACGGAAGGCCTCCTCCTGTTTCAGAGATGGTACCTTCCCACTGTGCAGATAATGAAAAAGGCAAGGCAGCCATTTCTAAGATTTCCTATCCTACCCCACTCCATCCATTCATGAGGGTTCAATCCTTGATACCTAATCACCTCCCCAAATCTTCTCCCAGCACCGTTCACCATGAGGGTCAGAATGTCAGTATCTTCATTTCAGGAGAGACAGGTAGGCAGGTAGTATTCGTGCCTCTGCATCTTGTCCCTGGCAGGGGGAAACGGAAATACCAAGTATGTGTGCACTCGTCCTACATGCACCAGACTGTACAGTTTTCATACAAGAGTAGGTTATCGTGGCTCAACCTCTCTATCTCCCTCTCTTCCTCTCCCTCTCCCTCTCCCTCTCCCTCTCCCTCTCCCTCTCCCTCTCCCTCTCCCTCTCCCTCTCCCTCTCCTCCCTCTCCCTCTCCTCCCTCTCCCTCTCCCTCTCCTCCCTCTCCCTCTCCTCCCTCTCCCTCTCCTCCCTCTCCCTCTCCCTCTCCCCCTCCCCCTCCCCCTCCCCCCCTCCCTCCCTCCCTCTCTCTCTCTCTCTCTCTCTCTCTCTCTCTCTCTCTCTCTCTCTGGAACTGGTACAGACATCAAGATCTTACCTGATGTCCTATGTGGGAAGTTACTGAGCTACTCAAAGGAACTTCCCCGTGTGGAAGCATGGCGCCAGCACTGCAGCATTTTCTGTAATTGCTTTGTTTCCATGGAAAAGAGCCTCTCTCCTCCAAGGTGTGCCAGTTGGCTTCAATCTTCCATTTCTAACTCTCTTTGTGACCTTCAAACTTTCGTTCACTGGGTCTCAGATTTTGAGTTCAAAGGTAACAAAAGAAGCTAGGGAGGGACGGGACAGCATTTTTCTTAGTCATAAGAAGTACGTTGTGTCCTCTAGACTTCAGCTTCTCAGTTGCTTTTTGAACAGCACATCTTAGGTAGGTGCGTGGTCTGAAAGTGATAGAGACCTGGGGGAAATATATTTGTGAGAATACTGGAGTAAAGGGAGGGAGGCAGAAGCTAGAAGTTGTCAAAGCCGGTATTCTGCTTACTAAACGAATCTGTCCGACCAGTTCTCTAGTCTGTAAAATTGAAAAGAGTGTAACACCAGGAACCTTCGAGAAATAAATGCTCACACTTTGGATGTGGTGTCTGCTGCATCATTTTACAGTGCCAACCTCCTATCCCTTTGAGAAACCACAGCTCCCCTGGGTGGGGCCGGTTCCATCCACCTCCCGGTCCCAGCGAGCTCTTTCTGCCAATGTGGGTTTCTGCTTCTCTTACTTTGGTCATTATGTGGGTAGGTTTACACCATCAGGTCAGTTAGCAGATTAAACTTTTAAGTAAGTCAGAATGGGTTGGGGTGGGGGAAATACGTCTGTTTCTTTAACACCTTTGATGGCTGTGACTGCAGTTTAGAGCTTATGTAGTAGAAATAAAGCCATCGTCAGGATTTCTATTTTGCATTTTCTGGGTGCCTTCAAATCTTGATTTTTGCCAAGGGCTTGCAATATGTGTATTAATTTTCCTTCAGGGTCCATTTAGCCGCAACAATCTGCAGGCTCATTTGCATTTTAATTGGGTCATTCTCCATCCCCTCCCCCCACCTTGGAGCTTCTCTGTGCTGCTGAGAGCGGCAGGCAGATGTTGTCACTGCATCTGGGTGACTGGAATGTCAATGTCTGTTCTGTAACTTTCCAGTGGCTACCAAACCACGTGACCCCTGAATTTTAAAAGCCGAGGGAATTCCCAGTTCAAGTGCCATGTCTGAGCAGCCCCACCACAGTAGAAACTGAGTTTCTTTTCTTTTCTTTTCTTTTCTTTTCTTTTCTTTTCTTTTCTTTTCTTTTCTTTCTTTCTTCCTTCCTTCCTTCCTTCCTTCCTTCCTTTCTTTCTTTTTTTTAAATTAAAATTACTAACAATAAGACTTTATTGTGTGGTCCTTCCCAGTGAGCCATTTTCACAATTCCTTTTTGCACAAGGTTCTTGCTTTGAAAATAAAGATTCACAAGAAGGGGGCTCATGTCTCAGGGGACAACAGTGAGACTTTGAAAGGACAGACTAAAGTCTGAGAGAGACAGATGGGATGGAATAGACACCATTTTCCCAGATGAAGACACCGGGCAGTGATTTGGGGGTCCCATTGAAATCATGGCCGTGCTGTGACATGACGACTTCCTATTCACAGAGTTGACACAGAAAGCTGGTGAAGCAAGCCTGAATTCAGTCTAGCAGCTTCAGTGAGTCTGGTATTACTGTGCTTGTAGGGAGCGGGGCAGCATGAAATATTTATGATAGGCTTGGTGGGAATTGGCGGACTAGGAGGTTGAAAACCGCAGAATGTAGGGCATGGAGAAGGCCTTAAGTGGCGAATTCTTACCTAGTTGTCCCTAAGAGTCCCAGTTTCTGGGAGAATTGCTGTTTCTTTTAGAAGCTCTGGTACGCATGTCCACTCTACAGCCCACGAACACACATACCCGGGACACACGTAACCAGGCTAGGATATGAATGCGACCCAATACAAAATTACAAACATGGATACAGTTCTGCTTTTCTTTCGGTGATTTTTCTTTTGTGGGTCTCAGTTGTAACTTTGTAGATGACAATATTGTGTCGTGGTGTTAAAAGTTTAGACACGATTTCTGAGTTCGAGGCCAGCCTGGTCTACAGAGTGAGTTCCAGGACAGCCAGGGCTAACAGAGAAACCCCTCGAAAAACAAAACAAAAAAGGTTTAGACACACTTGATGGGGGGCGGGGGGGGGGGGTCGGGGACTGCCTTACTAAGACCCTTTTCTTTACAAATAAATAAAGAAAAGGCTGAAAGGTACTGGGTGTTTGCAGAACTCTGCAGTGATACCTGCCTTCTGGGAAACCAGGTCTTGTTTGAATTTACTGACTTTTAATTGATCAACACTGCCAAGGCACTTGGATATGTGTGTAGATAAGTGCAGACATCTGAAGTTGACACTGATTGATCAACACCTTATATATGGAGAGACAGCCTCTTGTTAAACCTGGAGCTTGCCATTTCATCTAGTCTGGCTAGCCTGGCTGTTCTGGGGACTTCCTGTCTCCACTGCCTGCATGCTCAGGATATAAGCAGGCCACCATACCCACCTTGTTCTTTATGTGAGTTCTGGTGCTCCGATCTCTGGTCTTCACGCTTGCACAGTAAGCCCTCTACCCTCTGAGCCTTCCTCCTAGCCCCACAGATACATTCTGACTGCTAGATAGGAGCCTACCAGTGTACAGATAAGTCAGTGGGGACTTGGGCCTTCTCAAAGCTGGTCCTGTCTCTATTTTGTCTTGAGGGAAAACAACTTTTCCCAATGCCCCTTCAGACCACAGCTTTGTTCATAAACTCCTAAACACAGCTGTTGGGTTTTGGTTTGTGGGACAGGTATTTTTATGTATATCAGGCTGGCCTCTGATTTACTATGTAGCTGAGGATGATTTTGAACTTTGATCATGCTGTTTCTGACTCCTAGTGCTGGGTTTTCAGGTGTGCACCACCAAACCCAGTGTATTCAGTGCTGAGGGATCAGACTCATGTTGAGTGAACGATCTACCAACTAAGGTATACCCCTAGCCCAGCCTTCTGCTTTTAAGGAATGTTTGTTGGAGGTTGGTTTACAGGGGCTGTGCTTATCAGAACATATGTTGGGGAGCTATGGAAAAGCAAATATGAGATCTGGGGCCTCATGTACTCCCATTGATGGTAAATGTTCATGACTCCAAAGACTGACTCCAAAGAATGGGAGCTTTTTATGTTAGAATTTACGTATCTGTAATTTACATAGACATGTACAACAGATACACATGTCAATTTACATAGACATGCGTACCTGTTTGTCTGTCTACCATTGCTTTTGCCTTGGGTGTTTTCCAGGTGTAGAATCCCAGTTTGCAAAATAGAAGGCCTCAATCATTTGACCTAGAGCAGGATGCTGAATCTGTCTATAGGGGGCTGTGGGTACCTTGCAGAGCAATACTGCCACTTCCCATTTTACTCAGAGATAGGCAGCCATGTGCAGCCATGTGCTTCTCTGTGTCACCTACCTAGGTATAATAACACCTGTCTTATCAGTCCTGGGAGAATGCCTTTGTGTGTCCTCAGTCAGATGAAGAGGCCCAACTTCTCTTCCCACTGCGTCTCCAATTGCCTCAGAGTCAGAGGTGAGTGTGCACACCTGTTTTTCCTTGTGTTGCTCCATACCCCGGGGGCGCAAGCTGTCCTAGCTCAGCAGTTAAGACCACGTGAGCTAGGTGTGGTGTTGTTTGCCTTCTGAGACCTTTGGATGTCTTAAGCCAGGTGCGTCTATTTTTAGACTGGGCTTGTTGTGGTTAGAGGGTCACTTTTGCAAGACTGCGACCTTCACGGGCTCGATTGTTTTCCTGAGGGATCCCTGGGTGTTGGTGGATTAAATATTTCATTCAGCTGGGTGGTGGTGGTGGCAGTGCACACCTTTAATGACAGCACTCTGGAAGCAGAGGCAGGTGGATCTCTGTGAGTTCAAGGCCGGACTGGTCTACCGATTGAGTTCCAGGATAGCCAGGGATATAAGGAGAACTCCTGTCTTGTGGGGAAAGAAGTTAAAAGTCTGTGTCCCGGGACTTGAGGAACAGAGGGGCTGCAGGCTTGATGTGGGCAGCTTATGGGAATGTGAAATAGGAAAGAGCCATGAGCCTCTTATCAGAATTCACAGACGACATCATGTGGATTGGCACCATAGCAGACACGTGGTCTCATTTGTGTGTCTGTAAACCCCATAGCATTGTTGGCAGATATGGGTGCCATGTACTAGCAAGGGTTCGAGGGTACTGATGAAGCCTGGTACCAGCACTCAGATGTGGAGGGGCACCACGGCCTCTGTGGAAAGCAGAAGATAACAGGTGGAGGTGGCAAGGGAAACTGGGGTCCAAACACTAGGTAGCCATTGTCAGAGTTGCTTCGGATCCAGGGAAACCCTCAGGACCACAGGACTGGAGTATTGGCTGGGGGGGGGGGCGGTGCCTGGCAGCAGCCAGGTAAAGCCTATTATAAACCCATGGCCATTGGGCGTTAGGGAAGACATAGGAAATTCCATCACTAACACTGGAGAATGTACAGAAAGACAAGAGAAATGGTGGAGAGTTTTCTTGAGAGCTGAGAGTAAAGGTGCCCAGGAGGCGTAGGAGGCCCTTGGGGGAAAGGAAGGAAAGCTGAATGTGTCACTAATACATTCAGGTGGAAATGCCAGCTTCCTGTGGTTATCTGGGTGAGAAGCAAATGAAGTCAGGACAGAGAAAGGAGCATCTGATGCCCATGGGCGTCGTTCAGGATGTTTTAGACTTCCCCCTCATGTATCTCATGTATTAAAAGGACAATGACACCCGTGCTTCTCTGGTTCTTAGAGGTGGCGGGTGCATAAGTGCTTATATGTATGCATGCTCACCACGTATGTGTGCTGGTGCCTTCAGAGGCCAGAAGAAGGTCTCTGATCCCCTGGAACTGGACTTAAAAACAGTTGTGAACTGCCCAGTACGAGTACTGGGAACCCAACCCGGGTCCTCTGCTAGAGCAGCAAGTACTCTTAACCACTGAGCCATCTTTCCACTCTCAAGTTTGTTTGTTTTAAGTAGAAGCAAATTCTGCTAGCTTGGGCTTTGCTCTTAATATTACAGCCACCTTATTCTTTACACCTTTTTCTTCTTTTCCCTTGTCAGTAAAAGAGGATACAGGACCTGGTTCATACCTAACCAGGAACTAATTCAGACGTTTTAAAAGCTGAGGATCATTTTACTCCTGAGAAGGAAGATGCAGCTCTCTTCTGGCCCAGCTATTGATGATGGACTGACCCAGGAGATGATTAGCTGTCTCTCTGTGCAACTCAGGGCGAGTGTTTCGTGTCTCTCTTCCGGGGAAATCCCGGGTGATGTGTGATTCTGTTCCACCCTCGTCAAATACCCAGCAGCCTGATTGGAGCTGGCAGCCTCTCTGGAAACTGCTCAACACTGACTTCTGAGTCCTTTAACACTGCGATGCACTCAGAGTTCCATTTCTCTTTCCCGTTTCCCTGTTGTCGCTTTCAATTAAGCCAGGAACTCCTGGAGCCAGGAGTCTGGCCAGTGATGTCCGTATGCTGAAACGGCAGAGAGGAGACTGAGATGTGGACAGTCCACACTACTGTATTGTCACTTGATCAGTGCACACCATGCGACTATGATCATGTTATTACAGGACTGAAGCCCAAGCTTGGCAAATACACTGTCCTCTGTCTGAGGAGGCTTCATAGTTACTAATAAGCAGGGGTTGCTACAGTCGCTCGTAGTCATTTGGTAAAGCTTGCTCTCTTTTTTTTCTAGAGACGTTAGAGTACAGTGAAATAAAGCATCAAGCATGTATTTTTAATATACGCCCTTCCTGAATGCTGCCTACCGCTCCTTCCCAAACACCCCCACCAGAGAGTTATTCGCTACTCCATTTGCAATGCCTCAAAGCGTTGATAACTGCTCCAAGGCCCACTTGTTTCTTTGGTGGTTATTTTGTTGCTTTTTGAGACAGTGTTGCTATGTAGCTTCCGCTGGCCTTGCATTCGCTGTCCTGCCCAGGCTACTGCTGAGCTAGGTCCTTCCTGGTCAGCCTCAAGGATGGCTAGCATTGCAGTGGTGCCTTCACCATACCCAACTACCATACCCACCTACTTTCTTAGTACCTTCTCCCAAGTACTAGGAGTCCCCGCAGGTTCACGCCTTGGCAGCCTTTAACCGGCAGAATTTGTATTGTTTCTGGGTAGCAGGCACACTGCTAGGCCCTTTGTTTTCTTGATGCTTTAGATGAGGGTTAAGACCTGGAAGTCACAGGCACGTCATTCCCATGGGAAATTGCCTTCAATTATTTCTAGAAATTCTTCTTGTGGGAAGGAAGGGGGAGAAACAAAAACCTGATTGTTTCGAGGCCCCGGGAAAGAAGTTTACGTACACGACTCAACTTCCTCGGCTTGTGAGTTGGGTTCCCACAACCACAGACACATCTGTGATTCTAGGAGATTCTTCAGGGTAAAGGTGATAAGTACCTCAGACGTATAGCTGCGAGCCCAAGCATGTCCCTGAGTGGTCTGAGGCTTTCATTAGATTTCTTCCTCCTAGGGCTCCCTCTACTCTTCTCCACTTGAGGAAGAAACCCTGTGCTACCTTTTGATCATAGTGAAGCTGTAGTAAACTCAGAAAGCAGAATTGGCTTGAGATCTGGAAACTACAGGCCCCATGTGGCCATAGGCTGGAACTGAGTCCCGCTAGGAGTTGTGTATTGCCTCTGTTGGGCTTGTGGAAGAGCATAGGGGAGGGGGCAGGGAGGGAAGGGCTGAGTAGCCACAGACACAAGTTACTGTTTTAGTTCGCAGAGGTTTCTCAAGCATTTTTACCACACACGTAAGTCATAAGGGAGAAGGAGCTTTGTTGAATACGGGCTCTGCCCGGGTTCCCAATGATGCCCTTCTCTGCTGCCTACCACTAACCATGTGGTATGTCATTCCTCCACCCCCCCCCATCCCCCTACCCCCCATCCCCTCACCTGCTTCACTTAGGAGCTCAGGTAGAATATCAGGTGCACAATTGCGGGGCAGGGATGGGTGGGGTCAGGCCTCAGGACTATCTACTCTTCTGAAGTTAGACTTGTCTATACCCAAAAGAGATTAGTCCTTCCTGTCTGAAGGAAGCATGCCTGTCACGGACTGATCCAATCCTTATGATTGGGCCTTGACTCTAAGAAGCCACCTGAAAGATGACAAATAGCCCCGAGGACAGCTGTCTTTGTTGAGGACCCAGGTTCACGGGTCACCAAGTGTTTCCTGTGCCTAGTATGATCCTTGTCCCCTTCTTCCATCTTCACTGTGGTCGCTCCTTAGATGAAGAGAGGAGGCTAAGAATGGGAGAGCTGAGCCTGAGATACACCTGAGGGATGGGGACTGTCGGGGTGGGGGTGGGGCTTTTTTGTGTATAGTTGGGAGTTAAACCAAGTACCCCATGTCAAAGGAAGAAGAAGTCTATAGCAGACTAGGATATGGGAGACTATTTTGGGAAACTCTCCAAGTGCTTGTTCCAGGAATATTAATAAATGCAGTACAAATAGGCAGGGTTGGGAACTCCATCGAAGGAGATTTGGACACAGCGGATAATAGAAGAGCCAGTTAACAGCAGTTTCTAAAACGTATTTCTTTGGAGTCTTGCCTTGCATTAGAGCATCTCCCTCAAATGATACTTTGTAGACTCTATTTTTAGAAAAACTAGATTAAGATCATTAGAATAACGAGAAAGAGCCCTTAAGAAGGAAATTGAGAAAGACAGCAAAACCAGGAGCCTGTGGGATGGCTCGGCGGCTGGAAGTGCTTGCCACCAAGCCTGGTGACACAAGTTCAATCCCTGGAACCCATGTAAAGGTGGAAAAAGAAAACAGAATCCACAAAGCTGTCCTCTACCTCCATAAATGCTCCGTGGTGTATTCGTACACAGGCACATGTTACACAGCCTCACAGGTGTCATGAGCATGTGCAACCACACACACACACACACACATACACACACACACCAAAATTAATTTTTAAAAAGTAGATGATGCGTTTTGTCCTATTTTCTCATTTCCTTATTAGACATTAGGAGCATGCAGGATCCTGAAGGGAAACAGAAGGAATGTTACTTCAGGATGGTCCCAGCCTTATCATTAGAACGAATGCCAGGTGGCCCGTGAGATAGGTAAGCTGGGACAGTGCTTGCCACCAAACCCGAGTGCCATCTCCCGGACTCACATGTTGGAAGGAAAGAACCAACTCTTGCCAGTTGTCCTCTGACCCGACGTTTGCACCATGACACATACATATGCACGCAGTAAACTAACAAATGTAACTTTTAAAATTTACACAGGAATAAATGCCAGGGAGGAAATCACTCCCCACCATAGCCCAGAAGGCATGTAGAAGCTGTGAACCTGTCACACATCCTGTGACTCAGCGCCGTGTTTGGGGAGTTTGAATCTGTGTTTGTTAGACAGGCTTTATTGCCTACTTTCCCTGGCAATGTCTGTTGCGTGTGTAAGACCTGTTTCTCGCTTGTTCACTTAATTTCCTGCACCCTGCCGACATTTATGCTCAAGGTTTCTAGAGTGGGAAGCAGTCACAGTACAGTGAACAGTGGTGTCCTAAGAACCCACGTGGTAAACACTTCAGGAAGTGAGAAATAGGAATAATGGTCTTAACATGTGAAGGGGCAGGTGAGAATTTAGCTACCAGATATAGAGAGGGAGGAAGACTCGGGTGATTTATCAATGATTGGAAGAGCAGGGATGTATTCGAGGAGCAGCATGCTAGATTTTATTTGAAGGTATGATGAGTTTTTGTGTCTACTTGAACATCCCATGAAAGATGAGCAGCCAGGAGAGGCTGGTCATTGTTCAGAGGAGAGCTGACCACCGAGAGTCAGCTCACTCTTAGCTGCTGTAACTATGGAGATAAAGGAGCTAGAACCCAGGGACCAGGTGGCAGGGCAGCTAGAAAGAGGGCTCTGAGTGCCGGTCAATAACTGGACAGATCCCATAGCTGAGAAACTGGTATGTCCAGTGAAGGACCAGTGAGATGTTCATGTCAGTCTGCCAGATGCCACCAGATGTGAGGGAGGTACCGGGTAGGCAGGCTACATGCAGGCTTAAGGAGAAGAGGGACAGACTGCGGACTCGTGGGATTCTGGGCACTTGTAAATCCTGCATCAGGCAGTAGTTTGAAGGGAGCCAAGCCTCTGAGTTTGCAGGCCAAAGCTCTCCTGGCTTGCACAATCCAGGGTGTTCCCCAGTAGCTTCTACATTAGTGCCTCTCATCTCAGCACAGGGAAACAGCACCTTGCTTGCTCACATGTCTTTCTTTGAGTGATACTGGGTTGAGGGATAGGGAACAGATTGTTTTCAGGGCTGCATATGAGTTTTATTTTATGACATGTGGTCATCTTTTCACTTTTCGATTTTTGCAATAAGCATGACAGTTCTAGAACCGGGAGGGGCAGCCAGGGAAGAGCTAAGGAGAAGGAGGAGGAAAAATCAGTTCCCATTGGCTTTCCTAGCACTTGGGAAGCAGAGGATGGAGAGTAGAGTTTGTTGTCTGCACATAGAACATCTTGTTTAATCCATCCATCCAGGGATGGATATCTTCAGTGTTACCACCATTTTACTGTGGCCAGTGCTACTTGTATGTACGGAGCAGGGACGTGGTTAGTGTAGGTGCAGATGTATGTGCACATGTGTGGTTGGGCATGTGGAGGTTAGAACACCTCAAGTGTAATTCTTCAGATACCAACCACCTAGGTGTGTGTGTTCATAAGTATGTAAATACAATCTGCTCAATCTGTTTAATGTTACATATATATGATTCCAGGGCTGATCACTTGGTATTAGATGACCAATTAGGGGCCTAATCCCAGGGGAAGACTATTTCTCTACCCTCAGCAATCCTTAGTTGCCGTAATTCTTTATACATGGGCAAAGCCCTGTGAGTCCCTCCTTCCATGTTCATATGACCATCAGTGTTGTCATTGCTTGTTCAGATCATGTTTAGGCAGCCATATTGCTGAGGTATCATGGGTGAAGCTTCCTGTCGTTTCTAGGAGACACAACCACATAGCAACTTTCCCAGTCCTCTGGCCCTTAACAGTCCTTCAAAGTCCTGTATTCTAATCTCACCATTTCCACGGGGGGGGGGGGGGGGGAAGGGCACGGGGGGGGGGGGGGGAGGAAGCTTTCTTACCTCCCTGGGCCTGTTGTCAGAGCCACACAGTGAGGAGGTATGAGGAAGTGGTTCTTGGGGTCCCTCCCTGGTCACCGAAGGTGAGAATACAGTAGGAGGTGAGAATACGGGAGTGTCTGACCTCAGGAACCAAGTCCACTACTTCCTGTGGTAACAGGAAGTTGGTGAGGACTTAATTCAGAAGCCAGGGTTGGAATGGTGGCTGGTGGCTGGCTCTTACACTTGCTACAGGGTGATGTTGTCAGTAAACACAGCAGCAGGGCCCTCTAAGCTAAGCTCCTTGCTCTGCATTACCCAGCCTGTGATGAGAAAATGTGACAGAGGGGTGGGAGAACTGGTTTTACCATAGATTTTTGGCAGCCCTCACAAACTAATAGAATATGCAATAGACACAACTTATGTGTCACCACAACAGGAGTTTATCCATAAGCCAAGAACATGTTAACCCTGTTTCCTTCACTGCCTTAAAAAAAAAAAAAAAAAAAAAAAAAAGTAAAAGGACCAGGCTTCCTTCTTATGGAAAATTCAGTGTAGGAGAGTGGGCTTTCCCAAAGAGGTGGAGCTGGGGGCGGGGGTGGGAGTCCACACAGTCAGCTCTCTAGCCTCGGGAATTGGATGCTTGTCCTCCAGTGGTCTTTCCTATCTGACCCACCAGTGAAACAGCACAGGTGGGCCTGACTGTAAAGGGAAATCACCCAGGTGCTCAGAGCTTCCTCAGAGATGTGGTGGCCTATGAGGAGGACCATGGAGTTTTCTTTGGAGAAGTAAGTGTGTGTGTGTGTGTGTGTGTGTGTGTGTGTGTGTGTGTGTGTGTGTGTGTGTGTGTAAGAGAGAGAGAGAGAGAGACAGACAGACAGACAAAGACAGAGATAGACAGACACAGACAGATAGACCTGGTCTCTCTGTTTTATAGCTCTGGCTATCCTGGAAATCACTATTTAAACTAACCAGGCTGGGTTCCATTTCAGAGACATTTATCTGCCTCTTTGTTGTTTGTCATTTTATTGTTGTCATTACTAAAAAAAAACTTTTAAAAATTTATTTAACTATATGCATGTTTTACCTGCATGTATGTCTGTACCTGCAGAGGCCAGAAGAGGGCCTTGGGTCCCCAGGAACCAGAGTTAAAGACAGGGGTGAGTTTCCATGTGGGTTCTGAGAAATGAACCCTGGTCCTTTAAGAGAGCAGCTGGTGCTCTTAACCACTGAGCCAGCCATCTCTCCAACCCCCATTTCCTAAAAATAGTTTTGAAAATTGAAGAGCCTCTGTGGTAACTACACATAGGTTATGACAATATGTAATTTGGTGTCTGTAAATGAGGGTGTGTGATTGCATTGAATAAAAATCTAAAATAAATGGATAAATTCGAGAAGATGACTTTGTGGAGGTGTAGCCTGAGAACAGCTAGTAAGCAGAAGGTGCTTTCCTTCTGTTAAAACCTGTGTAGCTGGTGAGAATTTTGCTAATACTGCAGTCAGAATACACCATTTCCTTTTGAGTCGTTCATACATACTTTCAAACCTAATGTCAAGGTCTTGGGGCTACCAATACCTTTGCCTCTGGCTGGACTTCCAGAGACACCCCTCACTTCATTGCAAAGCAAAGCTATTTCCATATTATAGAAATAGGGTTGTTTGTGTGCTGCTTTGGGGGAGCCTATTTTTTCAAGTTGCATTTCCTGATAAAGTCGGGGTGAGAAATCAGGTCATCTTTGCAACTGCTGATGTGCAAGAAGGAGTGTGTGTTCTGATCAGCCATCTCCGTATTTGATAGTCTGAAATAGAAGATGGGATTAGCTGGATTAGAAAAGTGGGGATTTGTTGTCATGGAGACAAGTAGCCCTTCTTTCTTTACCAATGAATTTCATTATAAAATAAACTCCCATTTTTATATCCATTTTAATGCAGGTTTTTAAAAAACCTGTGTGTGTGTGTGTGTGTGTGTGAGAGAGAGAGAGAGAGAGAGAGAGAGAGAGAACACATACGGGTCTAGGGTCAGCAACGCTAGCTGGCTAATGAGCCCCAAGGACCACTTGTCTCTGCCTCCCACTGCAGCTCCAGCAGTTACAGATGTGGACCAGCTTTGACATGGCTGCTGGCAGTCCCAACTCTTACACAGCAAACATCCAACCCACAGACAACCACCTTGTTCCTTTAAAGTTCAAAATATACCTAGCTCTTTGGGAAGGGTTAGGTCACTGGGGTGAAACATTTCTCAGCTCATTTCCTGGTGTCACTTTTTTTAGTGAATATGAAATACACACTTGGTGTATTTTTTTGTTGGTCCATGCCTGAAATCTTGAGTCTCTGTGGTCTGTGTCCATAGTCCATATCATAAGCTGTCCTTCACTGAGGGCAGTGCTGACCTACAGATGCAGGCAAAAGGATTGCCAGGGGCTGGCTTCCCCCTTCACTCCCCCCAAATTTAAGTGGTTTTTAGCAGTCTGGATTTCACACACTGGCAGAGCCAGCCGTATGTGCCTCGTTCCCCCCCCCCCCCCCACACACACACAGTTTAGCTGGATGCACTCATAAATGAAAAATGATCTGAGTGCTTCAGGTGGGTGGGGCGGAGCTCGGCAGGTGAAGCTGGAGGAGAATCTCTTACTGTGCTCAGCAGAGGAGGAGGAGCTGAGGAGCTCGCTGGCAGGAAGTTGGAACACACAATGGCCTGGCTCACATTTTTTTGTTGATAGTTAGTAACCCTCTGTGAAGATCTGAATGGAGAAGGGAAAGAAAACACAGCGAACTTTGGCAACTGGCTTGTGCAAGTGGTTGTTGGAGCCCAGTTGGAGAGTGTTCACCTGGCCAGCTTACGATGCAGGTACGAAGCAGGCGGGAGAGCCAGTTCTGAGTCCTATTTCCTCTCTAGACACAACTTTTGACTGCCAGTGGCTTTTTTTTTTTTTTTTTTTAAATTAAGTATTTGAGAAATGAACAAGAAAAGACGTGAGTACCCTTAGTCTGAACTGCAGGTGTTCCTCAAGAAAGCCTTCTGTTACTACTTTGTTACTAGTTTGTTTGCCTAAGGGTAACTTTAAAAAAAAGTGAATCACGGAAAACCATGCCTCCTGTAACTTAAAGCCAGGTTTTAAATCGGCAGATGATAAATAGCAGGCACTGTTTTAGAACAAATACTTGGAAGACAGTTGACCAGAAATCGATTTCTTTCAAGTTTCAAAAAAAAAAAAAAAAAAAAAAAAAAAACCAAAAACAAAAAAAACCCAATTGTTACATTTTTATAGTTCAGAACCAAAGAGGGGCTTGCTAATTCCTTCTGACGTTTGGCTAACAGCTGGGAAATATCCACATACTGACTGGGATCCAGAGCAGAACTCCCGTGTGCTGGTGTTTTCTCCAGGGAGGCAGTCCACCTCTGCCTAGCCTCTAAGTCAGAAAGAGAGAAATCAGTGAGAAGACACGGTGTGGATTCTGAACGTTTGTTCAGAGGAGGGGTAGATGGAAGGCTGGCAACTGTCACAATAATGTCCTTACCCCCAGAAACAGGGAATGTTCTTTTGGAGCCAGTGTTGGCTGTACCCACACAGGAAGAAAACGGAAACATTTGTGTCTCTGGTGGTTGTATCCAATCTCAGAACATCCTCTCTGTGGTGGGGGCATGGGACTACTGGTGATAAAGAGAAACAGAACGGAAATACAGCCCAGCCCAGCCTGGTTTTCAGAACCATTTCCAGACCTTGCTTCTCCTTGTGTCAGGGCTGACCTGACATAGATCTTCCCCTCCAGTGAAGAAGCCGGAATGCTGTGAAACTGAGCTGACCCTGGGGCGGGTTAGCCATGACATGCCTGGTTACTGTGAGGTGAGCCTTTGAGGTAGGTAGAGAAGTGAGCTGCAGCCTGGATCTGGGAGTTCTTTGCTTGGAACTTTGAAAGCTTATGAGCGACAGAGCTGTGTCTGAAAAGGCAGCCATGGAGAGCTGCGTTGGGGGCTGCTGATTGGTAAGCTATTGTCCGTGGCCAGTAGTGGCCCATGTTTTAGTTTTGATTTTAGGCTCGAGGGAGCTGGGTAGCCACCCAAACCACACCTTATCACTGTCCTGTTCCTGTGTTTCAGCATTCCATAGCTAGCTTATACAGAGAGAAGATACTTTGGAGACGTTTAGGAAACCCCTGGCTCCTACCCTCCTGATACAGCCTTCCTCTGTCAAGCCTAGGTTTGTCTCCCACCCTGCCTTCAGACTGCTCCTGCCCCAGGTACCATGTGTAGTGACTTGATCTGAGCTGGGGGAATTGTCCTTTTCACAGGGCCTATTATGGAATCAGTTGGGTCAACAAATTATGGCCCAAGGGCCAAGCACAGCTTGTTCTAGCCTGTTTTTTGTATGGCCTGGGAGCTAAGGATGTGTTTCTACATTTTAAAGAGTTGGAGAAACAAAGATGGAGACTTACGCTCACAACACAGATTCACTCTCTGACCCTTTAGCAGAAAGTCTGTCTTTTAAGAACTCTGTTTCTCTGTATTCTTGGACAGTGTGTACAGCTGGTTGGCACAGCTCATCACGTATCCAATAGTTTGCATAGGCTGTGGTTTTGAAAGCTGTTTCTTGGTCTGTGGTCAATGGCACCGCTGCCTCCGAAAGTGTTGGGTTGTAGGTTCAGGGGTCAGGCAGTTGAAGATGTGCAACAAGTCTAATCAGTGGCAAAGCCTGTCAGTGGAATACGTGGCGATGGTTGGTTTTTCATCTATCCCTAGTGTGTGAGCCACAGAAGCAGCCACACGTTGACTGGACAATGCGATCACTTCCAGACTTCTGCCGTCTCAGTATTTGGCATTGCCACTTCAAAAAGAAAAAATGCTTCCTATAATAATATGTGTCTATATGTACACACTATGTGTAAGAAGTTAACTGAATGTGGTTTCTCATTTAGAACAAGGTTTCCCTATGAATCCCTAAAAGCACTTAGTGAAAGCCTGCCAGCCTTCCCATGAACACCCGGGTCCCTACATCACACAGTGTCTCATTGTTACTGTCATGTCTAATAAGGGAAAAGGAAAATCTGGTGACCTTGCTAATGTTCTACTTGTGTCAAAACTGCAGGCCTGGATCCAGCGCTGGCTTCTGTAAGGAGCTTGTTGTCCACTGCAGACACACAGGAAATCTTTCATAAGGAATGCCAGGTTTGAGAAGGAAAACGAAAAGCCTGTGATTAAGCTTTTTTTCACCAGAACATTTCACTCATCTATCCTTTTCCAGTATTTGAAGACTGAGTGTTGTCAGTAAAGAAGGGTGTGGGTGGAGCTTAACTTGACGGATGGAAACAAGTGAGGGATGGGTAAAAATACAAGCAGTCCAGTCCCTCGCAGGAGGTAAAAAGCCTATGAACAAGATGGCGGCTGTAACCCCTGAGGAGTCAGGTTGGTGGAGCCAGGAGGAGTGGGTCATTAATCTGCCATGGGAGCTGCAGAGCCTCGCCTGTGTTTAGCAAAGGGGTTGGCTCTGCAGTTGGAAATTAAGCAACCTGCTGTTCCTGTATGCACCGGAATTTCAGACCTTCAGAGACCTATTTTGCATAACTGTTGCAATCCTACTGGAAGCCGACCCACTAAACTTTGGCAGTGTGAGGGAGTTCCAGGAGCTTGCCCAGAAAGACTGGAGCTGTGTTGTGTGGCCATTCTTGATGGGGCAAGAGGAAGGGTCAGCTCCTGTCCCCAGAGGGCCTCCTTTGTGTGAGTGACACTGTGTGTCAGAGCCTTGGTCTGCCTGATATCTCAGGCAGGGTCAGAGGGGCCCTTTGAACTCCTGTCTTAAAGACACAGATACAGGAAGGTCCTAGAAGCCTTGAACAGCTTTAGTGAGCAACTCATTGATTCGGACCTCACAGCATTCTATGTTTGGCTGGGGCATCTGTCTCCTCTCTTTGGCTATTTAAACAGGGCTGAAATTTTACGTCTATTTATTGTTTCTTTTCCTTTTGTTTTGACAATGAGATACACACACACTCATATATACACATACACGTAAATATCCTTATATATTCATATATGTGTATGTATAATTCATATATCTATATGTGTGTGGATTATCCATATATGCATATATATGTGTGTGCATACACATATATATGTGTATGCATGCATATATATATATATATATATATATATATATATATATATATATCCTTTCTTTAAAAGCTTTGTAAACCTACACGAGAGGAACACCAAGCCATGATTTTGAGTATGTGAACATTTACATGAACATTACAGAAAGGGAGTCAACAGTGTAACAGCCCAGTGGCCAGCAGAATAGACTTGACTGGCTTTGTATGCCCTAAATACTTGTTGCCCCCTTTAAGACAAAGGCCTCTCATGTATTTCTGTGTATTTACTGCAGTAGGGACGATTCAATGCAGGACCCTTCCATTGCTCTGCCTTCTCTTGAGGGATAGAGAGCAAGATGCTGGTCTTCCTGCCCACTGACCTGGCATCTACACCATGACACAGGGGAGAAGGCACTGGGTGGCTTTGTGGCCCCCACAGGCATGTCTGCCCCAGGTTTCACTGGTTTACTCCACTCAGGTGTGACTGAGTACAAGGGCATATTGAGATTCCCTTTACAGTGTTTGTCTGTCCCCATTGTCCTTCCGAGTCTGACAGAAACAGGCCCAGAAAGCAGGTGACCTGGGACTCTGGGTCTGCTTTGCCTGTCATGACTTCTCCAATCATTTCACCTGCATTTTACATGACAGTACTGAAAGTGACTCCTTGTTCAACAGAAGGACCAACCCAGAGCCCACATTTTTAGTAATAGCAGGGTTTAGAGCATTGGTTCTCAACCTGTGGGTCGCGACCCCTTTGGAGATTGAATGACCCTTCCATGGGGGTCACCTTCAGAAAACATAGATACTTACATCATGATTCAGAACCATTTCAAAATTACAGTTAGGAAGTAGCAACAGAATAATCTTATAGTTAAGGGTCACCACAACAGGTATTAAAGAGTCTCGGCATTAGGAAGGTTGGAAACCACTGGCTCGATTTAACATGGGCTACAGGAGAACCCATTTCTCTGCCTTTCTACTTTGAACACTGCCTTCCCTCCTCTCCCAGCATTGGAGAGGGAAACCAAACTGCAAGTTTGCAGAAGGTGACTTGGAGAAAGATACAGGGTAGCCTGTAGAATCCATTTGGTCAGAAGCCTCTCTGTTTCAGTCAGTCTGGGACAAATGGTGGGGACAGATAGACACAGTGTTAGGCTGATTTTAAGGGACTGCACAGGCCTATTCTTGCATTGTATTTTCTCAAGACTTTATGTCGCCACAACCACCACAAAGATGGGTTTTTACAAACTCTCTACCTTCCTTCTGCAGTTAACAGTCAAGAATCTCTATACAAATCTGACACGGGTGGAAGCCCCTGAGACAGAGGACCAAAAGGGGATGCAAGTAGAGCAGACAACCTCCACTTGAGTGACACTAATCCCAGAGTCTGTGGTTACATTCTTCATGGGACAGCTGGCTTTTGTTCACTCCTGCCAGCTCTGCCCCTTCTGGGGAAAGTGTTCACCCATCACCAACAGAAGGGTCAGCCTTCCAAAACACTCCTGTTTGACTGGCCAAATTCCACTTTGCCTTCGGCTTAACAACATTTTAGGCTTAAGTTAGCCAGTCTGCTGCCCGCTGCTGCCTGCCGGCCCAGCCCCTGGCTTTGGAAAATATCACATGTATCTTATTGTAACAGACTCAGGAAAGTTTTGGCAGAAGAGCTATAAAGACCTGGAAAGGAAACAAAGTTACTTCTAAGTGCTGCCGAGAAGGTGGTAGCAAGACAGGATGCAGGTCAGCTCTGTAAGGCACAGGCCAGAGCTTGCTTGGCTTCAGTCTGTCCCTCAAGTGAACCAATAGTGTAAGAGAGAATGAAACATAAAAGCTGAGAAATAGACCAGAGCACATCTGGGGGCCTGTGGGGTTATCTTGGGGTCCCATTTGCCTGACCAAACTCTGAGACCAATTTCATCGTAAATCCTGCCGCTTTCACACACACATATATATAAAGTGTGTCTCTGTGTGTGTGTGTATATATACTCTTTTTAAGTTATTATTCTCTAAACTTTTATAGATGTTGTGCTGCTTAATCTTATGTCAACTTGTTACACAAACTAGAGCTATCTGAAAGAAGGGAACCTTACTGAGAAAATGCCTCTATGAGACCTGGCTGTAAGGCATTTTTAAAATTAGCAATTGATGGGGGAGGGCCCAGCCCATTGTGGGTGGTACCATCCCTGGGCTGGTGGTCCTGGGTTCTTTAAGAAAGCAGGCTGAGCAAGCCATGATGAGCAAGCCAGTAAGCAGCACTCCTCCATGGCTTCTGCATCAGTTCCTGCACCCAGGTTCCCACCTTGTCTGAGTTCCTGTCCTGACATCCTTCAATGATGAGCAGGGCTGCGGAAGTGTCAGCAGACTAAACCCTTTCCTCCTCAACTTGCATTTTGATGGTGGTGCTTTGTCCCAGCAATGGAAACCTTAAGACAGATGTGTAAATTGTACCTAAATCATTTCCATCCTGCTCCAGCTTCTCCTGGATAGCCTAGTATGTTTTTCTTCCAAACTTACATCTCTCTCTGCCTCTCTCTCTCTCTCTCTCTCTCTCTCTCTCTCTCTCTCTCTCCCTCCCTCCCTCCCTCCCTCCCTCCCTCCCTCCCTCTCCCCCTCTCCCCCTCTCTCCCTCTCCCCCTTTCCCCCTCTCCTCCCCCTCTCTCAATAGATATTTTGAATAAGTTTGTTTGGTGTCAGTCACTGAGTATCTCATCTTAAATTTGAGTAGAGTTCATTATGTTAAACTCTTAAAAGGAGAAGTAAGTCAGGCCTGGCGGCTCATACTTGTAACTCCAGCATCCAGGAACCTGAGGCAGGAAGATTGTCATAGGTTCAGAGCCATCGTGAGCTATAGGAACACAGAGTTCCAGGATAGTTTGAGCTACAAAGTGAGGCACTATCTCAGCTGCACCGCCCCCGCCCACCACCCACACACAGCCTTTGAGTGACATACATTTGTTGTCACTGGGACTTCAAAGGGGAGGAGAGTGTGTTATCAATTTTAGTTCTTTCTGCCCGTGGGCATTTCATTCATTCTAGAAGCAACCTCTAGGTCATGCTAAAATCTGAGAAGTCTCAAAGTTAAGGCACTATGCCTTGTAAAGAGTCACCTTTCTAAGCCAGTGACAGTGGCTATCCCAGTGCTGATTGCTATAGCATGACTTACTATGACAGGTTCTTGTTATACGCAGGCTGACTCTCCAGCCACTTCCAACTCTGACTTTTGCTAGGGTTTATGCCGTAGGATTCTTTAGAGAAAGAACCAAGAATGTGTATAATTTTAAGAGTAAATGTATGAGTTGGGCTCACATGGTCATCCATGATAGCCGTCTGCAGCAGAGAGCCACACCGCCAAACGAAGCACAGAGTTCAGTAACCCAGCCCCAAAGTCCCAAAGTGCTGCTGTGTACGCCCACATCCAAAGGCTAGGATCTAGACTCTGAGTCCATGGCAACGCAGCAGAAAGAGCACAGTTGCTCTGGAAGAGAGGCACAGCACATGCAAGTGTCCCTTTGTTGTAACCCCACCTCCTCCACCACAACCCATCTCCATCATTAGGGGTGAAGGAGTGTCCCCAAATCCAAGATGTCCTTTTCACTCATTTGCTGACCGCCCCACCCCCATCAGTCTTCCCTGGAAAAAAGCCTCATAGACACTTGCAGCCATATGCTTCACTGACTCTCAGGGAAACCCTCAAGCTAAAGGTGATGACTCAAATTAACCACCGCAGGCTATTGGCCTGCACCCTAATCAGTAGTGACCTAGAAAACGATTTTGCAATGAGCCAGTATAGGGTGATCATATGGTATGGTTTAGATGCTCTTTCAGATGAGCAAACTTAAGAAGAAGCTAATGTGAATGTTATCATCCTTCATCTTCCCTCCCCCTCCCCCTCCCCCTCCTCCTCTCCCCTCCCCCTCCTCCTCCCCCTCCCCGAGTATATGTATGTGTGTGTGTGTGTGTGTGTGTGTGTGTGTGTGTGTGTGATGAGATCCAGGCCATAGTTTTTTCACAATACTCCCATGGACCTGGAACCAGGCTGTTATTGCATGTAAAACTTGCTCCGTAAGGCCGTGTTCGATTCGTAGTTCTTTTTTCTCTGTAAACATATCGCTCAGGCACTCCCGTGATGTACTTGTTCTAAGAGAAGAGTGTCTCTCTGTAGCTCTGGCTAGTTCTGTAGGAGATCACATCATGTGTCACAAGGCTCCTTAAGGGGGATGCTAAGTTCTCCCTTTGCTTTCATGGCACTTGTGGTGTTAGAGAAAAAAGGCCCGCAGAGCAGTTTTAGATGCTGTGGGTATGTGGTTTTGAAATGCAGAGACAAATCGATTTGGCTTCTCCTGATAATGAATCTTATTTTGAGAGGCACAGTTGACATGGCTGGAGGGAGTGTCACGTTCTCTCGGTGAGAAAACCACCCAGAAAAGATGCTTATGGTCTAAGAGTCGGGGAGCCTGTCCCAGAAGGGACAGTTACAGCTCAGTGTCAGCCACTGCTCTAAAGACATTCATTGGAAAGTGGCTACGCCCCAGGAGCAGCACAGTCCCTTTGAAGTGGGATTATTTGGGTTGTTCTGTGCAGTGGTGTTCTGAGTGCAGCATGACATCCCTGCTCAGAAGTGTTAGAAGCCAACTTAAGAGTTGGATCCTTGGTGCTCATTAACACACAAGTTGCTTATCTGTATTCGACTCATGAAGAGGAAGCCAGGTGACCTAAGCCTACAAGGTAAAGGCAGCAGCTATCAGAGGAAATGATTGGATGAACTGATAGGTGGATGTCTTAGTTAGGGCTCTCTGCTTTGAAGAGACACATGACCACAGCAGCTCTTATAAGGAACCATTTAGTTGGGACTGGATGACACAAAGCATGATTGTGGTGCCGTGCAGGCAGACATGTACTGGAGAAGGAGCTAAGGGTTCTACATCTGGATCAGCAGGCAGGAGAGAGAGAGAGAGAGAGAGAGAGAGAGAGAGAGAGAGAGAGAGAGACAGAGAGAGAGAGAGAGAGAGAGAGACAGAGAGAGAGAGACAGAGAGAGAGACAGAGAGAGAGACAGAGAGAGAGAGACAGAGAGAGAGAGACAGAGAGAGAGAGACAGAGAGAGACAGAGAGACAGGGCCTGGCTTGAGCATCTAAGATCAAAGCCTACCCCTAGTAGCTTCCACCAGCAAAGCCACACCTACTCCAGCAAGGCCATACCTCCTAATAGTGCCACTCCAACTGTACCTAAGAGATCTATTTGCATTCAAATCACCACAATGGGAGTGATCAATGAATGAGAGGATAGCTACCAGCGGTGGTGGCATTTGCTTCTTTCTTTTTGAACGAGATCCTGAAGCATCCATATTTATTTATTTAGTTAGTTAGTTACATCCCAAGTGTTGCCCTCCTTCCTGATCCCACCTCACAGAGTTCCTCCCCTCATCCCCACTTCCCCTTTTGCCTCTGAGAATGCCCCGCCTCCCCACCATCCCCTCACCCTGGTGTCTAATCCTGCAGAGACTTAAAGCATCCTTCTTTAACCTAGATTCTCCGAAGAGATTTAGAGGAGCAGGGGTGGGAAGTTCCCCGAACCTAGAAGGGGGATACTTAATGTTTACGGTTACCAAAATGTAGCTAAAATGTCATGTTTCCTGAGGCAGAGACACATAGATCTCTGAGTCTGAGGCCAGCCTCTCTCCCTCTCCCTCTCCCTCTCCCTCTCCCTCTCCCTCTCCCTCTCCCTCTCCCTCTCCCTCTCCCTCTCCCTCTCCCTCTCCCTCTCCCTCTATTTACATATATACACATATATACACATATATATACACATACATGTATGGTTTTAATTGGACTGAAAAAATGGCTCAGCAGTTAAGAGCACTTGCTGCTCTTCTAGATGACCTGAGCTTCGTTCTCAGCACCCACATTGGGTGACTCACAACCACCTGATAATTTCACTTCCCTGGGCTCAGACACCTCTTCACACCTCCTTTAGTACACACATATACTTCCTCTCTCTCTCTCTCTCTCTCTCTCTCTCTCTCTCTCTCACACACACACACACACACACACACACAATCTTTTAAAATACTGTTTTGAGACTTTTATTAACTAACCAAGAGAAAGCCAAAACAAATAGGGAGGAAGAAAAAAAATTAACGGAGGACACTGTGGTGTGTTCTAGCCTTTATCACTGGAGGACGCTGAAGAAATGGAGATTTATTTAGTAAGTCTAGGGTGGGGCTGGACATTTCTGTTTTTCTGATGAGTGTAGAGTATCCTGGCTATGGCCTACAGCAGTCCAAATGAAGGCCTGAATCCTCAAACTTACTTCCCATAACTTTAATATACACCAGTGTGGTTAATAGCTTACCTGCCATAATTCTTGGTACAAGTATGTCCCAGTACGGGAAATACTGGAGGAAGCTCAGCCGTCTTCACCTACTTCAGAGGGCATATGTTGTTGCCTCATTTAGAACCCAGGGCCATGGCCAGCTTGAGACACTAACAGGGTGGCGGTACAGAGTTTGTAAGGTGTGCACGAGTGTCTCCCCAAGTGACTGACGAAACCTACATTCCTGGCTACAGCGGCAACCTCAGAAGGTTGTTTCCTGAGCTTTTCCAGACAGGTGTGCATCACATGAGCCGTGAACCACGAAGCAACGCCTGTCTGTAGCTGCTTACCTTCACCCACATGCCTGGAAGAAGGCAGCACTACCACTAAAAACTGCTGCATGTGTGCTGGCCAGATGCTTCGCATTGAGGAGCCTGGTGTGTGGCTTCTTTCCCCAGGGGCGTTTGATTAAGCTTATCATTAGATGATACAATTATATATTTCTGTGGGATGTTTGCAGACTTTGGGGGGGGGGTGTTGGACAGTTTATAGACATTTAAAGATAAAGTCATTTGGCAGCAGGGGTCGAGTTGAACTTCCACAACCCAAGCAGATCTTTCTAATGATATTACCCCCAGAGCCCCCAGAAAGGATGGGCCATCTCCTCAGGGGTGTGCCAGTGGCTTTGGGGAAACTTCTTAGGTCACAGTCAACTGTGCTTTCACAGTGTGGTTACAGATGTCCAGAAATCCAATTTTGTCTGCACACTGGAAGTAATCAGTTGCCTGGAGACCAACTGACACTAATCATGTCCCACAGACTCAGGCACCAGCAAATCTCAGCCAGGCTTATTTACAGAGTCCCAATAAAGAAAAAAAAAAAATCTTTGCTGTGACTTCGTGTTTCTGTCATCTTTCTTTTCTTTCTTTTTCCTTTTCTTTGTTGTTGTTGTTTCTGTCATCTTTAATCTTGTCTTCTCTGGAGAGAGCTCCTTAACAGTGAGGCCTTCCTGTGGAAAGGTCTTAAGGGATATTCCAGAAAGCAGGACTTCATGTCTGTTGGCATATCAAGGGCTGAAGAATCCAGGACCCTCAGTGTATACATGGCCTTTACTAGCTTCTCTTGTCCCTTCCCTCCTATCCTGTCTTAGTTAGGGTTTTACCACTGTGAGCAGACACCATGACCAAGGCAACTCTAATAAGGACATCTAATTGGGGTCTGGCTTACAGGTTCAGAGGTTCAGTCCACTATCAATCAAGACAGGAACATGGCAGCATCCAGGCAGGCATGGTAAAGGAGGAGCTGAGAATTCTACATCTTCATCTGAAGGATGCTAGCAGAATATTGGCTTCCAGGCAGCTAGGATGAGGGTCTTAAAGCCCATGCCCATAGTGACACACCCACTCCAACAGGGCCACACCTTCTAATAGTGACACTCCTTCGGCCAAGCCTGTTCAAACCATAACATATCCCAATTCCCTCCTTTCGCTTATTTTTCCTTCCATGTGGATTGCTCCCCTGGGTGGGATCTGGTTTTTCCTGGGCCCCCTTATTTGCTCAGTTGCTTACTTGTTCATTCATTGAGGATTGTTTCTGAGGAGAGGAACTGGGGAGATGGGACCATTACAGTGTGATCCTTACTGTTCAACCTTTCTACTGTGGCACAGTTCCACATATCCCTAAGACACCCTGCCATTTTGAGAAACACAGGAAACCCTCCCCCGTTACTGGGCAGATTCTCCCTGATATATGTGTTTGTTGTGTAGTCATGTGCCACATAACCATGTCTCAGTCAATGACTGGCCACACATGATGGGGGGTCTCTTAAAATCATATGACCCACATCATAGCCACCTTACTTTGAGAAAGCACTACAATGTCCACCCAAAGGCGGTGTCATAAAGTGACATATTACTCAGGTCAAAGGCATGTTGGGTGGTTCTTTTTTAAAAAAAAAAAAAAACATTTATTTTTGTGGTTATACATGTAAGGACACGTGTGTGAAGGTGAGAGGTCAGCTGCCAAGAGAGCTCATCACTTCCCTTCTTCCTCCCATTGAGGATCAGGTTAAACACAGCAACCAACTTGGAGAAGGCAGTTTTGGGCTTTGAACCCTCTCACCAGCCCCAAGCAGTTCTTGATTGTACAGATCTCTTCAGGGCTAGCTCATAGTTGTCATGTTGTCGCTGGTTCCCAAGAACTGTTCTGAGTGTGGAAGCCCTCAAATGGGCCGTTCACAAAATAGTTGGCTTGTTCTGTTTGCTGGCTGAATGGATCTGAGTGGGCTTAGAGCCCTGGATGCGCAGCTTGTCCACAGTGAGTAGTGGGTTCAGCGGAGATCTCATGCCTTAACCATACTTTTTCTGTTTTGCTTGAACATTTTACATGATGAAGATGTTATACAAAGCACTGTCTTTGTTCTCTTCGAGTAAGGCTTGCCAAATTATTTATTTAATTAGCCAAATTTGGAAACTATTCCAGTAGACTCATTAGCTCAGCTCCAGATCCCAGATCCCTGCTTTTGTGGATGAGAAAACGGGCTCTGAGAATAAATTCCCTGACTGTCACAAATGGACTGGAGGCTGATGGGTTAATATCTGAAGAACTTGCTCCATGGTTCATCTTCTAGGCCTTGGGCATCTCATTTCTGAGGTATTGTAGTAGAACTGTGACCGTCAAGTGCCCACACATATGGGTTGCTGGAATAAGTTCAACCTAAGCTTAGCCCTCCATCCTAGGCTCAAACTCTAGTGACATTAACCACTCTGATGTTTCCACAGCCGGCAGGCAGTGGACACGTGGGTTACCCACTGGGTTCTTATTGATTGCTTTACTCTTTAGTACCTAACTTGCTCAAGTGAGACAGGGAGGGATCGATAGATCTACACCACCTCCAGTAAGAGAATGTAAAAGTCAAATGCAGCTACCAGAAGGGCTTTGGGGAGAAACGCAGAAGCCCTTAATCTTAATCAGTGTTAGGTAGTTTTGACAGCATCGAGGTTGATGCATTATCCCCAGACACTTGCCTTGGGTTTTAGTTAGGGTTTCCATTGCTGCAGTTAAAGCATTAGGACCGAAAGCAGCTCAAAAGAGGAAAGGGTTTATTTGGTTTATACTTCAACATCACAGTCCATCACTGAGAAAGTCAGGAAAGAACTCCAGGCAGGAGCCTAGAGGCAGGAACTGAAGCAGAAGCCGTGGAGGAACACTGCTTTCTGGCTTGCTCTCAGCTCTAAGTGGCTTGCTCAGCCTTGTACCATCTAGGACCACTGCCCCCCCCCCCCCCCCCCGGGTAGCACTGCATTTAGGGAACTGAGTCGTCCCACATCAATCACTAGCCCAGAAAATTCCTACGGACTTGCCTGTAGGCCGGTCTTAGAGAGACATTTTCTCAACTGATGTACTTCTTCCCAAATATGTGAAGTTGACAAAAACAAAGCAAAACCTAGCCAGGACACCCTCTCTGCTCAGTGGCTCTATGTCAGTAGTTCTCAACCACTGGGTTGCAACCCCTTAAATGATCCTTTCACAGGGGTCACATATTTAGGTATCCTGCATATCAAATAGTTATGATTCACAGCGGTAGCAAAGTTACAGTTGGAGGTAGCAAGGAGATTGGTTTTAGGGTTGGGAATCACCACAACATGAGGAAATGTATTAAAGGAACCCAGCATTAGGAAGACTGAGAGCTACTGCTTTATATGGACTCTATCTATGCAGAAGCAACACTTTCTTAGGACTAACAAAAGCCTACTGGGGGCAGGGAGACGGAATCAGGATTCCCATGGGAACACAAATTTCTCATTTCCTGACGGTGGTAGCTGTGTCAGCCACTGATGAATCATTTCACACCCTCTGCCCTTTTGGCAGTCACATCCCCACCACACTCCAGAGCAGAGCCTCCAGGTGAGCAAGTGCACACAAGCCCCAGGACGATGTTGTTCTGTATGCAGAAGGCAGTGTGGCTGCCTTTCTTCCCGCCTCTCCTGTTGTCCTGGGTGGTAAGAAGGTTCAAGATCTAGCCTCTTCAGGATGGCAGAGGTTTGGACTGTGTGTTCCACATCTGATTTGAAACCAGACAGCTTTTAATATCTGTGAAAATCTGCTGCAGATGTTCAACAAGCAGATTCCCCCTAAAATAAAGCTTTATTCATCTCTCCCAGGAAATGTTCCTGCTCAGCCTGGAAGAGATACGTAGTCCATGGTAATTAGCCTCCGTGTTGGGCATCCACTACGTGTCTCCTCCGAGCTGCACGGGTTTAGGGAAAGAAGGCACACAGAGAAAATGTACATAAAATATAAAGAATTAATTCAAACTGAAAGAATATGCGAATTCATCACACGCTAATAGTTGCATGTGCTTCTGTAGCAGAGGTTACTTGATGCCAATGTTACAGCTGTAGGTAGGGGGGCTGTTGTGAGTTGGACTTTGACTCCTAAGCAGGTGTGTGTGGGCAGTGTGAAAGTGTGCAAACACGGGAATAGGGCTTCATGGGTTCTGTGAGCCTCAGCACTGAGGAGAAGGGGACCCCTGAGAAGAGTGCATCCTGAGATGAAGGCACTCACAGGTTGGCCAGGGGTGGCCTTAAGGGCAAAAGGAGGAGATCGAAAAGACTTTAGCAGAACCAAACAAAAGACTTTATTAAGACGTTAACACGGAGACTTGTGCACAGTGGTTTCAGTCATTCTCAGTGTCTCTAAGCCTGTTTATCACAGCTGGACTGCAGTAACACCTCCCGTGGTAAATTACCTAGAGACTTGAGGACAGAGAAGAGCGTGTTCCAGCTGTTTCATTCGTTCAGAGATATCTTACCTTCTTCATTATCATTGTGTGTGTGTGTGTATGTGAGTGTGCATGTGTACGTGTGTTTGTGTATGGATCCCCAAGGTTAATATCAGGAGCCGTTCTCCCTAGCTCTTCCACCTTATTCATTAAGGCAGACTCTCTCAATCAAACTCAGAGCTCACTGATACAGCTAGTCCTACCAGCCAGCTTGCTCTGGGGAATACCCTGTATGTTGGTTTTGTTGCTGTTGTTGTTGTTTGTTTCTTTGTTTTGTTTTTGTTGTTGTTGTTTTTTTCCTATTGCTGTTATGAAATACCATGGCCAAGGCCACTTACAAAAGAGTTTATCTGGGCTAACAGCCCCAGAGGGTTAGAGTTCATGATGGTGGAGTCAAGGTAGGGCAACAGGAGCAGGAAGCTGGTAGCTCACAAGCTGAACTTCAGGTAGGCTGAGAAGGAATAGTTTGAGGCTTGAAAACCTCAAAGCCCGCCACCCAGTGACATACTTCCTCCAACCAATTGATGCCTCCTCAAACAGCACCATCAGTTAGGGACAAAGTATTCAAGTGCCTGATGCTATGGGGGTAGGCATTTCTCATTTAAACTACCATCCTCTGTCTCTGCCTTCCAAGGCTGAGATTTTAGGGAGGCCCACCCAGCGTTTATGTGAGGTTTAGCTTTATCCAAGCTCGGACTCTTGTGCTCACACAAGCATGTTAAACACTGAGCCGTTTCCCTAACTTACACATGTTTTTTAAAAAATTGAAAAACAATAACAACAACAAAAGCACACTAAGGGGAATCAGTCCAGGAGACGTGACCTCCTGACAACTTCACCCTCACGTGTAACAGAAGAACAATATAAAACACCAGGTCGAAGCATGACAGCTTGGAGGTTACAAGTATCAGACAGCTAAGGGAAAAAGTTAATGCTAAATATTACAGGTTTGCAGGATTTACGAAGCCCACAGAAGGCAATGGAAGTGTAGAAATCTTGGCTTATAGGCAAAAAGCAAGGATGATTCGGTGGCCAAGGACCACGTTCAAGGTCATGACAGTGAAAACTAACTAGCACAGATAGGATAATGCATTTGGGATTCATCTATACAGTTTAGTGTATCACGAGTCTGTTGCTTTGTATTGCTGAAAAGCCTTCCTGTGTGTATATGTGTCACAGTTGGTGCATCCACTGAGTCTTTGAATGTGTGATTATACCATAGAGAGAGCCATGTGATAAAGAAGAGGTTCTAAACCCTTTTCTTCTGCTCTTGGATAAAGAAAGGTTTCCTCTCTCTCTCTCTCTCTCTCTCTCTCTCTCTCTCTCTCTCTCTCTCTCATTTGTGGTCTCTACACTTAGTTCTTCTAGATTGTCAGTTTTTAATAGCTCCAAAACACTGAAAAATATGTACAGTGTTTAGGTGAATTTGGTTTCTGTTTGTTTGCTGGCTTGCTTGCTTTGTCTGCAAGCATTACCATTGGGTTTTCATCTGTTTTGAACGTAGACTTTATTTCTATCTCTTGACTACATTTTGAACCAAGTTACACTCGTCCTGGTCTTTGTTGTTCTTTAAAAAGAAAACTCTAGTCAGCATCTTTAAGGGAAATCAACCATTTTTCTAACATTATGGCCCTTTATTAAGTTACAATTATTATACAGACAGAGGTGCCAGAACTTAAAATCTTTTTAAACAGCCTTCAGTTTAAAGTTGGATGTGTCCCATCGAAAGTCTATGGTCATGGTTTTGAGGCAACGATGCCCATAGTTGATCGTGTCACGAGCGTAGCACTCAGAAATTCGGGTTACAGAGGAGAAGGGATGTCATGAAAGAGAGTGATTAGAAATAATGATGTGATGGAAATGTCTGGATTTAATACCGTTTGATGTATGATCTCATAGAAATAGCATTTAAAGAAAACCTTGGATTTCCTGACCTCAGCTGCAGGCTTGTGAGATGCTAATCAGAGCATGGAGATCTATTCTAAAGACTCAGAGATGATCACGGGGGGGGGGGGGGGGGGGGGGGGGGGGCAGTGAAGCAAACTGGTTGCCGGTTTTTACTGAGGAAAGCCTTACTTTACTCTACAACCTTAATTAAGAATAGTAGTTCGCATTATCCATTCATAGCCATAGTTCTATGGTGAATGGACTCTGTAGATATCTTTTTAAACTTTACTATTCTTATCCTCTTCCTCTGTGCGTGTGCGCGTGCGCGTGCAGGTGCAGGTGCAGGTGCAGGTGCAGGTGCAGGTGCAGGTGCAGGTGCCGGTGCCACAGCATGCATGTGGAGGTCAGAGGAAAACTTTCAGGAGTTAAGTCTTTCTTACCATTATAGGTCCCAGGGACCAGTATCAGGTTGTCAGATCTGCACAGCATAGCTTCCCCCTGCCTCCCACTGAGCCCTCCCACTGACCCAGCATTCTCTTAAGAATACCAGATTCGAGAATATTCCTTTGTTACCCATAAATAAATGACATCTCATCAAAATATTTTAATTGGTTTTAAATTCACAACGAAAACATCTGAAAAGAATCATTTGGGGACTTACTCGAGCTAACATTCATCTGGAAAGGGAGGAGAGTGAGCGAAAAGCTCAGATTTTTTTTTTTTTTCAAACTCAAAATGGGGCAGGGTGCATTCTCACCAGTCTGCCAGCTATGCTTTAAAGCTCCAGTAATTAAGATAGTGTGGCGCATGACTCAACGAACAGACCCACGGAATAAGGGAACGAGTCAAGACAGTCCTGTGTATAGCAGGAAGAATCACATATGGAAATTTCACAGTTTGAAAGGAGTCTAAATGATGGGGTAATGAGTATGAGTTACTGAAATAATTAGCTATAAAACTCTTGGGGGCGGGAGTATAAAGTTCAATACTGTCTTAGAGCCTACAGAGAGAGAAACTCCAGATGGGATGAACAGCTAAACACTGAAGCAGTCTGCAAAAGTAGTAGTAAGAGATAGGCACGTATTTTATTTTCCAGGGCTGGGCAGTCTGAAGTGAGACTGGAAATACAGTGAGGAGGAGGGAGGCAGACACTGTCAGCTGTAAATGCTCGGTAGCGAACCCGTCAGATCAGGATGGTATGGGGCGATGGGACTCGGTATACTTACCCCACGTGTGAACACGTTTATAAGAGTAGCTCCCAGGCTGTGTGGTTTCCCAGTGTGCTTGCCATGCTGGGGTAAACACACACATAAATTACAGCAGCCACAATTATTTTTAAAACCCTGTTTCTGGCAGTGATTTGTATTTGGAAACTGTAACCCCGTATCTAAATGTTTTTGTGAGACTCTCTTGATGTTTCGAAAAGTGTTGCCTTCTTATTATTGAGGATACTCTGAGTTTGTTTTCCTGTCGTTTCTAATTACTGCCCAGTGTCGAAGGCGAAGGAGTCAGTTGTGGTTTTAGATGACGAGTGACCATTGACTTACGGAATGCCTCAAAAGCACACGATATCCCAGGGAGAATGTGGGACCCAGCATAGATTCGAGGTTGCCAAACCCTCCTTGAAGTATTCTCTATTTTGATTAGCATGAATAAAACCTGTTTGCAGCTTTATGGGAACCAGAACCATCAGAGCCAGGCACTAGCTGTACCGGAGAGGTACCATCTCCACGGGAGTCAGGAGGAGGTAGATACAGGAGCCCAACAGTGCTGCATAGACCCGGGTGGAAACTCTTGCTGAGCTAGTACTCCTGTATGGGGTTGGTTCACAGATAGTCCTACAGGATGCCACCTCACAAGGATGACTTGCTTCGTGGGTACCTGGATTTTCCGGGCACTGCCACGGAGTTGTGGCTCTCGGAGGTATGGTCCAGGGCCCTGCGGCTGGTTCCCAGCACCTCATCCATTCCATATGGGCTCTCAATCCTTCCTTTTCCAGGGAGGGATTTTTATCGGTATTTGCCTCCTCTCCATATGTGCAGCTGTAGGCGGGGATGAAGTCATGGCCAACTGTTTTTAAGTGACTAACTGACATCTTATTATCATGGTCATCCTTTTCAGATGAGGAAACAAAGGCCATAGAGAAACACAACTTGTCTCCTTTTTGTTTCTGTTGTCTTCCCAGTCGGCGTTTACATATTCCGTTTATATATTTCTGCTTGGTTATTGTTGTTTCCTTCCTGCCTCTGATGCCGAGTGAGGGTCTCTTAGGTTGAGGACTTCTTTTTCTGGATGGGCGTTATCACTAGAATCTCCCTCTTAGAACTGTTCTGCAGCTTCCATGAGTTTGGATGGGTTGAGATTCACACTTTAATTCCCCTTAAGATATTTTCTGATCGTCCTTTTGATTTCTTTCTTTTTCTTTGTGTGTGTGTGTGTGTCTGTCTGTCTGTCTGTCCATGAATTTGTGGATTTTCCAGTTTCTTCTCTATCAACATCTGGACTCGTCCTGTGGGGTTGGAGAAGATACTTGATCTGATCGTAGTCTTCACACGTGTGTTAAGACTTCTTTAGTGGTCTCACATTTGTTTCTGGAGAATGGTCCCTATGTTCTAGGAGCACATGCATGCTGTTGAAGGGAGCATATTGTATGATTGGTTTGGCCCGTAGTTGTGTTCAGATCTGTCATTTTCTGATTTTCTCTGAATGATCTGTCTGTCTGTGGTTGGAAATGACACCTGGAAGTCCTCTGCTGTAAAACGCTTCATTTCTCCCTTCAGATCTGCTAAGAGTTACTTTATATAGCAGATAAAGGAACATTTAGCAAAACCAGAAAAAGGACAGAAAACAAAGCCAGGTGTGGTGGTTCATGCATTTAATCCTAGCACTGGGAAGACAGAGATAGGTGGAGCTCATCTCTGTGAGTTCAAGGCCAGCCTGGTTTACATATGGAGTTCCAGGTCAGCCAAGACTACATAGTGAAACTTTGTCTTAGGGGTGGGGAGGAAGAGAGGGAGATATAACAAAAAAAAAAAGGTAAAGGGAAAATCACATACACAAGGGAAAATCTCACACACTTCCCATCCTCCAAAGACAATTCTTGAATCTCTTTCTGTCAAGGGTTCAGCAAGTTCCTGAATTGCCGATTTCCTGTCTTTGAACATCCCCTTCAAGGGTGTCTCTCTGGACCTGGTGCACAGAAAGCTCCCTGAAGAGCTGCCTCCTCTCTCGGTGTTCCACTGATAGACTATGTAAAGACTAGCCACTGCCTGGTCTATCTCACAGATGTTGGTGGTCAGATAGGATGGTGCTAATAGTGACACTCATAAAGCCTTTCAGGTGAGGGCAGGGCAGGGCAAATGCCAGAGTCTCCAGTCATGTTCTTGACATGTCTGTCATGCCTAACAAGATTAGCATTCCAAATGTGATGAGAAATGAGGGAGTTGTCGCCACGTTAACAGGTGCTCTGATAACTTGTCAAATACGCTAAGACAATGGGCAAAGAAAGAACAGTCATAGCACAGGTTAGCTCCCTCAGTAGTCTGTAAAGAAAGAACAGTAGTAACACAGGTTAGCTCCCTCGGAAGTCTATAAAGAAAGAACAGTAGTAACATAGGTTAGCTCCCTCAGAAGTCTATAAAGAAAGAACAGTATAGCACAGGTTAGCTCCCTTAGTAGTCTGTAAAGAAAGAACAGTAGTAACATAGGTTAGCTCCCTCAGAAGTCTATAAAGAAAGAACAGTAGTAGCACAGGTTAGCTCCCTTAGTAGTTTGTAAAGGCAAGCAATAGACTTCCTTCTCACCTTCGTCGCTCTTCAGCAATCTGTTCCGTGTGCTTGGTGAGGAGACGGGGTAAGATAACAGCTCCCTTGATACCTCCTGCCTCCTGACACAGAAGCCATCACCAATCACTTAGGAGCCCTGACTCTAGGCAGCTGATGCCACCTCAGGCTCCCACCCTTGTCTCAGTGGGCAAGCAGTGCTGGAAGGTAGCCAGGGGTTGACCTAGACCTTCCAGAAGTTTGTGGTATTGTTAAAGGTGATAATGGATCACACCTTCATCATGTGGAATGAAAACCAGTAAGTGATATTATGGCTTAAAGATTTTTCTTCTGAAACAGAATGGTTTGGGAGCAAGGACTGAACGCATGAGAGAGCAGATGGGCTTATGAGTCTGACACATAGATTCCATCAGATGATCAGCTCTGTCCTCTGGGGTTTCACTCATTCTGTGGTCTTAGCCCCATCCACTTAGAAGTGATTTCATCGAATGAACACAGGGGGTTAGACCGGAAGCAAAGGAAGTGCTCATGATTGACGTTATTGAGGAGCATAGCATGATGGTCTCTACGTCTCTCTCAAGAGTCTCCACCCCATCCTACCCCCAGCCACACATGGGAGTGCACTTACATCATCCTATCACTTAGGAGATGCAGGCAATAGAATCAGAAGTTCAAGGCTAGCCTTGGCTGCCTAGATGGTGAATTGGAGAGCAACCTTGGCTACATGAAACGCTGTCCCAAATAAACAGTACCTCTAAAACATTTAAGTTACACTCATCCAATTCAAGTCTTACCCCGAGGCCAGTGGGATGGCTCAGCGGGTAAAGGCACCTGCTGCCTAACCTGACAGTCTTATTTCACTCACAGGACCCATATGGGGGCAGGGAAGGATTGATGCCCATTGGGTGTCTTCTGACCTCAGCATACGTACACACATACACACACACACACACACACACACACACACACACTAAACAAAAAGGGCCAATAGGAGTTTAACTGTTCTATATCTCGCATCTCTTGTTCTGTTCAGTATAGCTGCTGGTTGGAAGTGGAGATGGTAGCACTGAGATACCCCTGCCCTAGTGAAGAAATGCTTCAGGACTCCCAGAGGATGCCTGAAACCACAGGCAGCACCAATCCCTGGGCATGCAGCGGGCATATGTACATTGAATATGTTTCCCATCACCCACACTTGCCTATTACTTGCCCTGTTTCTGGAGTGACTGCAAAACAGCACAGCTTCAGCACAGTTCAGTCTTCACCAGTTTCAGAGATAAAAGATTCCCTCTTCATTAGGATACTAAGCATGTTTTTTCTCCCATTCCTTAAAGTGAAAATATTCACATTTTTAAATCTAAGAGTGCTTGCTGTGGTTTTTCTTTGGAATTACTGGAATTCCAGACATTCCTTGAACACAACACTTTGGAGCCATTGTTAATTAAAGTAAGCGCTATTCTAACGCAGCATTGGAATGGCACATCTAATAACACAATCATGGGGAGGGTAGCATATACAGCAGAGATACACCAGGGGGGGGGGGGCAAAGCAGGACAGGGTGCATAGAGATTGTGTTAATCGGAACAGTGACCCGTTAGAACAAGCTGTTTGTTTCTAGAGTTTTCCACTTAGCATCTCCGGACCTTAGTTGAATGTGAGGAGCTGGAACACTCAGAGAAATCTCAGATAAGGGGAACCGACCGCTATGTGCTTTGAGAAGTGATTATACCTCACAGCTGGGAAGCCTTCTCTCTCATCTTGTCACGGAGACGTTAAACACGATCATTTTAGAAAAACAGACCAGAAAATCTTACATAATTAAAAGTTCAAAAATCCCTAACATGGAAGAACTAAGACAGCGGGGTTGGGTTTTCTGCTTCTCATATTATAATGGCTAAGTAATCTTTTTTTTTGCCATTATAAAATACATACTTCTAATAAGTTCAAATGATATGTATTTAAATCCCAGCCCATACATCATCCTTGCCCTTATGGAATAATCCCAGCTAACTGAAGCAGTGTACGTCATTCATGAAAGGGGAAAGTTGTTCTGATGTTTAAAATGTATTAAAGCCAAGTTTAAGACATATCCACAGGGTAATACATTTAAAATGGTCTTATTTCCACATAAAACAGGACAGAATCATCTTAAGTGGGTCTTAGAAATTGTACATCTTGTTCCGTAAGCTCTGGGTCACAACGTTTGAGAAACTAACAAGGGAGATATCATCCGTGTTCACAGAAGCATCACACCCTGGATAGTATAGACAAAGAGCTTCTCTCTGAGCACAGGACTGGCTTCTTCTACAAGTTCCGAGGGAGGGACCTCTTCCTGCCCCAGTGCCTGGAAGCTGGAGGCCATCTTTGTGCTTGGGTGACAGACAAGCATTCCAACCTCCTCCTTTGTCTCCCTTAAGGACGCTCTTTGCGTTGAGAGTCCGTCCGAATCTAGTATTGCATGTAATAACTGATATAATTATAATAACCCTTAATTACAACTGCAGAGCCTCGGCTTCCAACTCATATTCTTTTTTTTTTTTTTGCAAATGCTATTTATTAAAAATAGTGGTTTTTATTGTGACATTTTCATACCTGCACGCCAGGTATACACTTCGGTCACGTTTACCCTTTCGGAGTCTCATGTCCTCTCTCCCATTGCTGCTCGCCCCACCCTGCCTCCTAATAATCCCCTCATTCTCTTTTTATGTCTTCCCTGACCCCCCCCTCCCCCCAAATCCTAGAACATACAAAATATTCTCTCAGCAGTCTGGCTTATTTTGCTCAACACGTTGATCTCCAGCTCCGTCCATTTTTCTGTGAAGTATTAAGTTCATTCTTCCGTACGTCTCAAATAATGCTCCATTGCAGATGCTGCCATACTTTGTTTACCTGTTCCACTGCTGACAGGCACCTGGGGCTAGTTCTGTAAGTTGACTCTACTGAGTCACGTTGTCGTGGTGACTCGCAAGCCCTCACCCGCTCGTGCCTGTAAAGCCAGGCCATCTGAAAGCAGAGACATTTGCTATCCATACCAACATGTTTTCTCATCTAGAGCCGAAGGATCACGAGTCTGCAGCAACCTTCTCTGAACACATTACGCTGTCTGTCTACTGCAGTATACTGAAGCACTGAATGTGAAAACAACTGAGTTTTAGCAACCCTTGGTCAGAAAAGTTTGAGAAAGGCCCTTCGGAAAGGTAGATGAGTCACTCAGGGCAAGACGCTGTCATCCAAGTTTGTGTAACAAGTCTGTAACAAAATCAGGGAGCAGTAGTTCTGACTATAGGTCACAGGTGAGCGGAAGCCAGCAGAGGCAGTAACTCCGAACTCCTATACACACACACACACACATGCACACGTACACACACACACACACACACACCTGACTGGTTTGTGGCAGTCCCCTCTGTCAGTGTGAGCTGTGGACATATGTTACAAAATACGAAGGGGCCAGCTGAGCTCATCCTGTTCAGGATGGCCAACCTCCCAGACTCCACCTTGAGTTCTGGGCCAATTCTAATATGTCCAGGACCAGCTTCAAAGTTCAAGTGAGGCCAGAAAGCTTACAGTGGCTCTGAGAGTTAGGGACCCAACCTCTGGCCAGATGGACTTGGAAGCAAAAGCCAAGGTCACTGTTAGTCTCTCTCATCTGGTACTAGCAAAGAGCAAGGCCTGCAACTAGCTGTACTCTGTTATCCGTGCTAGCCGTCCACCCCTAGTGTGCACACGACCCTGGCATTCTGAGTACAGTGACTGGGGTTCAGCTGTCAGGACTGTACTGCTGGGCTTCCAGTGCATTGTCACTGTCACTGCCCTGGGGTACATTCCTTTTGAAGGCTCCAGTTTTGAAACCCCTTTCTGATACCCTCTTTTGTAAGTCCATCTTCTAGGAGGTTCCAACCCGGACAGAAATAGCAGATAACTCAACTTGTTGACCTGTAATTATCTGCCACGTTTCTGAGGGGAAGGGTTGATGTTTATTGGCCCCTCATGTGTTATGCAAGGAAACAACCATCTTGATCATCATCCAGGCTAATATTCCAACAGCCCTATTGCTAAACACTGGTCTCTGGGGTTAAGGTCTTGTTCAAGATCCAAGTGACATTGCTGAGACCCAAGCCAAGGGCCATCTTGCTCCAGATGTGGCTGTTCCGCTGAGTTTTCATAAAGCTGACCTTTTGTGTGTGGTTCTGGAGGTCAAATCTGGGCCCTCATGTATGCTGGGTAAGCTAGCTACCACTGGGCTAAAGCCTCAGCTTTTCAAGCTCTTTAGAAGTAAAGTATAGTCTCAGACTGCTCTTGGTTTTTCTGGCTACTAAGCCAGTGAAGGAAATTTTTGTGAATGGCATTTGTCCAACTTCTCAAAAAATGCCTCTACTGCTGCTGAGGTTGCACGGGGAAAAGAGCCTTTATACAATGTTGGGGAATGTCAGTCAGTCCAGCTACTGTGGAAATAGGTATGGAGGGTTCTCTGTATGCCCCAGCTATCTCACTCCTGGGTACCTACCCACGGGAGGTAACTCTACACATGTGCTTTGCTGCGCCATTCACAAGAGGCGAGATGTGGGGTCCGCCTGTGTACAGAACACGTGGTGCCTATCCACAATGGAATACCAGCCCTAAGGAAGAATGAATCATACATTTTCAGGAAAATGAATGGAACTGAAGGTTGCCATAGTAAGCAAAGTAAGCCAGACACAAGTATTGTTTGTTTTAATACAAACATAGAATCTGTTCGTTTTTGTTTGTTTGTTTTTTTTTTTTAAATAAGCCAGAAAGTAGTAATTGGGCTGCTACAAACAAGGTAAGGGGATGTATGGGAGCGGGGGTGTAAGATAGGGTAGTTGGGGGGGTGAGTACAATCAAAGACAATAATGCATGTATATATGGAAATATCACAGTGAAATCTATCCATATATACGCTAATTTCATTAAGTAATAAGTTTTATTTTTAGGGTTTCTTGTTTTTTGTTTTTGTTGGGTTTTTTTTTTTTTTTACTTTTCCAAACATTATTATTTGAAAATGTCATATATGTGTGCATTATATCTTAATGTCACTCACCTTGATTCCCACCAACTCTTCTCCGCTCTGCTTTACCCAGTCATAGCCAGGATGTACCCCAGAAGAGAGTAACTTTGACCTAAGAAGTTCACCACTAGAGGTCATGAGCTTAGTCACACTGGTCATCAGCAAGGTCCTACCTGAAGGAGAGCTGCATGGTGCCTGTCCCTCCTTGGCCCATCCTTATGCGACAGCATGCTATTGTCCATGTGAATCCACAAGAACAGTGGCCACACAGTAAAGGCTGGCAGGGGCAGGTTGGCCACATTCACTCATCAGAAAGAGGTCTCCATCTTGAGAAGGGCTGAGAGTTGGGGAGAGAATTATTGAGGGAAAGGTACCCCTGAGAGCAGCTGGCCTTGCAGAGGTGTCCCAAATTTGCCATTTTGATCTGCCTCTGCTGGCCAGAATGGATCCTTAGTGCTTTGGAATTAAGAAGGTTGAACAATATTGCCTCCATTTTTCCAGCATTATTGGGGACTCATGCAAGCTCATTCCTCAGAGATGCAATGGAGAAGTTTGGCCACTTCCCCTCACACACTAAGAAACCACTTTACTTCCTCCCTGCTAAGTAGGCCTGCCTGAAAATGCCCCTTGTTTCCCCTACAGCCCTTTTTATGGGTGTGAGACATAGTTGGGGTGTTTGTCTACCACTGGAATAGAGTTCTTGGTGATGCCAAGAGGCCTCTTTGGCTGTTAAAAAGTTGACAGCCCTTGTTCTGGTTCCAAACCTGGTATAGCAAGCAGCATCTCAAGACCGGGCCTTGCCATGAGTCCCAGGGTCATTTTCTTGGTTTGTTTGGAATTAGATGGATTTGAATCCTGGCTCCACCTTAACCAACTCAAAGGCCCTGCTAATCTTGTAAGCTTTGGCATTCTCACATTGGAAAAGTGAGTCATGGTTTCTACCTGACGAGGTTGTTTTGGGTTGATCTGAGGTTCTGTGTTCATAGACTTAACACGGCGTGCTGTTCCATGTTAATCAGTATTGGTCCCTATCCTTGGTTTCTATGGTAAAACTCACTGGTGTAGCGCACTTCTAATGTAAACACTGTTAAAAAGCAAACTTTGGGTCTTTAACATTTGTACCCACACATCCTGAAATTGAAAGCTTTTTTTTTTTTTTAAATGATTAACACAAAGTTACTTTAAAAACCCCGATAAAGAGGGAACATGCAAAGACATTTATAATAGCTGAACAAAACTAAGAACCAGAGGCTTCCAAGAACACACACTATCAGAACACAGTTACAGTTACTCAGCGGATGCCAAGAATTTACCATCGTCCTCCCCACATCCGTAAAAAGATGTGCTTTGTCTGTTTTTCTAGGCTAGGGTTCTGTTGATTTGGTTTTCTTATAATCAAAGGCCACCAAACCAGCAAGAGTCCTAACGGATCACAAAGATGGATGGCCCATGGGGAAAGGATCCAGCTTTTCCTCCAGCTTCTTAGTGGCACCCTTTGCTGGGGGAGGGGGATCACAAGCTAGCAATCGGTCTGTGTGAGCATTAGTAGATTATGGGACCTGTCAGCCTAGCCATGCCTGCCAGAGACAGAATGAAAAGGGGAAACAAAGCTTCGATATGTAGAGAGAAGGGATTTTGGATTTAGCACGACATCAGCCCGAATATGTACATGGGGAGAGTTGCTTTGCTGTTCCTTTCAGGATCTTTCCTGACTTCAAAACAGTGAAAGCGATTCTGAAAAGGAATCCACAATTTTGATGGAAGCTCTTCCAACATAAGTGAAACCAGGCTTGGCACAAGGAGAGGGCAGACTCAGGCCAAACCCATGGAACCAACCCTGGAAGGATGGCGGCGATGAAGAGAAATTGTTTCAAGATGGGTCTGGATCCACTTGAAAGTCAGGGAACCTGAGGGTATAATTTCGTCTGAGTTAGTGTGTGAGAAGCCTTGTATGCCCCACTGAGACACGGGCTCACGGGGTCCTGTCTTCTCTCAGTTAACTCTGAGGAAGGGAGAGGAGCAACGTGTGGATTTGGAAGGTCACCTGCTGGTTGTGATCTCCCAGCTGTGGCTGGTTTGGGGAAAACAGAGGAGAAAGGGGGAATGTGGCTGTCACTCCCAGAGCTTCCGACAGCTTTGACTACAAGAAGAACTTGGGAGATGTGGCAGGGAGAGTTTGGGACTCTGTCCTCACAATGTTGTTTTTTAGGCAGTGGTGGCTCTGAGAAGATAAAACTTTTTTTTTTCTCTTAAAACTTTATTCTGGAGCATTGATAGCAGCCTCTTGCAAGGGAAGATCAGAGGCAGGGCAGCCTATGTGGATAGCCTAGGAACTGGTGGAGGGCACAACCTCTGGGACCGCAGACTGTATGAAAGCTTTGAGGAAAGCTGTTCATGGGATGCACTAGAAAGGGCCAGGCTTCCGTTTCCCTGCTGAGAAGTTAACTGAAGTCACAGATACAGAAGGCATCTTAGTGCTAGTATCTGCTGGAGAGGTTGTACAGTCAACCCTATTACTGTGAGTTGTGAGCCTCTGAGATAAGGATCAGTGGTGACCTTGTTGAATGGCAATCAACATGATTTTCCCATCAGCCCCAGGATCTTGCTGCTTTCCTCTGGTTGTTTCTTTGCAGTGTCCCCTTATTCCCAGAAGATCTTAGAAGGGAATTGAAAGAGCACCACCAAGTCTGCCTCAGTACAGAAAAGATGTTATAATATCTCAGAGGTTATGGGAGATCAGGTTGAAGCAAAAAAAAAAAAGAAAAGAAAGAAAAAGAAAGAAAGAAAAAGAATGTGTCTACACTTAATGCTGAGAGGCACCGATGCCTCCGTTGTCCTTAAGGCTGACACCCCGGATTTAATCAGGATGCTGTAGACATTGAATGTTAGATAGACTTGAGATACACAATTGATTTAAACTTAGGTGACCATAAAATGTTGAGCGCCTTTTATAAGCTTGGTGTTAAGGAACAAAACCAATTACAGACCTGCTATTTTGTGTATTGTTCTGCTGTAAGTGAAGAACTGTCATTTTGTCCCTACTGGTGGGACACTGGTTAGCTCCTGAATGATGGCAAAGAAAGAGGTCTCTGGGTCAAGGATGACAGGCAGTTCATTGTTCACAGGAATAATAGTAACTAATTCTTACTCTGTTTTCACTCAGTCTCGGTTATTGTGCTTTGTTACCCAAGGCCACTCGTTCTTGAAGATAGAAAATGGAAGGTTTCAGAAGTAATTCATAAGTTTAAATTGTATGCTGTCTTTAGTAGCATGAGGGACCCGCTGGGTCATCTCACTCTGATTCATTCAGGATGTAAAGCATCACTCTGTCCAGGGTGACCAGGCTGTCTCTACGGCCCACTTGCTAGTCACTTAGCTGACTTGGTTAGTAGGTCAGCAGTTGTGCTAAACAATTGATTGTGTTCAGGTAGCCCCGATTTTCCTTAATAGTAGCAGCAAAATGCCAGAGCCGAATTAATGACAATTCAGATGGGCCAAAGAGGAACCGAAGTGAACAGCTGAAAACGTATATAGAAAGAAAAACAATATACAGAGTAGATGTCATCCCTTAATGAAGCATCCACTGGTGGGGGGGGGGGTCTTGGAATACCTTCCCATAGATCAATCTGGATTCCCGTAGCCAGATTATTGGCTCGTCTCTACCATTTCTCCAGGCCCTGGTTCCCTATGGCATGCACCTCCATACATATTTAGCATTTAATTTTCACTTTGAAACTGTGTGACGCTCACAGGTTTTCATAGCGAAGGTTGTGGACATCTTGTCCCTCAAATTCAAGCTTTCCGGGAGGCAGCATATGAGACAGACTGCCCGCGGGTACCCAGTCCCTTTCCCCTCTGTGCATCTTTCTGAACTTGAACTTGCTTCCCTGTTTCCCAGCCAGCTCTTCCCTGGGAAATTAATCTCCGTGTACTTAATATTTCCTTCCAACCCACATTTCTTCAGAACCTCTCAACGGCTTCACAGAGTGCTCTGGAATGCCCAGGCTTAGCACATCTCCAAAACCATAGATTGATGGCTCCCCCCCCCCCCCCCTTTACTTACTTCTCTGGAGAAAAATAATCACAGGCAAAAATAGTTCATCTCCAATTTTCCAGTGTTAAACAGAGAGGCTGTTAGCACCTAATCTGGAGAGAGAGAGAAAGAGAGAGAGAGAGAGAGAGAGAGAGAGAGAGTTAGTTAGTTAGTTAGTTTTGTCTTAATCTGTATCCCAGGCTAGCCTGGAACTCACTTTGCAGCTCAGGCTGGCCCAGAGCTAATGTCAGCCCTCCTGTTGTGGCTTCCCAAGTACTAGGGTTACATGTGTGAGCCACCAAGTCACATTTCCACTATTGTTCTATGCAACTCAGATCCCCATGCTGAGGATACAGCCCGGTGACAGAATGCATCCTTAGCATGTGAATAGTCCTGGGTTTCAACCCCCCTGTTTCAAACACAAAAATGACCCTGTCATTGTAACTCATGTGTTAACACCCTCCTTTAGTCAGGGCTTGTTTGCATGTGCACTAAATGTCGACATTCTGAGGTGAAGCAGGCATTGCTGTTCTGTTTGAGTTGTAGAGTTACTTTAGAGTGCTTGAGTTATGGAAATTTCAAGAGCACGTTCCAGTGCCGGACATCCAAGCTACCTTGAAATAGAGAACAATCAAAAGGGAACGTTCTAGGCTACAATCTGAACCTCTGTGCAAGGTAGCTGGAGACATTTCGGCTCTTATGGAGGATCCACGTGCCGTTGGAGCACTCATGTTAAGAGGCTCCCAACTGCCTGCGGCTCCATCTTCAGGGGCTCTGAAGCTCTCTTCTGACCCTCACCGGCATCTTCACCCACAAGCCCATCGCTGTACACAGACACGTTCACACACAGATGCACACAGACATCCGCACACAATTTAAAAGTCTTTTTAAAAATATAATAAAACCTCCCTACCAGATATTTCTTCATTTTAAAATCATCCCAGAAGGGTTAAAGTAAGAACTTTAATTAAATTATAATTTTATTTGCCAAAAACAAATGTAAAGTGGGAGTGAGGGGGAGTTTGGAATGCTGTCACATGGAGAAGCTTCTGAAAAGCCAGTTGAACCTTGTCCTGTGAAGAGGAAATCTTTTGTTTCTAAACCTCACACTCCACTCGTTGCGTTTTATTTATCCTTTCTCATCTGCCGTGCTATGATTCGTTCCCAGCGAAGCTCAGGCTGAGGCTGATTACCCCATACAAATTTGCTTGAAGGTACAGCCTGGTGGGATGCACTTGAGCTGTGTGGATTCCTGCCTCTGCCGTGCGAGTTTATTCTCACTGGGACTGGCTCAGTTACCTCCATTGCTGACTACTGTATGCTGTCTCCCCTTCCTGTATGCACTCACTTACCCTTCCTCCTTCGGCCATAGGTTATAGCAGCACAAGGCCCTTGTGAGCTGTGCCCACCCAACCTAGAACTCCCCAGCCATCAGCCTCATGAGCCAAAATAAACCTCTTTCCTTTATGAGTAGTCAGGGCTCAGGTTCCTGTTAAAATAACCAAAAGCTAAGACCAACTGAGTTTGACGTTCAGCATAACGTTTCTAGTGCTTGAGGTGGAAAGATGGGTGGGTAGGTCAGCAAAGTGCTTGCTGCAAAATCGAGGACAGAGGGACCACGCAAAGAAGAAAACAGGCATGGTGACACACACATGTAGATAGGTCTTACTGCCTGCCTAGCCTGGTCTACGTGGTGAATTCCAGGCCAGTGAGACATCTTGTCAAAAAAGAAAAAACAATCACCTGAGGAATGACACTCAAGGTTGTCCTGTGGCCTTCACGTGCACACAAACACACATGTATGCACAGCTGCACACATCAACACAACAAGATGTCCTGTGGCCTTCACATGCACATGAACATACATACATGTGCACTTGCACACACACTCACATGCACACACACACACACACACACACACACACACACCTCTAATGTTAAATAAGAATCTCACTAAACATAAATATGTCTTGGGTGCACAAAACCAGAAAGGACTGAAAAGGCTTGGTAAACCATTTGGATGCATGTGGATAGAGAATACGGGTCCATTAGATAGAAGGTGATTTAAAGGGTTCTAAGAAAATGACAGCCTCCCTAGCCAAAGTGTCTTTCTCACTGGCTTGTTACAGGTCCATAATGCATTAATTATCCATTGTCTTTTAAGATGACCTTAGAAAATCCCACGTCCAGGAAGGAATAAAACAACCTGTCTCACAATTTCTTTATGGTGTCAAGGTGTTATTTATCACTAGGAAGCCAGAGGAAAACAAAGCGGTGGTGCTGAATTGAAGATAAACTATTTTGGGCTTTATAGTTTTGCCTAGCATAGACCCTGTAGAGAAAGTGCAATACCATCTCCAACACAGGCACCTTTCAAAGTTCTTGGAGCTTCCGTGAGAGCACATGTGGGAAAAGATATTTTAGGTCATGGGCCAAGCTAAAGAAAATTATCTGTGAATAACTTCTCTCTCTCTCTCTCTCTCTCTCTCTCTCTCTCTCTCTCTCTCTCTCTCTCTCTCTCTCTCTCTCTCTCTGTGTGTGTGTGTGTGTGTGTGTGTGTGTGTGTGTGTGTGTTACTAGGCCCAGTGCCTCACACATGCTTGTCAAGTATTCTACCACTGAATTGTATCTCCAACTCTCATGACACTGATCTGGTTATTAGGTGTGGGGAATCCTTTGGGCCTGAGTCTAGCAAACTGGTCACCTGGTCACTACATCTTTCCTTTCTGTCACCAGTGTTTTGCTGACGTGGAAACTCATGGTGACAAGAGAGGAAAGGGGACCCGCCCTCCTTCCCAAATGCTGACAGCTCAGCTTTCCCATCTGATTTTCCCTGGTGACAGAATTCACAGAAGAGCATCTTAATGTCTGCTTACCCATCATCCTTTTCTGTTAGGCATCATCATTGTGCCTGGAGGAAAAGCAGGTAGCTTGGTCCACTCCGGAAGAAAGCCTCTGTCTCCTCACTTACTAAGCATGGAGCTGCAGAATTTGTTTTTTTGTTTTTTTGTTTTTTTGTTTTTTTGTTTTTTTGTTTTTTTTTTTTTTTTTTTTTTTTTGACAAGCATAGGAAAGCCAGAATCAGGTTACTTGTATGAAGGATTTAGTTGTTAGTTGTTGACACTCTGTGCTTGGGAACCTGTGATGTATAGGAGATGTAGCCATTTCCCCAGGATTCCTTGAGGGATCTGTATGTACATCTTTATCTCCTTGGGGAGTGGAGGGCAAGTCTTTGAGCAAGCCTTTACTGGCGTTTTAATGATCTGAGATCCTAAATACCAACCGATACTGACTTGTTTCTTTGTATCCTCAAAGCTCTGGGACAGATACTATGTTGCACTCCACATGGGTTCCCTCGGTTTTGTTCTCGGGCTTCTTTGCATTTGCCAGCCCTCAGATAGATGCAACAGCAGCTAGCTATGAGCAGCCTTCTCCATTATAGACGTTCTCTTCCTCCTCCAACTGTTCCTGCTTCACAGCTCTCAACAAGCTTCTTTGTCCTGGTCACCTTTGGCAATGTCTTTTTCACCTCTAAATGTGATGTCCCCGGAAACGGCAGTCCAAGTGTGCTAGGAAAAGCCCAAGCTAGAACTTCTGTCAAGGAAAAATGCACACGTGGCTTCCATGTACCTCAGTCAGTGACATATTAATGCCTCATTCCAGCTCAGTGCTGGGTCTGTTGTCACTTTGCTTCCAGGCAGAAGTTCTTATCCTCATGGTCACGTCTTTTTCATTCTTAAATTAGAATTTAGACTTTGTCCAGTCTGCTTTTATCTATTTTTTTTCAATTTGTTTTGTTTTTGATGTAGATGAGTGGTGTGTATGTATGTATGTATACCATATACATGCCTGGTACCTTGAGGAGTCAGAAAACCACTGGATACCCTAGAACCAGAATTACAGATGGCTCTGAGTCATTAGGCAGGTGCTGGTCACTGAACCCAGGTCTTCTGCAAACTTAAGTGCTCCTGACTGCTGAGCCACCTCTCCAGCTGGCTCCCACATTATCTGTTCTTTACTTTGGAAATCGTATTATTCATCAAGTCATATATGAATGGGAGTCCTGTGTAATTCCGATTCAAGCGACTGTTGAAGGAGTGAAGAACTGTTTTGGTTTCATCTCTTCACCTATTTAAATATTCATAATTATGTATGCCTATGGGCTATAAAGTCTGACGTTTTCAAATATGCATCATCGTGATCAGATCAAGGTGATCGACACCCATTACCTCCATTATTGACCATTTCTTTGTTTTAGGAACATTCAAAATTCTCTCCTGATTATTTTGAAATATGCAACTAAATGTTGTCAAACAACCAAATAGTTGCCCTATTGTGCTATAAAATAGTAGAATTTACTTCTTCTACAAGTATTTTCTTTTTATTTGTTATTATTTTTTATTTTTATGTGAATTGGTGTTTTGCTTGCATGTATGTTGATGTGAGGGGGTCAGATCCCCCAGAACTGGAGTTACAAACAGTTCTGAACCACTGTGTGGTTACTTGGAATTGAACCCAGGTCCTCTGAAGAGCAGCCAGTGCTAAGCCATTTGTCCAGCCCTAAAAGGTTTGTTTTGTTTTTTTAGGGAGGGAAGCAGAGGTAGAGAGCTCACCCAGGAGATATGAGGCCCTTGGCTCCAATCATCAATGCTGAAAAGCAAACCACACAAAGAGAAACTTTAAAACAATATGTTGGGATTGACTCTGTTGTGGAAAAACCCTTCTCGAGACGCCCAACTCTGGGAGAAAGAAACTAGAATTTTTCGAGTCTGTAGGGTCTTCTGTTTGCTAGAGGTACTGGGGATCGAGTGTTTCAACATCAACAGCTGAATTTATTAAAAGAGGGAGCTAGCTGTTGTGTCTCAGTGCATTGGCCCTGTTTTCAGCCCTGGGCCCTGGCTGCACACCGAGCACTGCGTCCAGGAAGGGATGGTGTCTAATGCGCATGTCTGTGTGTTGCAGTTACCTCGCTGAACAGTGCTGGAATGGCGGCTTCATCTACCTGATCATGCTGCGGCGCTTCAAGCAGAAAGCCCACCTGACTTACAATGGCAACAGTGGCAACAGCTCAGAACCCGGAGAGACACCGACTTTGGAGCTGGGTGACCAAACTTCAAAAAAGGGGAAAAGAACACGAAAGTTTGGGGTCATTTCCAGACCCCCTATCACCAAGACCCCTGAAGACTCCAAGAGCAGCAGCGGCTGCGACACGGCAGACGACCCCAGCTCAGAGTTGGAGAACGGCACCGATCCCGAACTTGGAAATGGCCATGCCTTGGAGCTAGAAAATGGCCCGCATTCTCTCAAGGATGTGGCTGGACCCCATCTGGAGAGGTCAGAAGCGGACACAGAGGGAGAGCTCGGAGTTCCAAAGACAGAAGCCCCTCTGAGTGACAGCAATGACAAACGCCGCTTCTCAAAAACTGGGAAGACCGACTTTCAGTCCAGTGACTGCTTGGCACGGGTAAGGTGCAGTCGGACTATAGAATCTGACCTTTTTTTTTTTTAACCTTTATCTGAAAATATGGGTGTGAGTACACATACATGCGTGTGAGCCTGTCTATTTGTCCGTGTGTGGGAACATGTGCACATGTGGGTACATGTATGTGGAGGCCAGAGGACAATCAAAGATATCATTCCTCAGGTGCCCTTCTCCTTGTGTTTTGAATGAGGTCTCTCACTAGCCTGAAAGTCAACACCTTAAGCCAACTGGCTGGCGAGCCCCTGGGATCTTGCTTAACTCTCATTTGCCGACATTTTCCCGTGTTTGGCTTTTTATATGGATTCCTGGCATTGAATTTGGGTCCTCAAGTGCTTGCAAGACGAGCTCTTCACTGTCTGAACAGCTATTTTCTTGGTCCTAGAATCTGAATTTTAACACAAATACTGTTGAAGTTGCTTCTCAAGTTTAGAAAACACACCTAGGATTGTCTTGTACTTTGAAGCCAACAAACTCATTGAGATAAATGATCGGAGGCTGTTACAATAACAGGAAAGTCTGAGTTGTTGTATTCCACTTAAAGAGCCAGTGAAGTGGTCCTAAGTGGAAAATTGAAGCCTTCTGTGGTAAAATTTGAGCCCTCTGAGGCCCAGATAAAGCATCTCGCAGCCTTGGTATTCATCACTACTGTCACAGAGAAATTGCTACTTCAAGGCCAGAGATTCCTGGTGGCCGCTGATAATGCAAACATCCAGGCTCAGTGTGACACAGGAAGGGCGGCCGACACAGGGAAGCATCTGCTTTTATTTTTAACAGTTCAAAGCCAGCGCTATTTTTATGAGATCATGTTATTACACTGGCAGATTCCAATGACACACAGGAGCGTCTCGCCTAAAGCTCATAGAATTGGTTTCTCTGTCAGATTGAGGTTGGTTCTGTGGAAGTGAGGAGAGACTAGCTGCAGAATAAACTTCCACTGCAGGTTGTCTCCCCAGCATCCTTTCTTAGTTAGGGGGGCTTGTCTGTGACATGAATCTTCTTGGCAGAGGATGCTATGGAAGCAATAGCTTCCTGAGTGGGTGCTGACCAATTTCTCTGACACAGAAGACACCTCTAGGGGTGAAAGGCAGGCAGAGGTGGCAACGAGGTGGGAATACATCAAGCTTGGGTCTGCTGCTGAGAAAGAGTGCCCTGGGAGTGAGTAGGATGTCTCCTGAGGTTTGGTACGGGCAGCCACTTCTATACTTTTAACCAATCCAAACAGAAGTGAGAAGGGATGAAAAAAAAAAAAAAAAAAAAAAAAAAAAAAACCACTCTGCAACATTATCTGTGGACGAATGGAGGAACAAATAAGAAGCCATGTTTCTGTCAGTGCTTTTTGTTAATTTTATGGGGCTCTCCTAGGCGGTTTAAAGATTAAACAAGAATATAGGTGGTAGTGGTGTATACCTTCAGTCACAGCGCTTAGGAAGCAGAGGCAGGCAGATCTCTGAATTTGAGGCCAGACTGGTCTACAGAGTGGGTTTTAGGACAGCCAAAGCTATATGGAGAAACCCTGTCTTGGGGAAAAAAAACAAAAAACTAAAAGCCCTGATACTAATATTCTATACTCTGGCTGCTATAACTTGGTAAAAGTCTTTACCCCATCATGGTTAGACTGTGACTCCACAGTGAAACTTTTAAGTGGATACTGTTGGCTTCCTTGGTCATGTCAAGGGTTTGGTGCCAAAGGAAGTTGAGTTTCACAAACAGTCTAAAAAATTAGCTCATACAACTAAATTTCTGGCTTAGACTATGAAGGCGCCATGTACCGTTAAGTCCCTCTTGCAACTGCCTTTTGTGCTCAGGGTCAGTATGACCCAGAAGGTGTCATGACTTAAGAAATGCAACTCCCAGTCTATTGCTGTGGGGATAATTTTTAAATATTTTTAAGTTACATTTTACATATTTTTATCTGGGCTTGGCAGGGGAGGTGCATACCATGGCACATGCATCAAGGTCAGGGGACAGTCTGAAGGAGCCAGTTGTCTCATTCCACCACGTGGTCCTAAGGATTGAACTCAGGTTGTCAGCTTGGCAGCAAGCACCTTTACCCACAGAGGCATTCGTCATCTCTTCAACTACGGGACAATTTTTTATAGCCACATTTCCTCTAGAAGAGCGGGATCTGTCACCTGCAGTTGGTGTTCTTTCTGTGTCTCCATGCTGCACAGACTGATGGCTGGGCCCAGGTCTACTGTGGGTGTCAGAAAGTGAGATTGGACCACATGTCTGGGCTTACCCTTCTTCCCCTCATGTATTCCACTCAGGATAGAGGCCGATGGGCTCTTCCCAGCTCCCTCTACTCCACAATAGCAGCCCTTGATGTAACCCTCTGTGAAGATGGGCTGGGTTTGGGGCCTGTGGTGAGGGGATTTTTTTTTTTTTTTTTTTTTTTTATTTTCACTCCAGAGCAGATGAGACCAAGGGTCATGCTAAAATAGAATTTCCAGCAAATAGCTATTTGTCTCTTAAGTCTTTGGGGAGGGGAATTCCTTTCTGTTTGAATAATAGGAGATTTAGCATGTCAGTTTCTGCTTTATTAATGATTTAATATTATCTACAGAGATGTAATAAGTTACAGGAAAGGCCTAGAATGCCCAGTCAGACCATTTCACTTGGTGGCTTCCTCTATAAACACTTATTTGTTCTAAGAACACATTACCTTGAAATAAATCCAAGATTAGTGTTTCCACGCTCTGCTCTCCCTTAGCAGAGCAACGAGAAATACATGTCGTCCTAACAATTTGTTTTGTTTTGTTCAAACAGCACTTGTTACACGCCTCTCGATAGCCTGGTACTGTGTAGCTCAGGTTAGCCTCGAACTCCCAACAGCACACTTTCCCCAGCCTCTCCAGTGCTGACATTACCTGTATGAGCCACCTTGCCTGGCTGCAAATGTTGTCTTTAAAAAGAATATTTTCATATGTATCTGTGTGGGCCCGTGCAAGTTGACATACACCACATGTGTGTAGGAGCCCTCGGAGGCCAGAGAGGGTTGAGATCCCCTGGAGCTGGAGTTACAGGCAGTTAGGAGCTTCTGTGTGGGTGCTGGGAAGCAACCCCAGTTCCTCTGTAAGAGCAGTAAGAATTCTTAACTGCTCAGGCATCTCTCAAGATGTTTCTCAAAATGTTTCCTTTTCAATTGATGCTTTTAGGTAAAACAGTCAATGAAACAAAACACATATAAGGAGATGACTCTTTCTAAAATGCAAAACTTGGGTCCATCTTCTAAACCACAAGAATACCTCAGTTACTTAGACAATCGATTTTAGAGATAACCTCAAGGTAATGTTACAGCCTTTCTAGCCTTCATTCAAGAAGACCACACCTATGTCTGTTGACCTAGAATGTGTCTTTTTTGTAAAATGCCAAAATGCACACAACCAGTTGCAGGTAGGGGGAAATCCCACCAGGGCAGCCAGTTTACTTACGACTGCTGGATGTGTCTGTGGGTGCAGTGAAACCTTACCCCAGTAATCATAATTTACCCTGTAGAGCATCAGACCTTTTCCCTTAACGTGATTCGCTGGGGACCTTGGACAGGTACACCAGATCCGAATCTGCAAGAAAGGATAGGACATCTCCCATGTGGCCACTGATTTGGCCAAGGACAGGGTAAGGAGGATTCTCTTCTAAGAAGCCCCCACTGTCACTGGGGAAACACATTGTCCTTTGTGGTCCAGGTCTTCACCACTCTCCATCTCATTTATACAAATACCTACCTGTCTTAGGGTTTTACTGCTGTGAACAGATACCATGACCAAGGCAAGTCTTATAAAGCACAACATTTCCTTGGGGCTGGCTTATAGGTTCAGAGGTTCAGTCCATGATCATCAAGGTAGATGCAGGGCAGCATCTAGGCAGGCATAATGCAAGCAGGTCTGAGAGTTCTACATCTTCCTCTGAAGGCTGCTAGTGGAAGACTGATCTCCAGGCAGCTAGGAGAGGGTCTTAAGCCCACACCCACAGTGACACACCTACTCCAACAAGGCCACACCTATTCCAACAAGGCCACACCTCCTAATAGTCTACCTGGGCCAAGCATATACAAACCATCATACTACCCATTGCAGACCCTTCATCTAATGCCTAAGAGTCAGTACATGCCTTTCCTGAATGGTGAGCCCCACCCCAGTGTTCTAGTCTTGTTTACTCCTATCCAAGCTTGAGTGACCATCTGTTCAGGGTTGTCTGGGATGTCCCTATTTGTCACTGAGCATTCTAGGAAAGCCCTCTTGGTAAAGTCTGCTGAGATGCTCCCTTCTCCCTTACATCACATCCATACCTTTGCCAAGTCCTGCCAATGGTGGCTCTCTTTAAGCCTTCATAGCCCCAGCTACCTTTTATCCCCCTCTGCCCAAACATGAGGTTGGGCAGGTGTAAAAAGTTGTCTCCTGCCCATGGTCTCTTGGCCACTCTCCTTCCTCCAGTTATCCTCTGTATCTTTGAGGGACCTTTATGAAGGGCAAAGCAAGTCACACGCACACACACACACACACACCCATACCCATACATATACTATAGTTAAGCCCTTTGGATGAGGCCATATAACCTTAATATTTCATCCAGCTTTGTCTATTCTGATTCTGTGCTTAAGTTTCTGCCTCAGTCTACCTTATTTTGTTTTGTTTTTTTTTTATTACACATATTTACTGAATTTTAAAGGCTATGATAAAGGATTCACATGTATAGCTAACTGAAAGAGTGAGGTCCAAAGCCCCACCCCCAACACAAGAGTTGAGGTGCATCCCATCCTGGGGGTGCATTCCCCAGGCCAGAGACACCCCAAAGCCCATATACAGGATATTCATCTTGCAGTAAGTCTTCACCTTATTGACTCAAACTTCCACCCCTCCTCAGAACATGTGGTGGGGCGGGAAATTCCAAGCTCCTAGGGTTGTGGTTTTCCTGGGGCCAGACCTGTACCAACGATATCAAGGGTTTCTTAGTATGGCCTGCCACCACCGTGACGGCTAGGATTTTCATTGGAGGTGCTAGCATTTGCTCTTGAGCCTTTGTGTATGCCATACTCTCTGCCTGATGTCTCTTCCTTTTCCACTGTCTCTTAGTTCCCCACTTCATGGGACATCAGCCATTCTGATGCATGTCTGAAAGGGACCTCTGGAAACCTGTGCTCTGGGCTCCTGCATTGCCCCACTGCCTGTCCATTGGCACATGACACATAACCTGGACATATTCCAGTGACCATATGGTATCTCTGTGTCCCTATTTTACTCCAAAGGGTGGGGCCTTATATGCCTCCTTTTTTTATATTTTTAGTTTTCATTTGCATTGTTTTGCTTGCATGTATGTATATAAGAGTGCCAGATCCTCTGGAACTGGAGTAACAGACAGTTGTGAGCTGCCATGTGGGTGCTGGGAATTGAACCTGTGTCCTCTGGAAGAGCATCTAGTGCTCTTAACCACTGAGTCATCTCTCCTCCCCCATATATATATATATATTCTTGTCACCAGCTCTAGCTCAAGGCCCTGTACCTGAACAGGTGCTTTGTATATCCTTGTGAATGAAGATGCCCTGTGACACCAAGAATAGATGAGACAATAGATTCAAACCCCAGTTCCTCTGTCCACATCGCTGTGGCCTCCAAAATTGCCTTGGCTTTTCTCTGGGCTGACCTCTTGCCTGTAAACTGAGCATTGTGGTCTGGTGACTAAGGGACTTTAAGCCCTGACGTTGCAACTACACATTTTTCCTTTCTTACTGATCATTCTAAATGAGATGGGAGAAGAAGCAAATGCTTTTCAGAATAGATTTGCAGTGAGAGCCAAACATGTACTGCAGGGAAATTGTTTCAGTGATGTGACTCCTCACATTTGGGGCAAAGATGCTATTATACAATGGTCTTTTGGCTTCCAGCAGAAATGAGGTCATTTAAATGCTGCCTGGCAGCTCTCTCCTGTTCTGCCCCCCTGTTAGTAAATAAATGTCCATGCTGGCTCCAGTAAAGTATTGCATGTGTGAACTCACATAGTAGTCGTGGCCTACAGGAAGGGCTAACACTCTGTCATTAATACAGAAGTCCATAGCAGCCTGTTTTTCATCGTTTGGCTTTTTCTCCACAAACTCACAGGCATCTCATTGCCCTTTAAGCCATTATAATAGAAAACTAATGCTTAAGCCATCTGTCTAGACAGGGCCTGTCTTGGAATCCAGTAGTCTCTACAGCTAGATCTGTGTCCACATGCCGGTCACTGGCAAACACACAGGTCTCCCTTCTGGAAGAACCTCTTAATGCCCATCTCAGTGGTGCCCAGAGAGAGAACCCTAAGATTTGTGGATAAGCATTCTATACTGGTTAACTCCTCTACACTTACACAACATTGTCATGCTGTGTTCTGTTTACTAGAGAATCCATTTGGTAAGTGAGCTAGACCAGATCCCTGGGTCAGTGTCATTTACAGCATAGAGGGAATTGGTTATAAGCAATAAAGGAGCCTATAAAATATCAGCTAATAGCAAGTGCCATTAGTGACCTAAACCAACATAAAGAGAGAGATGGCAGGACTGTCACCCGCAGGGAGAGTTGGTATCAGGTGTCAGCAAAGGTGGCTCAGCTCACATAGCACCTCCCTACAGAGTCATGTTCTGGAGGAACAGCCCTATGAGAAGGTCTCAGGAGAACTAGCAAAACCAGCTGCAAACAGCAGGAGCAACAGGCTGTTCCAGGAATAAGAGACAGCCCTAGGAGAGGACAGGCTAGCTTAGAAAATTGTTTTGTGCAGCCCAGAGGACGATCTATGATAACCATGGTACAGACTTTTCCAGTGAGTTGATTACATGTGTAGCAAGTCAGAATATAGCAATTAGATAGGTAGCTATCAAGATATCATTAAACCCAGCAGAAAGCAAATGGTCATTCAAAACACCCAGCAGAAATCAAATGGGGAAGGCCCCTCTAAGGCAGCCAACTAGAGTTCCCAATAAAGAGAATCCCGGGCAGCTCAAAAGGACTCCTCCATTGAAGCTTCAAATAAAGAATGAATGCCAACGGGGAGAGATTACACCATCAAATATGGAGCTCACGGTGCCCAGCAGAAACTGGCTTGAGACAGTCAGCTGCAATCCTGACTGAGCCTTCTCTCCATGGCTGAGCATCCAGCTTCCCCTCTCCACAGCAGACATTTTTTTTTTTTTTTTGGATATTTTATTTATTTATATTTCAGATGTTATCCCCTTTCCCACTTTCCCCTTGGAAACCCCCATCCCATCCCTCTTCCTCCTGCTTCTATGAGGGTGCTCCCCCACCCACCCACTCCCACGTCCCCCTACACTGGGGCATTGAGCCTTCACAGGACCAAGGGCCTCTCCTCCCATTGATGTCCGACAAGGCCATCCTCTGCTCCATTATTTGGCTGGAGCCATGGGTCCCTCTATGTGTACTCTTTGGCTGGTGGTTTAGTCCCTGAGAACTCTGGAGGGGTCTGGTTGGTTGTTATTGTTATTCTTCCTATGGGGTTGCAAACCCTTTCAGCTCCTTCAGTCCATTCTCTACCTACCCCCGCCCCCATGGATAAACAAGTATTACTGTCTGTTAGAATTGGTTCAGCCTCTACCTTTTCTGAAGGCTGCAGTGCTTTTATTCCTGTGCTTTTTCACTTTCCCCGTTACAGTGTTAGGGTGACCATCCCATCCCCAGACAAGGAACTTGAAGACAAACCTGGTTCTGAAATAGGGGAGCACAAACCCCGTTCGAGAGCTAGCTTCTAAATAAGTGCAAACAACCCATGAGTGTTCATGGAAGGGCATGTTCATATGACCACAGAGTATGGACCTTGTTCTCAGACCACAGCTGAGTTTAAGCCCCAGAGGGGCTAAAGCAGGGGGTGTACTGGCCTGTCCTTCTATCGTGTTTCCTCTGGATGCTCAGTTGCAAATATCCTGTAGAACCAACTGGTATAAACTAAGAGACGAGGTTACAGGCAAGAGCGCTGGTGGAGAAGAGGAGCTTGGTGTGGGATCTACTCAGGCAGCAGACCCTGCAGATCTCTCCCACGGTGCAGGCATGGGAAACGGTAGTGAAGATCAAACATGGAGGTGAAGCTGACACATCCTCTACATGTTGGGCTTTTTCTACTGAGATGAGAAATCCAGGAATAGCTGGAGTCTGAGTTAGACACCAGAGTGGAGTTGTACGGCGCAGGCAGTTGGAACGACATTCACCATCGTTCTGTTTAAGGGGGCCTGTTTGCTTTTGACCAGTACTGACTGACTCTAGCCTAATGAATTTGAAATACTTATTTTATTTTTAAGTAAGCATTGCTTTAGCCCTGAACAGCTAAATGTTGAAGCACCATTCATTACAGTTAGACCGATAGCATTTTCTTCTGTTGCCGGGTCTTCATTTAAACCCCTCCAGTAGACTGAAACATTCCAAGCAAGGAAATTTTCATTAACCTCATTGGATCTCCCCTTATAATTTCTGCATTTGATTGTGGGGAAATCATCTCATTGAATAAAAGGAAAGAAGAGAGTGTGAGAACATGGCTCTGTCGGTAAAATGCATGCTGGACCATGTGAGGACTCGGGTTTGGATACCTAGCATACATGTAAAGGCAGGCACATACGTGTCTCTCAACACAAATGTCTCTCACCCAGTGCTGGTGGCACAGGTGACCCCCAGGGCTCACAGTTCAGTCAGTCTAGCCAAGCCACTGGCTCCAGGTTCAGTGAGACCTTAGCCAATATACAAGCCAAGAAGATACCCAACATTAACCTTAGGCCCCCATGTGCATAAATAATGCATGTCTCCCCTATCCCTGATGTGCACATACACCACACACACACACACACACACACACACACACACACACAATGAGATCTAGTTTTTAACTAAATTAGTTGAAATGGAAGCAAGAAAAGAACAGGTGGCAGTGGCCTATCTTACAGACTGTAGTTTATACCCGTTTGTATTAGAAATGTGTGTAGTACTTAGAGAGAGAGAGAGAGAGAGAGAGAGAGAGAGAGAGAGAGAGAGAGAGAACAAGCACATGTGTCCACAGCATGCAAGTGGAATTCAGAGGATAATTTCTAGGGCAGGAGTCCTTGCCTTCCCGTTTGCTTTGAGGCAGGATCTCTCTCTGCACCATCTACTCCAGGTCGGCTGACATATGAGCTTCCATGTGATTCTCCTGTTTCTACCTCTCATCTCACCGCAGGAGTGCAGGGATTACACATTCGTGCCACTGTGCCTTTTTTTTTTTTTTTTTTTTTTTTTTTTTAATGGATTCCAAGGATCCAAACTGGGCTTCCACGGCAAGCACTTTGTGGGCTACCCCTTGTCTTTTGCTGTGCTTTCAACTAGCTGTGTGTGTTGGGCTCAGGAGCTTATGAAACATGTGGAGGATTTTCTTCATGAAACTTTCAGAACATACATTTAGACTCTTTCTACCTCTATGGGCATAGTTTCCGTTTTTGGTTTTGTTTGTTTGTTTCTTTGTTTTGTCGTTGTTCTTTAAATCGTAGGTCCTACTTTTTAAAACATTTAAGAATGAAAAGGAATAAATTTAGTATCGCCCTCTCTGTGAATCATACCTACGCACTCTGCTTGACACAGGGACAGCAGAATGGGGGCGGGGGAGGTACCTGAACTAATGATGGGGATAGATACATATTTACTACTTTTCAGGTAAAACCAAATGAGTTTTCCTTTGAGTCTATTACTCCAGTAAGTGACCCGATTGTTCTTTGAAAGGAAAGCCAAAGATTTCCTTGGCTGGGGTGGGGGGGTGGGGGTGGGGGAAGGAGCCGTGTCTTACCTGCTAGGACCCAGAGGTGGAAAAGGCTAGCCAGTGCTTGACATTCCTGAACCCAGGGAGCTTGTAGGGATGCTGGCATGGGAGACGCTGCTGAGCAGCTAGAATCTGACCAGCGTATCCTGGATTGTCTCCTTCCAGCAGTGTGTGCTAGGACATTGGTTTCCTGTGTTGGAGCTGTTGCAAGCTGGCCCCTTGGCAGCCACTCTGATTCCCAAGGATGGCTTTTTGGAAATAGTGGAGCTATGAGGATGTGAAGGCCAGGGAGGGTGTTTCCGAATGGAGAAGAGGAAGGTGACCCAGAGGTCAGAGGCAACAAACCAAAAACTGTGAAGTTCAGAGCCAGATGATTGGATGAAGTAGGGCCCGTTGACAAGTTCGTGAACTACTGCGGTAAGCCAGTGACTTCTGAAGTTGCATTTGGCCAGACAGGCTGCGCTTGCCTGTGGTCAGTGGAGAGAGGAGACAGCTGGCACCCCTGCACACTGCTGGAACAGTGGAGCCCCACAGAGCGGCACTGCACAGAAGTGGATCCACCAGGTCTCTGCCTGGTAATAATTTCTCCAGACATTCCAGTTGCTGCACCTCAGTGGCTGGTCAACATCTGGGTCTTTTACTATGCCTGTGGTTTCATTTCGGTTTCGGACAGTGCGAATGTCTCTCAGGTTTTCTAGAGGCTTCACATTCTTTCTGTTCCGTAAGCAGCTCCAGTGGGCAGGCTGCCTGTTTCCAGGGGGATGGGAGCGCCGTTCCTACTGGATCCTAGTGGTTCCACAGAATCTCCATGATGGATTAGGAAGGCAGATGCCGGTGAGTGTGCTGTGACTCATGGCCATATCCCTAGTGTTTTAAAAAAGAATAATAGAGAACTGAGCCTAAACTCTTAAAAAAAATCACCTTTAAAGATTTTTATGGGGCTGGAGAGACTGTGCAGTGGTTAGGAGGTTTAGTTTCCAAAATCACATCATGCAACTTACAGCTGCCTGTAAGTTTAAGTCTAAGGGATTTGATGCCTTCTTCTGATCTTTGTGGGACTTATACATACACATGTGCAGACAGACAGACAGACAGACACATGTGCATCTCTCAGAATCAAATTTATCAGTTTTTCATTTAGGTTTCTCGTGTATGTATTTTAAAGAAGTATGAGATTCAGTTCGATTTGGTTTTACATGCTTAGTTGTTTTTACATGGTCGATTGAGTGATTCTGATTTGAACATCAGAACTGCAAAATACTCAAAAATCTAAAAATTGCTATGATACCATAAATGGAAGATTCCACGATGCTATGACCTTCGAGGTGACTCATAATCAAGATAACAAGTGGACTAAAAATATTAAATAATATTTTAGCCTATGTGAGCTACATATGAAACGATTGAATTTCATATTTAACTTTGTGCTCCATCCCCAAAATATCTCAGTGTGCACATGTAAATATTCTGAAAGGCAAAGACATCTTGAAGCACTTTGGTCTGCCTCTCATGAGGAATAGTCAGCAAGGACTACATGGTTCCCTGTCAACATCTCAGGCTTATTCTGCTGCTGCCTGTTACCATGGATGCTCTTCTGAGTTCTCCAGCTCTTCTCGAAATAGTAAAAATGGCTCTCATGTTAAAAGCAAGGGAAGGCGTTTCTGTATTAGGTGGCCCTCTAAGTTATAAATGGCAGAGCGTTCCATAAACTAGAAGAGATTTCCTGGTACCCAAACCTGAGCTGAGCTGTCTTCTTTCACCTTCCTATATGTATTAGCAGCTGTACAGAAGTGAAAAGATCCCAGAGTGCACCAGTGTTTGCATACAGTGCACCTGCATCCCAGGTGGAGGATGTATTTCCCACAGGACATCTGATAGAATATATAGTGTCAGAGCCAGTAATTGGGATGGCTACACACACAATTAGAAATCTCTGAAACTAAAAATTAGACACTCAGCTGCGCCATGCATTTTCAAACACTTCACATATGGACAGTGATTCCCTATAGAACGACACAGACAGAACATTTCCGTCATTCTAGAAGGTTCTATGGGACAGCACTGACAGCCGGACTTTTGCCCAGCTAAGAGAGGCCTTTTCTTCCGTGCTTATTTGTGATATTTGGTGACAGGTGACAGATGCCTGGCCTCATGTGACAGTGCTACTCTCCCATGTCAGTGCTGTGTGTCTGTCGGCATCCTTCACACATGCTCACTTTTTCTTCCAAGGAGGAAGTTGGCCGGATATGGAAGATGGAGCTGCTCAAAGAATCAGATGGGCTGGGAATTCAGGTTAGTGGAGGCCGAGGATCAAAGCGCTCACCTCACGCTATCGTTGTCACCCAAGTGAAGGAAGGAGGTGCCGCTCACAGGTGACTAGATAACTCCCCCCACCCCCCCAATCCCTCTGCCCCCTTCCTCCTCCCCTTCCTCGGGTACTGGGTGCTGGTGTCTTTCACTTGATCAAAGCTCTGGTAATTACGGGTTGATAAAGATTTGTGGGAGCGAGGGAGGAAAACAGACAAGAGCCGTTCTCACAGAGCACGCCTCTGAACACAGGAAGTGGCTCATTAGAAAGGATGCTTCAGATATTCTAAACCGTGGAGCAGAGATTTGATCTCTCTGTGGGCCCTGTTAGACTGCTTACTTATCCTAACTCTTGGCATGCTGGTGCTGACTGTGGTAATACATGTTTATTTATCAAGAACGTGCCTCCCCCACCCCCACCCCCAACAGGAGATCACAATCCTGACATCTGAAGTCCTGTGAGTCAGTGACTAATGACCCAGGGAAGTGGCACAGTCTTAAAAGGTGGCCACCACGCAAATGTGTCCGATCTATCAGAATTACACACCCGCACATACGTGCTTGTGGTCACGTGTCTCTACTGCACATGAGAAGGGGAAAAATAAATATAAATCTCTGTGTGACCTAAAAAGCGGCACTTAAAAGCGTATTTTTTTTTTTTGATCTGAACAATTGTGTGAAGTATTGAGAGAGACTGTGTTTAGCTGGAACACAGATGAAAAATGTTATCTGAGCGTGAGGTATATAGCTGTCCCCGAATGTCAAGCATGGTCTTTGCTGTAGTACTCGCTTCTGGTCATGTGGAGTATTGAGTATCTACTGTTTACAGGGCACAGTAGGGTATGTACATGGATTGCCACACCCACATGACTACATTAGGAGTACACGGAGAATGGCGTTGATAGAGAAGTGGTTGTCTTTTATTTAGTCTGGAATTTCTTCAGGCAGGGAAGCCGGATCTTAAAAGGGATATGGCAGGCCACAGCAGTGTCAGCCTTCCCAAGACCAAGAAGGAAAAAATCTTATCTCCTAAGGTGTAGTTGAAGGAGCTAAGTTATTTAGGCGAGATAACGGGAAAGTAAGGAGAAGACTAGGCAGAAACCAGCAGACCGCTTCTCGCTCTTCAGCCTCATACAGCAGGATGCTAAAAACTACACTAGCCGTAAGATTAACTCCAACGGTCAATTATCCAAGTGACGGTATTAAGAGATTAAGACCTTAGATGGTTTTAACCAGATGAACATCATTTAGCTTCCCGAGTGGCATTCCTGATATGCCTTAAGGAACTCAGCGGCACGCCGCTTTCCCATTAATGGTATGTCTTCCGTTCTGGTCTATCTAGCAGGTTGGCAATTGGGAAATTCCTGTCTTCAGAGATAATAAGCTTTGTGTGGAGAGCTGGGGCTGAATCAGTCCCATCCTGTCCTTCTCACTCTTAGCCTGGAGTGGTGTGTGTGTGTCTCTCTTCCCTGTGGTGTATGACTCATCAGCGGGACATTTGAATTAATAACAGGAGATGAGAGAAATGCAATTAAAAAGCAGAATAAGCCAAGGGCTGGGCTGGGATGTCTTGGTGGTGTTGGGAGTAAGCCCGCCCACCAGCCACGGCCATTGCCTTGTCTCTGCCAGGTCCCCCTCCTCTCACAGGACCAGCCCCGACCCATACACCTCCTTGAGGTTCCAGGGTGTCCTTCCCTCCTGACTTTCCCATTCCCCCTCTCTTGCCATGCTAAGTAACTGATGGGGCCCTTAGCATTTCTCTTCTGTGGGGATTTTTGAAAAGAGAAGGCAGAGGCTGTTGGAAGTCCCGAGTGCCCTTTATCCTTCGTTATAGCCTAAACTCATAAAGAAAGATTATCATGTGAGCCCTAGAGGAAGGAGACGAGAGAGATATTGTTGGAGGCAGAAAGAAGGAGGAAAAGATAGAAGGGGAGACGTTGGCTGGTTCACTGGAAGAAGCACAGAAGAGAGGGCTGTGTGGACCCGGGAGGGTGCGAGGTGTGCACAGTTTCTACAGTAGGACCTGGGTGGTGATGGTAAGTCATGAGACAAGGGTGGACCACTAGGCCCACAGTCTCTGCTTCATCAGATTTTCTGTCTGAGGGTCAGGCACCCTTTTGTTTATGGGAGACCAGACCATAGTCAGCTTATTGGAATCCACTGCAAAAGCCAGTTTCTAGGGTTGTGTCCACTGAGGGCTGTGACCTGCCCTGAGGAGACAGTCCCAGTGACAGCAGAGTCTCCTGCCAGCCAGTGAGACAGAAGCTCAGGGTCAGCCCTAATTTAAATTAAAAAAAACAAACAAACAAAAAAAAAAAAACAAAAAAAAAACAGGTTTTTACAACCATAGAAATGGATCAAATCTCAAATCTACAATACCAAGTTCAACACTTCATGACTGTGATTGATCCTTCTGCTTCCGTAATTTGCCCTCCATGGGGACCCGAGAGTGAAATGCTCCCTGAAAAGCTTTATCTTCAAGGTCCTGTAGCCTCGTGGTGGGGTATGGAGGTACCAACCCTTACCGTATAGCCCAGTTCCCAGTCTCCCAGAAAGAATCCTGCGTCTGTCTGATGATGGTGGGGAGGGGCGTGATAGACCAGTGAAGGGCTGCAGGTGGGCTTGACGTGTCTGGGCACTGTCTGCGTTCAGCTTAGCCATAGCTCGAGTTGATGACAGGGAGGATTAGGGAAAGAATGACTTGACTCTCCTAAAACCTGAGGGTCTTAGCTGCTCCATCACGATAATCGTCCAGATGAAGTGTCATTGACATTTGTTGTCAGATATGCTTAGCTTAAGAGTGAGCACATTACTAAGTAACCGTCAAGAGTCCAAGAGATGCTCACTCCTCTCCCATGAGTCTGGATACTAACGTTAAAGCGGGGTCCCACCCAAAGCCATCTTTGGTTGTCTTTCCTTCCTCCACCTAATCTTAACTGTCCCTTCTCATGACTTTGCTCCTAGAAGATGACACTTCTCTAACCCAGAATGCCTTGACCAGGGGTCTTTTTTTTTCCCATCTCCATTTCCTCAGGGATGGCAGGCTGTCCTTAGGAGACGAACTGCTGGTGATCAATGGTCACTTACTGGTCGGGCTCTCCCACGAGGAAGCTGTGGCCATTCTGCGCTCAGCCACTGGGATGGTACAGCTGGTGGTGGCCAGCAAGGTAGGTAGTTTTTGTCCTTCTTAGTATCTATCATGGTAGTGTGAGTCTGGACGTGAGTCTTTCCCATGCCACCCAGGTATGTTCATGCTTATGGCTTACCTTGGGCTATGCAGTAGCTGTGACTCCATGGGACATGCACAGGTGAGGTCTCTTATCTGAAATGCGCTCAATTATTTTAAGTTATTCAAGACGGTTGTTTGAAAAGTCATAACAGAATGAAGGAGAAGTAAGGGATAGGAGATGCAAAAGTATGGTAAGGGGGAAGAAGGAGACTGGATGGATTTTTTTTTTTTGTCACTATGATGAAATGCCTGAGATAGGCAACTTAAAGAAGGAGAAAGGTTATTGGGGCTCATGGCTTCAGTGTGTGACCCCCTGGATCCCTTGATGAGCCAAGGGCAGAAACATCATGGCAAAAGAGTATGGTGGGCAAAGGAAAGCTGTTTGCCCCATGCAGTCAAGAAACAAAGACACTGAGCCATGAAGAGACCCTTTAAAGATACATACCCCAGCGACCCACTTAGTTCAACTAGGCTCCATCTTTTTGTTTCTACCACTTCCCAGTACTCCAATTATGAATCCATTAATGGACCCATCCATCCATTAGGTAAGAACACTCATGATCCAACCACTTCCCTAAGTCCCAACCTCCAAGCATTGTACCAAGGACCAGGCCTTCGGCATAGCCAGGGGTGAGAGGGGACACGGACACCTCACATCCAAACCACCATAGTAAAGAATGCATCTTCTGAGGCCAGAATGAGCAAAGTCTCAGGGCTGTCGGTGGGCAAGTCTGGGCCCTGCTCTAATCACCATTACAATGTTAGAGCTGGAAGATGCTCTATGCCTCCTTTGTCCAGCCACCTCCATCTTCCCTGCCTCCCCAACTATACAGAAATAACAGTGAAGCAGAACACCCCATCCATGGTGGCTGCCATCTTGCAGAGATCACGGTGCCGTCAACAGTGCCAGACAGCAAACTCTTGGCACACCGCCCTCTGTCCCATTCTGCTGCTGTCTCTCCCTCCTGGTTTTCATTGCCTTCATCGGATGGATCATGAAACCCCAGTCTGGGCTTCCTTTACCTGTGTGTGTTAATGTAATGACTCCATCGTGGGCTCCTAGGATCTGCATTCAACAACCCTTGGAGAAAGGCTGCTGATGCCACAGCTCTGAGGAGGCCAGGAGACAATGACTGCTCTTCTTCTGCTATGTCTGTTGGTTGTGCTGTTGAGACCCTTAAAGAGGCCCTGTGACTTTTGGAGTGAGTAGGATAGAACCATGGGGCTGTTTCTGCCGCTGACTGGCTAACTGGAAGACTCTGTGAGACCACATGAAGCTCACCTTTGCACAGAGGCTGCTGCCAGGGCTTCTGATTCCCTTTCCATCTTCCCAATTTTTATTTTGGACCTTGGCATCTATAGGTTTTCTTATTTTTTTTTTTCTTCTTCTTAGATTACAAGATCTAGCGCCAGTTTGGGGAATGCTGTTGGTTCTCCATCCTTGAGTCTCCATCCATAGGCTCAACCAACTTCAGGTGGAAAGTATTTAAAATAACAATTGTATTGAACATAGACTCCCCCGCCCATTGTTGCTCCTTAAATAATCCAGTAGCTATATACAGAGTGTTCACACTGTATGGCAACTTGGGAATTAGTTAAGGTGTAGAGAAAGATATGTATAGGTTTTATGCAAATACTGTTTCATGTTGTAGGAAGGATTTGAGCATCCTTAAGCTTTGGTGTCTATGGGAAGTCTCTTACAGGTAACAAAAGACAACTATATATAATAACATAGATTATGATTCCATTTTGAGCTATCCGAAAAGTCTGCCTTTCTTCCCACCTCTTACCCCAAACCTTTAATTAGATCAGTAGGTTTGCCAAGGTTCATCTTGGGTGAAGGTTGTAAGTGCCTGAGGCAGATCTGAGTCCACTCTTCCTGGTACCCATTTGTTCCCTACAGAGGTACTGTGGGTCCTAGGAACTTCTCCCGAGTCTTCCATACCCAGAGGGCTGTCTGCATCTCTCAACAGGGACAAGGAAGAGCAGAGATCCAGGGGGGTTCTCTGTCCCCCTGCTGACCACTCCTTGCAGAGGGGACATGCACTAAGGGAAGAAAGACCACCTCCTCACTTTGCCTAGCAGAGCAGGAGTTTGACAGCATCCCTGGGTCTTGCACATGGTCTTGTGTTTGGAGCATGCCTGTTTCGTTTGCAAGCTACCTCCATCCAGGGAGCAGCTCAGAGTGTCAGTTTCTGCCCAGGATTATGGCATGTGCCGGCACAGCCTCATGTTTGTACATGCTTTAACCTGCTAAGTTTGGAGGAGGAAAAGGGGGATGGCTTTCCCATGCCAAGATGTAAATGTGTGGAGACGTAGACCACTACTGGCTGGCCAAAAGAATCGTGTGAAGCCACACACATCTTAGCTCTGCGGAGCTATGCTGTCACCTCATGAGGGACATTCATGGGACCTCAAAGATGGTTCCTAGTAATGCCAGGCTCTCCACCTACCAGGCACCTCAATAGATAAAAAGTGAAGTCTATAACAGTTGCCAGGTACTAGAATCATCTCACTAGATGCTAAACCAATCCCCTGAGGCAGATGTGTGTTCTTCTTATTCTAAGGCTTCCATTTAAATCCCAACAGTTATTTTACTTCCCTGGGGGCTGTCGGCTGTAGACAAAAGCAGGTTGTCTGCCAAGTGCAATGGATTGTGAAATGTCTACTGCTGCCATTCACCCAGCTGCCCTAAAGGTAAAGACGATATAAAGGGTAACAGAACAGGGTATCAGAAAAAGATAGCATGCTCCTCCCAGAGGCCAGGATCCTTGTACGGCTGAGCAGCATCCAGGAACCAGTTCTCACGCCATGGGATCCTGGGCACCAACCCCAGACCTCAGGGGATAACTAACACCTTTCAGTTCTTGCTGTGTGTCCTGTTTACACTCAGGCTGCCAGCCATCCTGCTGCTGCTGGTTCCTAACCTTGTTTGTCCCCAACCGTCTGGGTGCTCATCCATGCAAGAGGAAGAGGGGCATCCTTCTCTGGGTTTCTCTTGGCATCCAGCCATTTCTCCTCTTTATCTAACCAGAATAGGGTATCCATAGGCTTTGTTTTGTCTTTATACTGGGGTGGGTATGAAGGATGGGTTTCCAACTTCCGACTATAAAAAATAATAAAAATGTAAAATCTTACTATTCTAGACCTAAGACCCTTGTCACAAAACTTTAACAGGCGTTGTCCGGAAGTGTAGTTACCCTCATGGAGAGGATGCAGGATGCTTCCACAGAAACAAGCTGTTATCCTGTATCATAGGAAGATCTTGGGAGTCTGTGTCGTGATAGTTTTTTGTCAACTTGATTAAAGTCAGGGTTCTCTGGGGGAAAGGGAGCTTCCATAAGATTAGCCCATAAGCATGACTATGGGAACATTTCCTAATGGATGTGGGGGTTCCCAGCACAGTGTGGTAGTAACACCTTTGAGCAGGTGGTCTGGGGTTCTATACAAACAAATTAAGCAAGCAGGCCATGGAGAGCGAAGCCAGGAAGCAGCCTCTGTGCACTCCAGGTCCTACTTCCAAGTCCCTGCCTTGGGTTCTTTCACCCCATCCTGATAGACTGTGATAAGGACTCGTGGGCTGAATAAACCCTTCCTCAGCTTGTTTAGTCCTTGTTTGTTTGTCTGTTTGTGTTGTTTTGTCTTGCTTTTGAAACAGGCTCTCTCTAGATAGCCCTGGCTGACCTGGAACTCACGAAGTAGACCAGGCTAGCCTCATACTTACAGAGGTCCTCCAGAGTGCTGGGATAAAAGGCATACAGCACCACACCAAGCTTTTAGTCCATTTTTAAAATCACAGCAAAAAATAAATAAATAAATAAAGCACACTAGGAGAGCCAGGATGATTTTGATGCCCTTTATTTACTATGTGGGTATGGGTGTAGCGTGTGTGTGTGTGTGTGTGTGTGTGTGTGTGTGTGTGTGTGTGTGTGTGTGTAAGTATCTGTAGAGGCCAGAGGCATTATATCATCCTGGAACTGAAATTATAGGCAGTTATGAGCTACCTATGTGGGCTCTGGGAACTGAACTCGGATCCTCTGAAAGAGCAACATGTCTTCTAAATTACTGGGCTGCCCCAACAGCCCGGTTTTGATATTCTTAGTAGCACTGTGCAAACTGAAAGATCTCTTTCACCCTCTTTATTTCCACTCTTGGTTTTATTAGGCAATAAACTGTGAAGCAGTAAGTCTTTATTGAATCTTACATAGAAAACCTATGGATGATAACAAAACTGCCTGTGCTGCTAACAGGACCGTCCACTAACTCTTCTGTCCTTCCACTCCACACAGAGTGTGTGTGTGTGTGTGTGTGTGTGTGTGTGTGTGTGTGTGTGTGTGTGTGTAGTATGCTTGCCCATGTTTTCGTTTTCAGTGAGCCAAACACAAAGAGACAGAGGACATCTTGGAGGCCACCCACATGGGCTTAAATGCCAGCTCCACCCTGAGAAAAGCTGTGTGCGTTCTGGGCAAGCCATTGCATGTTTAAATCCCAGTTTCCTTTCTGCGCAGCGAGACTCGAGACTCAGCAGCTGCCTCTGAGGACGTCACAAAGCTTGAAGGAGGCAGGCAAGCCCCTGAGCAGTGCGGCTGGCCATGGGGAGCAGCGGAGAGACTACCTCTCTCTCTGTCATGTATGAGCACATGTATCGTAATTACAGCTGGGATGATGTCATGCTGTTACACATGCTTCTGATGTGCCTGTTCTCTGAGTAGCAGGCTGGGAGACCCTTTCCCACAAGAAGTCATCTTCTTCTTCGTGGCACAGTCTATCCCATGGCTGTTTTGCAATTTACTCACTATTATGACCTTCTTTTTCTTTTTTAAAACATTCTTTCTTCGATGGTCCAACAGAATAGACAACACAGAAGAGAAAAGGACTCTCGTCTTTTCTAATAACTTGTTTCCTTAGACAGAGACAAACGGTGAGGTATTCATTCATAATTACTGGTACAAAATAGGTGTTCTAGGCCTGGAGTGTAGCTCAATTGATAGTGTTTGCCTAGAGTGAATATTCTTCACATTCCTCGGGGTTAAAAATGGCATCGAGCAGGTGACGAGCGTTGCTGACTTTAGATGACGGATCACTAAACGTTTGTAAGGTCTGTTACAGCCTGTGAGTTGGTTTTGGCTTCTGTATCCTTCGGACAGTCAAGCAGTTTGATGATTCAAGCTTCATGGAACATTCTGCTCCCTATGGAAGTGGCTAGGCTGAGGAGATGGAGAAACAACATCTCAGTCTGTTCTTAGCTCAGCTCCCATCCCTGGCCTCAGTGTCTAATGGTCTTTCTAGAAAGTGTGCCAGGCTCCCAGGTGCTCCGAATGGGTTTATATTGTGTTACTACCCCTGACATTGACAGTGACCCCACGTGTGTGGACCATAGACTTCACACGTACTCTGGGTCAGAGCTTGTGGCTGGCCTCAGCAGGCTGATTTCCATCAGCCGCTGGTACCCAGGGGGTAATTCCTGGGCCTTTCGTGTGTCCTCTTAGGAGAGCTCAGCGGAGGACCTTCTGAAGTTAACATCGAAGAGCTTGCCTGACCTGACTAGTTCAGTGGAGGACATGTCCTCCTGGACTGACAACGAAGACCAGGAGGCAGCCGGGGAAGATGAAGAGGGGACAGACTCAGCTGCTGTCCGGGGCACGGTAAGTGAGCCTCTGGCTGCTTCCAGCAATAGGATGATGCTTTTCTGAAGACGTGGGTGACAGAATCAGAGAAGAATGCGGCGCCTTCCTTTTTATACTTTTCCTCAGAACATTCTGGAAACTTTTGAAAGGGAGATGCATTTCATCTAAGAAAATTGAAACTGGAAACCACAGGCTCTTGGTTGTGTGCATGTAGATCAGTTTCTAGAATGCTCTTTCGTGTGCACGAAGACACCCTTGCTACTTCTTAAGGATGCTTGCAAACAACTGAGGGTTTCAGACTTCCAGACTTCTGCTTGAAAGTGGAGGAAATCGAGTAGACAAATTAGTGCTAGTGTCCGTCTTTGAATTTGAACCATACCAAGTCATCCGAGTAGCTTACAACGCTTCTCTGCACAAGGGATCTGCTCTGTCACACCGGCACACACTGGAAGGTGTCCTGCCACAAGAGGCAATGTGGGTTCCTGATCTCTTTCTCTCTGCTCTTCCGCCAACCTTCTTTCTGCCAACCCGGTACTCCTCTCTCTGCGCCTTGAACTTAGGTAGCGTGGTTGCGCTTTGGAAAATGAACTCTGTCGATCTCAAGGACTTCAAAAGCAAAACAAACACCTACACTCTTCATCAGAGTTACTAGAAAAGGCTGGTACTCTCGAGGGAAGAGGGGAAAAGTAGCTTTTCCACCAAAGGACAGCTTTCTCAGAAGGCCCCACCCAAGCAAGTGGGTAAGCCTGGCATAAAGGGCCAGGGTGGAGGGGGGCAGGTTAAACACCCCTGTGGCTCCTCCTTTCTCTACATGGTGGCTTCCGCTGGCTTTCCTTTGGCTTTCAGCAAGAGTTGGAACTGAACTAATTCTCACTGACCTCACATGCCTGCTGCCTGCCTGTCAGACCTCGCTTTGCACCGAGCTCACTACTAATTCTAAGCAGCTGCTCCGCTTACCCACATTCCTGCATGGCGGCTCCCTGTTTTCCAGCCTTGGGACCTTTACAGATGCTCTTTTGTCTGTGGAGGCTTCTGTGTTCAGCTGAGGTTCATCTTCAAGATCCTGTAGTCTGACTGCCTCAGAGGAACCTAAGCACACTGTATTGACTCCCGCACGTCTCCCCTCCCCCGGCTCACCCTGACTGTCCCTGTGTCCCCTCTGTGAACTGCTAGCCCCAGATTTGTTTGGTGTTTCTCCCAAGGTGTCGTCAGCTGCATGAGACAAGGGATCTGTGAGGTGTAACATATCTGTAGACCATACATCTCGGTTTTGAGCTCTGAAACATCAAATAAAGCTTTAGGTGGGAATCTGGGGGTGTGGCCCCATCGGTAGATTGCTTGCTGATCATGTGTAGAGCCCTTCCATTGGCTCCCCAGCACCACATAAACCAGGCGTTATGCCACACACCTATACTCTCAGCACTTGGGTCAGAAGTTCAAGGTTATCCTGAGGTATATAGTGAATTTGAGGCTAGCCTGGGCTACATGAGACCTTTCTCAAAAGCAACATGAAATAAATTACAGATCCAGGGAAAGCCCAAATTCTGCTGGCAGCTCCATGACACAGCACCCCACCACCGCCACCACCACCAGAAGGCGGAGCTTTCAAAAACACTCCAGCCCCTGAGCACGTGTTTATGGAAATCATTTCATTGTCTACTCTGTTTAAGAAAAAAATGAAAACAAGGTTTAGCTAGGTTTAGCTACCATTAAATTGTGTATTTGTTCCCACCGCTGACTCCGGCACAGTAGCCTCACAGGGTCTTCATATAACAGCAGGTGTTGTTGGCGGCAGGAATGGGAATAAGTCTGGAACCCAAGCATCCCACACCTTGTGTCTGTCCAGTGCACCCACTCTCCAAGGCCAGACTTCTGTCTCCTACATCCTCCTCGTGCCCTTCCCTGCCATGCACTCACAGTGGCCCCTCCCCCATTTCTTGTTATCGTGGTGTACAGGGAATGATATATACGGCTGTCAGCTGGCAGACTTTCCAGCCCAGCTCCATGTTGACCTGTTTTAACATATGCTTTCCTCTGGAGAACTTCCCCCCACACTCTCTCCTCCCAGGCCCACAGTCTAGACAGAAGCCCCTGCTTAGCAGCTATCCAGGGTCATCTCAGTCAGCTTTATGGGGACACAGTGGACTCACAGCCTAGGAAACACGAGAGGGCTGGTAACACAGCATACGTTGCCTTCAGATAAAGTCCCAGCCACTGTGCACATAGTAGGTCAGTGTGGAAGGTCACTGTATGTTGACTCCCTTAAATATTCTAGGTTATATTTCCTTGCAGAAATCTCCAAGGAATTATTTGTGAATTTTTTACACTAAGTATTGCTCTGATAAGTAACCCATTATTTATATTCAATATATTATGTTACATATTTTTAAATTATTGTTTAACATTACAGTGTTCATAAATGTGCTTTTATAAATGTATTATGATTTGAATCATTATATGTCATTTATATGGATTTTTCCAATTATCAAAATGGCATTTCATTGTATAGCTCATAATAGCAGATATCCCAAAAATAGGGGTGTGTCATATCCAATTCATACCTCTCCCAGGCATATTTCATTTATTTTTAAGATCGGATCACACTATGTAAACTCTCTGTGTAGACCACTGGGCTAGCCTTAAACTCACAGGGATCTTCCTCCTGCCTTTGCCTCTGAGTGCTGGGATTAAGGCATGCACTGCCAGGCCCAGCTTGATGTACAATTTTTAAACATAAAGAAGAAATCTATATAGAGTATATTTACCTGTATATGTCTGCACATGTTTTTATGATTGTTTCTTACATAGCTTATAGCAGATATTGCCAAATCCCAGGGGTTTCCACAGCCACAATGCACACAATAAGAAAAATGTAACTGAAGATGGAACCACCGTTACTCTGGCATCTCTGAGATCTGTGGAAAGAAAGCTTGCAGTGGGAAGGGCCAGGACGGCTTGGCTTTGAGGCACAACACTTGTGGTCTCCTTGTGGGTTATCCTAGCTCTGTTGTCTCTCAAACACACTCACACATCATTCTGTGTCTCTCTGTGTCTCTCTGTCTCTCTCTGTGTCTCTCTCTGTGTCTCTCTCTCTCACACACACACACACACAAGTGCTTGCCGCCCCCTCCCCCCTTTGGGATCATTCACAGTCATCTTTCTATGGGCCTACTGAGCCCAACCCCCCCAGCACTTGATACATGTATCATTTATTTTATTGGCCGCTTATATCTCTGGGGAAAGAGAAAAATACAGCTTTTTTCTTATTGTTAAGCCAGGGGTAGAGCTCCTGGGGTTTCTTCTATGCAGCGAGGCACCTTGTAGTCAGCACTTGGTACTTATTTCTTGATCATAAACTGTCTGCAAAGCAGACTCACACCAGCAGCGTGAGCAGGATCTGGGAACTTGTTAGAAATATGCATCCCGGGGGCCAGCGTTAAACAAGCACTCCTCCGTGGAACCATGCCCAGCCTCCCAGGAACCTGTATAAAATCCCACTGATGTAGACTTAGGCTGAGGTTTCAGAATCTCTGCCACACAACTCTCGAGTGACACGAGGACATGCCTTTGTTGCTATGACTACTACTATACTCTCCCCATGTATAAGTAATTGCAGCTCATCTGGAAAAGGGGATCTAGAAGTAGAGGAAGTCCAGGCTTGAGCCCTTCAACAAAGTGGCTCCTTCTGGAATCAAGAGAGAAGGAAGAGTGTCTGCAAGTCGGGGCTGGACTGGAATGGTCACTCCTCAATAATGGAGAACTTGTGTCTTTTTCTGTATTGTTTAACAATAGCAAAAAGTTTTAGTGCAAGTAATCTCTGCCATATATGGCGCAGTTAGCTCAGCTGGGAGGGTTGTATTCAGGCTGTCGATCAGGAAGCCTGTGACTGGTTTCCCTTGGCATCAAGGGAGTTGGTTCTGATGTTTCTGGGATGGTACATTTAGAAGATCTTAGAGACCACTGGGGTGCTCAGGGCTTGAGAAGAATAAAGGACCTCACATAACCAAAAAGATCAAAGAGCTAAGTTGGACCCAATGACCTTATGGGTCTGACGCGGGTGTTTGATTCCTAGTGGGACAGCCAGCCGTAGGGATGAGATCCTAAGCTTCTGTGTCCTAGGTAATTGTTTCTCTGCCAAGAAAAGATTGGGCCACTCATACTCACTTGGGCTGGATATCTGGCGAGATTTCTGCTCTATGCGTCCCAGACATGTTTGGACATTGGGAACTTACTGGAGCATCTCAAAGTGTCATTCCCAGTTGACTCCAGTTGCCCTAGCTGAGAAACTGTTTCATCTTTGGGACATGAGCTAGAGTTTTTTCCTGATGAGTCTGGAGTCTATGTGAAGGGTGATGAAGAACACTCTGTTCTTCCTGGGTGTCCACTTCCTCTTGCTTTGGGATTCACCTCTTCCAGGAAGTCTTTCAAGATGGACACATTATAGCTGCCTGGGGCTCTGGCATGCTGTGTGCCTACATAATCCTTCATGAACCTTAGTAAGGATTATCTCCACGACACACTTATTCATGTATGTGACAGTTTTCTTAATGTGACTGTCCCTCTATAGTGGTAGATCTGGGACGTGTCTGGGCTGAGTTTGTTTAGGCCTTCCATGGGTAGAGAGGACCTAGATGGATGGAGAGATGGCAGATACATGGCCAGTCTCACTTGATAGCTGGAGTTCCAACAGTGCCCTCTGCAAACCTCTAATCAAAAAGAGGAGAAGAAAAAAAAAAAAAAAAAACCAAACTGGTCAACTCCACTTTGGCTTCTTCACCCACCACCTATGAATTTAAATGGGCATGGTACAGTGGACGTTTGTTCATTTGTGTCCTGAGACTAGAACCTCCTTCTCTGTTCTGGGAATTTCTGCCTGCAACAAGAATGTAGGTGAAAATAGGAATCATTTAACCATCCCTTCCTTTAAAAGAGGTAGTGTCTCGGTAACAAATAAATAGGCACCTTTCTTTCTCTTTTGGTTAAGAGTAGAGGAAGCAGGTAGGCAATGTAGGACCTGATTTTTAACCAATCACCCATAGTGACAAAGGATTAAGCATCTCAACAGAAATGGGTAAAGGACAAGTGACACGTAGATGGAAACACTAGCCCAGGGCACCAGAGAAAGAGCCCTAACTCACAGCCGTAGAGGACACGGACTCAGATAAAGAGGACAACAATATGGCAGACCTCTGAGGAACCCGGAGCTGAGCTGGGCCATACTTCTCATGATTTAGGCTAAAAGTCCACTGAGATCCACAGATAACAAGCTTGCCTCTCATCCCTGCTTCCCCGACCCCTGCCTCCCACCCACCCTCAGTCAACTCCACGCATACATACCCACCTACTCCCAGCTGAGGCAGCCATGAGGGAAAACACAAGAGCCAGGGACAAAAAGCGGTACACCAAGTATGCACACACTCCATAGACATGCAGGCTGGTGCAGAGGGGTCACTGCACTGGCAGAAGGGTGTGGCTTATAGGAGGTTGGATTCAGAAGGTCTGCAAGTGGTGGGGTCCAGGAGTCTGGGCCTTCTGAAGCTCCCACAGGACTCTGATGCTCAGCAAGATTGTAGAAAGCAGAAGGGGCAGGGCTCTACCTATCACCAAGTAGACCGGTAGGAGCTCACCCCCCACCCCCATCCCAGCACCTCCCTGTGCAGGGCACAGCCTTGAGGCAAGGGGAGATTTTAGACTTGGGCTAACCCATTTAGGGATTTAGGGGGGTCAGGAAGTAGGGGTGTTCGCTGTGCATGCGGGAAACTTGGAAGCCTGGGGTCCTTCAGGGCGCATGCTTGTACATCGTGTTCTTGAGGCCTGTTCCTGCGGATAGACTGGCAGTGTGCTTGGGGAAGGCATGGTGCCAGCTCCAACCTGAGCGGATGCACAGCTACCCAACTGCATATTTTTCTCTCCTCTGTCCCCAGCTATGTCCCCGCCTTTCCTTGCAATCCTGGATTTTTCCAGGTGGGCCTCGCTTTACTTACACACGTCAGGTGGTGCTTTCACTGGTTCGGAGCATGGCTAAGGGGCTGTGTGAAACTCAAGACAGGCAGAACTGCATGCAGGAGAAGGAGAAGGAGGCTGCCATTAACACTGGCCTAAGAAACCAAGATTTTAATCTGGGGGTGGTTTTGATTTGGTTTGGTTTCATACTTAAGGAGATGAAGCGATTCGTGGAAGAGAACAGAGATAAGAATAATTATTTGCCCAGGATGAATTGCCCGGAAAGCTGCTGATGTTTGACTTAGACTTACTCTTGTAGCAACATTTGCAGGGACTTGTTGCGACTCGCTGCCTGGCTCCGTGCCTCCTTCCCGTCTGTGCAGTTTGCAGTTCCCAGGGAAGTCAACATCTGGGCTGTCGCATAGAAAGAGTGAATGTTGTGCCCTGTAAATGGGAGTGTATGATGAAGGGGTCCCTGGAGGGGAGTGGATAAACTGAAGGGAGGCCTCTGATTTCTGGGGTGTAGAAGGAAAATATTAGGATGTCTGTAAATTGCATCTCACTTGATTATAGTCTTATATTTGGGGTTCTGTTATGGGGGGTTGAGATTTTTTGTTTGTTTGTTTTTGTTTTCATGTTTTATCTTTTGAGACAAGGCCTCCCTTTGTGGCCCTGGCTGGTCTGGAACTTGCTGTGTAGAGCAGGCTCTGCCTCCCAAGCCCTGGGATTAAAGGCGTGCACCACTATGCCCAGCCCTCGGTTTACTTTATTTTTATGAAAATTTTCATTACATTCTGTGTGTGTGTGTGTGTGTGTGTGTGTGTGTGTTAAATACTCTTAAAGAAAATTCCATCTGTATACAGTCAGCTTTTGGACTTGAAATATCACTTCAAATTTCAGTGAAAATGCCATAATGGACCACTAGACCATGTGCTATATATTACTTATTACATACTAACATATAAATTAACATGATGGGCCACTAGAGCAGCAATACAGTGTCCTTGCCCTTCTGTTAATGTCTTTTGTGAAAATTATATTGTAAGCGTTGTGTGATTTTTATCACCAGGTAAATGGCTTCCCGCCTTTGCATATTCTAGTTCTTTGTTTTAAAGACGCCTTTCACTCTTGTCCTTAATTACACATATTTTTACTGTCAATACCACTCCCAACTCTCTTAATTAGGGTCTGCTGAATTCAAGCCCTCTGGGGATTAAAGTGTATGTCCATAGACTGCAAGGTAAAGGGAAAAATAGAGATAGACAGAGTAAAAAACGGGAAGGGGTGGTTCTAAAATAGAAAAAGGTTTCTGCTGTAGACAAAAGCAATAGCAATCAGTAGAAGGGGACACAAAGGACAACGTGACTCATTGGAGCTTCGAGAAGTTCCCAAAATGCATTTGGTTTCTAGGACTGCTCACAGACGTCATACTGTCATAGTCAATCTTATCCCAAGACAAGAGGTCCACTCCTGTCCACTCTCAGCCTCCCTTCCACTTACTGTGATGGCTTTTTAAGAAAGCCTTGGGCCAGCAAGCTGGCTCAGTGAGTAAAGGCCCTTGCTGCCAAGCCTGAGGGCTTAAGTGACTCTGTGGGTTGTTTTCCGGCATCCGCCCGTGCGCATGCGTGCACAGGCCTCACAGCATCCACCATGCGCATGCGTGTACGGGCATCACACATGCAGGCTTACGAAATAAGTCTATATAACAGAAATATTTCTCAAGTGACAATATTGCCGTTGACAGCGCTCGGATGTATTAGGTAAATGAGAACTGGGTGCTGGAGACCCATACTCTTAACAAAAGCCTTTCTGGGCACCAAAAGGTAGAATTCCGTGACTTTCTCGATTCTAGCCCCATCTTATGCAACATGGTAGCACAAAGCCTGGGAAATCAAAACAGAGCAAAATAGAAGAGGTCAGAGTTCTGCTGTGGAATTCAGGGCAGAAATTTCTCAAAGAAACAAAGATGCTCTGGACCAATAGAATTCTCCCACCCCACCCCCTGGGGGCCGTGAGCTTGCCTTGTCTTTTGTTTGCTTAGTTGGCTTGTTTTTCTTGCGTTGCTGTTTACATAAGTAGTAGTTTAGCTTCCTAGGTGATATTTGCAGAGAAAGAGGACCATGGTCCTTATACTGCACTTCACTTAAAGTGCCAGCCCCCCCCCCTTCCATCTCTTGCCTACCAAGACTCTACAGTTCCTTTCTTTGGAGATATTTTTTTTCACTCAAGCCTTTCCATCATTAAAGGCGTGTTCCTTCTCTGGTTTCTCATTTTGAGCGTTCTCCTTGGCCTTTTAGCACTCAGAGTCAGAAAGTCAAGCGTCTGATTCATGACTTCGCAGCAAAGTGCGCTCTCTCTCTCTCTCTCTCTCTCCCTCCCTCCCTCCCTCCCTTCCTCCCCCCTCCCCCCTCTCTTTCTCTCTCTCTGATCTTTGAAATTATGTCCTTGTTTCCCCTGAAAGATATCTATTTTCTTAATAAATATTTGTGGCATTATCTTTTGCCCCGTGTTATTGACCCACCAGGCGTCTTAGCTCCCTGGGCAGCCGTCTCTAATTCTTCATAACATTCCCCCCACCGATACCATGTCCAGCCACAGACTTTTATCACATGGCTTCGCAGGTGCCCACAGCCAAGCCAATATATGAGTCAGCCTGCTCTGCAGCCAGCTCCGCATCTCCGTCAGCAAGCACAGTGCACGTTTTTCTAGAGTGTTCCTCTCCTCTTACAGCGTTTATTATAGCCCAGTGTGAATTACTGTTATTTCTGTACGTTTTACTACCCCCACTGCTGAGTGATGAATGTGCTATAAGCAATATTGAACCATATGCTATATTGAGAGACAGATGCAACTTTTGGGGGGGGGGGATATCTGTTTGTAGTCTCTTGGTTTTTTGTTTTTTGTTTTGTTGGTTTTTTTGTTTTTGGTTTTTGGTTTTGGGGTTTTGTTTTTGTTTTTGTTTTTTGAGACGGGGTCTCACTTTGTATCTCTGGCTGTCCTGGAACTCACCGTTATAAACCAGGCTAGCCTCAAACTCACAGAAATCTCTGCCTTCTAAGAGCTGGAATTAAAGGTATATGCCGCTACGCCCAGCATGACACAAAACTTTTTCAAGGTGGGTAGAATAGTATTTGATTATTTCGTGGGATTTCCACAAAATCACCGCAGAAACAGGTGGCATTCCAGTGTAAAAGCGTAGCACACACTGTTCAGAAGATTAACAGGAAATCTACTGAGCCAAGCGCTCCGGCTGGGCCATTAGACTAAGGAGCTAGGGCTTCTTTTATGAGAAGTGTTCTTCCAAGTGGCTTTGTAGATGAGTGACTGACGGAGTTTCCATGTTGGTATCCTCGGGCTGTGAGGGAGAGGAAAAGTTTGGAAGTAGGCAGATAAGATGTGAAGCCCTTCCTGACCCCGCTGAGAACAGAACAAGAGCCAAGGCCAAGAAACCGGGAAGTCAGAGTAGGGGTGGAGCCAGCCTGCCACGTGGTGGCTGAGTCCTTGACGCAATGGCCCCTTGAAGAGAGAAGATGGAATTTCCTTTCCTTGGGTGATGCTGTTTCTGAAGGCATAGCTCCTTGTGAATAGTTTTGTAAACAGGGTTCTGTTCACCTTTGACCCCTCCAGTTATAACCTCCTTCTCATTGGCTGCTCCTTTTCCTAGAGCGTCTACTCTCAACTGCTCTTACTTCCTCCTGGGGAATCCTCATTGAATCCTCTGCCTCCCAAGAAACACCAGGCTCTCAAGCTACCTCTCCTTCCTTTGCCCCCAAGCCATTTTCTTTCCTTTCATCACTACTAGGGCCAACATAAGGGACCAAGAACTAGACCCTCTCCATTCCTTCCAGGCAGCGTGCTCGTTGGTTAAGCAGCCTGACCTGAAACCAACTGTAATGTTGCCGAAAAGCCCCGTAATATATAGCACAAGCATCCTCCTTTAAGATGCACAGACTCGGCTATTTCGTGTCTCATTGGTGTCATTTCAAACAGAACTTTAAGATAAAAACAGGTGGTGTAGGTGAATCTATGGCTTCCTCAGCTGTCTCTACTCATCCTTTCCTGCCTCTACTTGCCGAGGCACTCTTCCAACAGATGCTCATGTTTCTTTACAACTTTAGGTGAAGGGTGGGGGAGGGGAGCAGAGTGTGACTAGGCCTTGAGATGAAGGGTCAGCAACTGTGAAGCCCAGGTGGCTGCCACCTCCAGCTTTGATGGCCAGTCTCTGTCCCTCAGCTCTGCCCTTGTAGTGTTAAGGCATCCACAGGCAGTAAGTAAACCAAAGGACTTGCCAGTGCTCCAAGAAACCAAGGATCCAGTATTAAGCAATGTTCAGCCTCCAGCAGAGGTTTGTTGAGCCCCTCTGTGGGTGATAGTTGGTGGGCCGGTCGCCTGCCTCTCCTGCTGTTTCCTGTGGGCTCTGCCTAGCACATCTATAGTTTCTTGTCAGATTCTTAAAGACATGCCCTTAGGACTGAGTCCCAAGTCAAGCCGTGTAAACGCAGAACTTCCAGAAACAAAGAATTCGGAGTAAAACTCATGTTGGTCAGTAAAGGGCAGCAGAAGACCCTCAGGGTACTATGTGTGGAACTTAACAGTCAACCAGAGCCAACCACAATGATGCATTTCTCTTTACCTAAGCTTTCCTGGATCATGGCCAGTCAGAACAAGCTTTGTCAAGTATCACAATCCACAGGAGACAGAGGTTTTGTACAGGAGTGTGTTCACGTGAACCTGCGCTGCTAGCTTAGAGACCTCTCACAGCTCATCTGCATCTCTCCTGCCACACCTCTCACAGGCCATTTGCTAATACGTTGGTTTCTTTGTCAATTTACTTGCTTTGCAATGCTAAGGACTGAGTCCAGGGCCCACCTTCTGCCTAGCCTATTCTTTTATCTTTTCTTAAATCAGCCCTTCTATCATGCTTTTTTGACAATCTTGAGATTTTTCTGTGCATACATAATACACACACACACACTGTTCTATTGCTCTGAGTTTAGAGTAAAGGTATAAGGGTTGTGCTGTCAGAGATCTGTCAGGGTGGGAGCTGCCCACCAGCTCCTGCTGGGGAGTGACCCTTGTGGGAACCCCTTCACTTCCCAGTCCATAAATCCAGAGAAGAGCGCCAGACCCCAGGGCTTTCTCACCCACAAGGTCATAGGGACATGGCAAGCCACAAGCAAAGCTTCTGTGGTTGAGAATGTTGGCATGCTTGTCTGCCACCATTTGACCTGTGCACCAGGGAGGGATGTGCAAGTCCTCCCTGCCATCCACTCACTCACGTTTGCACTTAAATAATCCAAAGTCCCTGAGAATACTGTCCTCTTTTCAAGCATGTCATACAGGATCACGCAGAGGCTAATGACTGATGAAATTCCAGGGGTCTGAAAGATAGACCACCACCGCTGTCTATGGAACCAAGAAACTTATTTAATTTGTATGCATAAAATCATCTAAATAATCTCCAACACAATCCTTTAAACCCCTTCAGATTTGCGGGGTGGGGATGTGGGAGAAAGCGGGTGATGAGTGGGTGGAAACTGGAAACAGGCTCATACAAAACCAGGCCAATATTATTTCACTTGAAGAGTCACAGCCTGGATGTCTCCACAGACATCAGCTGTAGCCCTTCCCCCGCTGCCTCTGAGGGTTTCTGAGCTGTGAAGACTTCCTATGCTCTGCATGGACCAAAGGATGCAGGGATAACAAATTGGTCTTTCCATGCCTGCTGCTTTTCTCTTTACCCAAGCTATTCTCTTGGGAAAGCAATGGTCTAGCAGTGTGGTAGAGGTTTTGTAATTTCTGCATACCAGTTACAGGCTCCTTGGCACTTGGTGCTGATTAAATTGTGAGTGTGTGTGTGTATGTGTGTATCTATGTGTGTATGTCTGTGTGTGTGCATGCATTTGTGTGTCTATGGGTGTATGTGCATGCATGCGTCTGTTGTATGTCTGTGTGTGTGTGCGAATGCATGTGTCAGTGTATCTGTGTGTATGTCTATGTGCATGCATTTGTCTCTGTGTGTGCATGAATTTGTGTGTGTACCCGTGTGTATGAGTCTGTGTGCGTATGTCTGTATGTGTATGTCTGTGTGTATGTGCCTATGCATACATTTGTGTGTGTCTGTGTGTGTGCGTGCATCTGTGTGTGTGCGTGTGTGTATGAGTCTGTGTGTATATGTCTGTGTGTGTGTGTGTGTATGCATGCATCTGTGTGTGTGCCTGTGTGTATGAGTCTGTGTGTATATGTCTGTGTGTGTGTGTGTGTGTGTGCATGCATTTGTGTGTGTGCGTGTGTGGCCTGCGTGTGTGCATACATTTGTGTGTATCTATCTGTGTATGTGTATGCATGTGTCTGATTCTGTATGTCTCTGTGTGTTGTTGCTCTGACTCCTTCAGTATAAATGGCTATTCATTTCTAGCTCTGGCCTCTCTGAAGGCCATCTGGTTCTCTTTCAGTCACTCACACATCTGCCCCAGAGATTTGGAAAATGGGCTTCATTTAGCAGCCTAAAAGCCATGTTCCTGTGACTAAAGCATGAAAGGGAAGTCACGTGGCTCTGTCCTGTGGATCCTGAGCAGTGGGTGCACCAACCCGGCTTCCCCAGGGATGCGAGCCAAGCTGTGCTCTGTCACATCTGCAGAGTCCGTCTGCTGTTTTTCTAAGTGTTGGGAACAGTAAAAAGCCCAGCATGGACTGAGAGTGACTGTCCCTCCTGAGTTTTTCCTTGGGACCACATATGCTTGTGTGGTGGGAAAGTTGGAGATAAACGTCATGTTGTTTCTTTGTGGGGCTCCAGGAGCCAAGTGTTAGATGAATCGCAGTGTGTTTAAGGCCATGTCTTAAGTGCTTTGAACAGCAGCTACAGAGCATCAGTAAATAATAGACTTTAGCTCGGGTCCAAGGGGCCAATTCCTGGGTAACACTGAGTAGCTTCCTCTGCTCCCACAAATGAAATCTTGGCACCCATGGATTGTCTTATTCAAAAATAATGGGGTTTTTTTGGCAGTTCCACAGTGGAAAAAAAGTGTCAACACAATAATGATAATCAAGTGAGTGCCAACTAACCTAAATCTCTTCACAGATTGTAACCTAAGAAAATTAAGAATCAATTGAAAGTAATTATCATCTAAATTTAAGTTTCATTGAGATTTTTTGTTTTTAATTAATGGCCTTATTTGTTTTCTCCTATGTCTTATTTTGCTCCATCTTAGCTAATGAGATTCTTGACGTGGTGGTCAGAAAAATGATGTTTTTTCTAACATGTGTACACTAGACTACTTCCCACTGAAAGACTCAGACAGGCTTCTTCAGTTCCAACAACGCAGACTGTGTCAGTCTCATGTGTTCTTTACTTTCCAATGAGATGTCAATGAGCCAGCATGCCACAGACAAATAACTACATCATTAACCCTAGACCCTTGACATTTAAATGAGTGACAAACTCTAACCTGTAGATGGTGTTTGTTCCAGATAAAATCTTGTTCCTGGGACTTCTTTTTTCCCGGGATGATTTCAAGAACTGTTCGATGTTTGACATGTTCTGCTTCATGTTGAAAGTGTTTTTTTCAGCCGGGCAGTGGTGGCGCACACCTTTAATCCCAACATTTGGGAGGCAGAGGCAGGAGGATTTCTCAGTTCGAGGCCAGCCTGGTCTGCAGAGTGAGTTACAGGACAGCCAGGACTACACAGAGAAACCCTATCTTGAAAAAGAAAAAAAAGAAAAAGAAAAAAGAAAGAAAGGAAGGAAGGAAGGAAGGAAGGAAGTGTTTTCTTCAGAAATCAAATGATTTTGGGTCAGAGGCAATTTCAACTCTCATTAAAGGTAGCACAGCTAGGTTTGGCTTTCTTTGGCCTAGGATGTAGAATCGGTCCCAAGTCTGGGCTTTCTGGTTACATCCGTCCTCTTCCTGTCTCTAAGTTCTATGGGGCACAGAAGGGCTTTGAGAGATGGGCACACTACAGACTTGCATCACCCCTGAGTGACCCTGAACACAGGCAGCTAAAGCCTTTCATGACCAATGTACCAATCCTAAAGCGTTTTACGCTTTGAAACCAAATCGTCAGCTTCTTGGTGTCCTGCCTCCAGTGTGGATTGTGGATCCTCCATGTTCTATCAGGCCTGGACCACGTTTTCCACACTCACCTCCACTTGGTCTTCAGTTAATGGGACTGAAGATAGAAGCTTCTCCTCCCATCTCTGCCTGCCTCAGCTGAGCTGAGAAGACACTGCAGACAGTGCACGGAGCCAGACCTGCTCTGCCAGTCTCTCAGCGCCCCTCCCTCATCACCTTCAGGTTCATCTTGGCCTCCGGTTTAAGTGTCCCAGGGGTTGGACGGAACTGCTCTCTGCTCTACGTGTTTTAGTCAGTAATCGGCTCCCCTAGAGTTTCATATCTGTGCCCTTTGGATTTCTTTTCTTTGCTTTTGTTTTTTTTTTTAAATCTGCTCCAGTCAAATTCTTTGCTTCTTTCACAGCCCTGCTTTGCCCAAATTGAGATGCCTTTTTAAATATTATTTTTGGTTTTTGGTCTTCTGATTTTGGGTTTTCTGTCCCTTAGGTCCCATTTTTTGTGGAGAAGGAATGAATGAACCCTCTATTTGATAAAGTAGCCATTGTTCAAATGGTTTTTTTGAACATCGCTATCAGTTAAGAGGCAGCCACCACCCAGGAAATAGTCCCTGTCTGCCAACCTACGGTCCTGCCCCAGAGGCGTCCTGCTGGCTCGCCCTGTCCTGTTACTACCTTTGAAGTTATGGATTCATGCTACCCTCAGGCTGTTTCCAAGAAGGCCACTGTGTCCCTTTCAAATTTACTCAAGAAGTTGTTTCCTTTTCCAATCATCTTCATAATGAGCCTGCAAGTCTGCACTGTCCGAGCCCTGATAGACTTTTTCCAAAGCCTCTTCCTAAAAGCCCTTCATCTCTACTTTTGGAAAAACACACACCTCATTTTCTGGGCCTGGGATCCCACTTTTTCCTCTCTGTTGTATTTTTGTGTTTTCAGAGTGCTAGGGATAGCACCCAGGACAGTGCTCCACCAGGGAGCACACTACCAGCCCTCCAGTAGGCCTTAGTTCTTGATTTTTCTCAAACCTAGTAGTTACTGGAGTGAGTGTCCTTAGGCTTAGGATGTACTGGAGCACCTCCTCCCTCAGATTGGCCCTGGAGCACCTCCTCCCTCAGATTGGCCCTGGAGCACCTCCTCCCTCAGATTGGCACGGGAGCACCCCCAGCTCCTCAGTCCAAACTTCCTCTCACAGCTGTTCAGTCTGTTCTCTCAGAGCTCATCTTGTCTTGGAAGAAAATGTCCCCCTTCCAGTAGATAATCCTCATGTCTTCTTTTGGTTTCTCTTCTCTACCACCATTACTCTGATGGAAGTCCACAGTGTGTTTCCCAGTCATTAGTGTTGAACCCAAGCCTGCCTGGTTCTACCTATGAGTTTCAGGAATTCACTTGCAGTGACCCCTGCCTTCTCTGCTGTTAGGTTTGCAGCAATTCGACGGCAGCCTCGGTTGCAGGATATTTGATCAGACTGTGAACCCTGAGATTGTGCTATTTACTGGAAAAACCTGGTTTTTACTTGTGGTGAGGCCCAGCCTTAGCACACACCTTTAATTTAAGAGCTTCCAGTTTGAATATTGTAAACAGGATTAAATAAAGTCAACCATAGGTCAAGAGGAGGAGCAAAGCAACCAGCTGACAAGAAATGAACATAGGATTATTAAGAAAAAAAATCGAGTAAGAGAAAGCCAGGAGAACAGAGGAAGAGACCACAGGAAGTAAAAGGAGGGACATTCAATTAGAAGGGGGTTCCCGAGATTATGTATGAGATGGGCATTGCTTCTGGGACACCAGCTGGGGAGAACTATCAGCTGGGTGCTTTCCTTGCCTCTCTGAGCTAGCAGGTTTTCACCAGAGCATCTGGCCCCCAAGTCTTCATTGTTAAAATGAAATGATTGAGGTTTTGTTTTAAAAAAACAACCCCCAGCCCCATATTCAATCCCTAAACATGGCAGTTTCTCTTTAGACTCCTACTCTGTCTCCACTTATTCTCAAACTAAACCTGCTAACTTTCTGTGGATGGGAGACTAAGACGAGCCAAGAGCTTGTCGTGTGCAAGCTCCACGAGCCATTTAATCTAGAGGGAGCTTGAACTGTGTGTGTTTTTTCAACTAAACTTTCCCTCCACCACCCTTGAGGTCCCTGCTAGTACATTCACTGAGTCCTCAACGGTTAACCCTTGTTAATGGTAATATTTAAAACAGCATGGCCCAATTTAGCCTGTTATGGGGCCGCCATGTTCCTAACTAGGCAAGGCCTGAGGCCATGCGGCTCAGCTCAGGCCGCTGGCTCAGGCTTGCGAGAACACCGGCCCTGCCACCCACAAGACGCCAGCGTGGGAGATGGCTCTGCCAATCTCCCACGCTGTCTCCTCAATGTTTGGCTGAGCCCAGACTATCTCACCATCCATGTAGTACCTGGTAGAAATGAGACTCTAATGTTTAACGATTAACCAGAGGCTTTATATGTTTGGTAATGCTCAATTAACAAGATGCCCACACAATTGGAGGTGTTACCCAGTTAACTAACCTAGATATAAGTTGTTACCCAGGACTGTTCTCAATGTACACATGGTTCTCCATGGCTCCTATATCGCTCCTCCTCCTCTCTCAGCTCCTCTTCTTCCTCCTCTTCCTCTCCTTACTCCTCCCATATTAGCTCCTCCCAAATTACCGAGTTTATTGTAAAATGTAGCATGGGGGAAAAATGCGGCCACAAGCCCTAGACAACTATTACAAACTAATCTTATCCCTTTCGAAGTAAATGCGGCTATTCACACTTCCCTAATGAAGGGACAGCCTCAGACACCAGCACTCTATTAACGTATCATGGGCACAGTAACCCACGGTATACAGCACACATTTCCTGTGTGTGTGTGGTTATCTGTTGAGTGGGACAGGTTCCATACTGCTGATTAAAAGGTATGTATTCTTAAAGTGACACGCACACTAATGAACCTCCATCCCTTTTGTCTGATTGGCATCTGAGAAGCTTCTGTTTTCCTCCTGTCTGTCTCAGAGGAATTGGGGTCGGGGTGGAGGAGGGCACAGGAGAACTGAGGACCCTGCAACTCGGTCCAGCTTCCTTCCAAGCCACTTCCCTTTGATGTAGGGCATTGGTTCATTCCAGAGGCCACCCTGCATTGCTTCCTTGAGCCTGAGTCTTTCAGCACTGTGCAAGCTATCCAGTGACTGACTCAAACCGAGTTTGACTTAGTCATCCCTTGCCCTTAAAAATCTCCCACAGTGGATGCCTGCAGCCATCACTTTGCCCTGTGATTCTGTCCCTCAGCTCAGTGCTTCCCTTTGTGCTCAGGACCACAGAGCCTCTGTGAGCGGCTTGAGCTTAGGGGTGGGGTCTCTAGGCAAAGTGGCTTGCTGCTCAACGTTCTCTAGTCCTCATTAGGATTGGCCCAGGTCAGATCCTTTCCTTCACATCTGATGGCTGACTGGTGTCCAGAATAGTCTCATACTCATTCATTTGTCTTCTTTTGTCTCAGTCCCCCGTCCTCCCCCATTACCCCTTCCTCAGCTGGTTAGCGTGGTTTTAAAAGGGAAGCCTGCCTCCATAAATCAGAAATCTACATCGTTTAATTCTCCCCTGCAGCCCCATATCTCAGATGGGGACACTGGAGCTCACAGGAGTGGGCATATATCACTAATAAAATGGCCCCACCAGGATGTGTGCCTCCTGGCTGGGTTCTCTGCCCAGGTATACCTCCATTCCTGCAAAACCGGAGCTAAAACTGCTTTTTCAGTAAGAGAAAAATTCACAGTTTGTAGGCTAGACAAGGGTCTGGAATGTTCTATTGGATTCCAAGAGTATAATAGCATTGCCTTGCACGAATTAGAAACTGCTCATGACTGTAGACCCTGTTAACTGCTGGACTGAACTGAGGTCTTCCAGAACTTCAGGCTAATTTCCTTCCAGAACAGCTACACATGCCATTTTCAGAGCAGGGTCCTTTGTTCTGCAAATTTGGAGGAGGGAATGGGCCCAGCAAAAGGATTCTCTCAGCACTGGCATTTTCAGACTATTGTCTATTGACAATTGCACAGGACTAAGGGGGGGTTCATTGTAGTTCAAAGCACACTTTGTACACTGCTTCCTGCTAGAATCTGCAGCTAATACGTCTCCACGGCCTGCTTCCTGTTCATTGAGTTCCAAGCCATAGAATGTGGCAAACCAGTTTTCTGTTAGGGGAGGAAATGGTTCTATTGAAACAGAACTATTTTTGCTCTGGTTTAAGTAAAGCCCATATTGGAAACTTAGCCCACTGTGTGGTATTGGAAGGGAGGGCTCGATGAGAGGTGCTTAAACCTTCTTAGGACCTGGCCACCTTTGCACCGGGCTATTTACTATGAATGGACCTGCAGAAGGGCAGCTTGGCCCTTAGTTCTTTTGCCATGGGAGTGACACAGCGAGACACCTTCACCAGGTATTGGCTCCCCAACACTGGATTCTCCAGCATCCACAGTAACAAGAACTATAACTATATAACCTAGGAGGACTTTGAACTCTGAATCCCCCTGTCTCCACCTAGGGAGTACTGGGATTGTGTGTACTACCACACCCAGCAAGGTTTTCTCTATACAAGAACAGCCCTTGTAGCATCCTGTTATGGTACCATGAAGGGGGCTCACATTCCAATGCTAACACTGCCAGGAAGTCCTGCCATAAGTCTTCACTGCTGTCTTCCTCTCAATGGCACGGCCTTAAAAGTGCTCTTGGTATATCTAGAACCATTCTTGTTTTAGCCATAAATTACCACATGATTTATTTGGCATAAGAAATCTCACAACTTGGAAGTCCTAGAAATGAAATATCCTTTCATTCATTGTTGTATTGGGAGACTGGAAAAGGGGGGGGGGGGGGGACATTCTCCCTGAAGCCTGGATTGACCTGTTCTGAAATTTGCCCCTCAGCTTCTGCAGATGAGCGCTCATTGCACTTTCCTTGGCATCTCCAGACGTTAGATATGATGTAGTGCATGTCGTCTCCTATAGCTCAGGACTGGTTTTATGTTCATCCTTCGCATGCAGTCTGTTGTAGGTCTTGAATGCAATAAGCAAACCAGTATTACTTTTAGAGTCTCTGTTTTCTTTCCTCGTCTATCAGGTGAGCACTACTTTATGTTAGAACGCATGTTTGCTGGAAAAATGAAATGGTAAAACAAAATCATAATGAGTGAGTCACACACTTGTACATGTTGACTGTTTGTGTCTATGATTGCTTTAGCTATAGTATCTTAGGATGGAAGGAGCAGCATCCTAGTATCTTAGGGTTTTACTGCTGTGAACAGACACCATGACCAAGGCAACTCTTATAAGGGATGACATCTAATTGGGGCTGGCTTACAGGTTCAGAGGTTCAGTCCAGTATCACCAAGGTGGGAACATGGCAGCATGTTGACAGGCATGGTGCAGGAGGAGCTGAGAGTTCTACATCTTCATCTGAAGACCACTAGAAGACTGGCTAGGGTGAGGATCTTAAAGCCCACATCCACAGTGACACACCTACTCCAACAAGGCCACACCTTCTAGTAGTGCCACTCCCTGGGCCTGGTATATGCAAACCATCACACCTAGTAAATATGAAGCTGGGAATTGAAGAGACGAGGCCTCTGCCATGTGCTGGGTAGCCGTGAGAGGGTCCTTCTCATGGACTCATGTGTTTATGTGTCATTTCAAGAATCATTCTGGTTCTGTGAAAGGCGTGGGACTGTGCTGGAACAATGGAGAAGAACAGAAAAAGGTGTCCCTAACTCCAGAAACAGGCCTCAGGTGGCTTTCCTTCCTTGGCATAAGCCTGTCTGCCCAGCTGGCTGTTGCTCTTGGTCTTGGCCCCCATCCATTCAGTAGCCCCAAAGCCACCAGGGACTTGCAAGCAGAGAGCATCTTTTTCTTTAAGCAAGCCATGAGCCTATGCCTACCTCTGGGAACTACTGTTCACAATGGAGCTGCCTCTTTCCGTAATGCTCTTCGCCGCTCTGAATGACTCCTGTTTGCATGGTTCTTGGTTCCCTATAGTCTCAGTGGTTCTTGGTTCCCATTGGGTTTTCATCAACACCAGGAAAACCTGTAAAATAACCCTCAGGATTCCCTTCATGATCTAACCGTGGACAACCACCAATCCCTGACATTGTAAATGAGTGAGCTGAGTTTGTTGTCACTGTTGACCCTGACAGGATTCATTTTCCTTCCCAGTGCCCCCTCCAGAACTTTGCCCACGTCTCTTTATTCTCTGATCCTTAATTCCTCATTCTTATCTGAGAAGATACTTTATGGTAAAGAAGAAAGGGAATTTTCAAACACACAGATAACATATAAAGCTGATCTAAATAATCACCTCATAAAAGACAACTCATTTAGGATATAGCTCTAAGTGCTTATTGTTTACACACTGGATTAGATACATACATGTCCTTTGCAACTTTGTGTTCTTAGCAGGAAACTTATCTACTTTAATATGAGGCTTTTCCCCCTCGCATTAAAATTACCTCAAAAGGAAGATAAAATTCCAAAGGGGAGCATGTTATTTGATATAGTTAAGAAGTTTTAAATTTATCCGTCCTTGAATTTAGTGGGGGATGTAAATTTCATGTAGGCATGTGTACATGTACATGCATACAGGCTTACACATGTGTACATGCTTGCTGGCTCACACATGTGTACATGCTTGCAGGCTCACACACGTGTGCATGTTTGCAGGCTCACACGTGTACATGCTTGCAGGCTTATACATGTGTACATGCTTACAGGCTTACACATGCATATATGCTTATAGAGGCCAGAGGTTGACATTGGGTATCTTCTTCAATAGATCTCCACCTTATTTTTTTTTTCAGGATTTATTTTTATTCTTGTGTAGCTGTTATATGCATGTATATATACAGAGGCCAGAAGAGGGCATTGGATTCACTGGATCTGGAATTAGAGATTATTATGAGACCAAAAACATAGGTGCTAGGAATGCAACTTGGCTCCTCTGGAGGAATGGGAAGTGTCCTTGACTACTGAGGAGTTTCTCCAGCCTATTCACATTAATTTTTGAGACATCATCTCTCAAAAAGCTCCAGAGACCTGCCTATCTCTGCATACCCCAACCCTCACTCAGATCCCTAGCCCCTGCCTCCTACCCTTTTATGCTGGACTTAGACTCGGGCCACCATACTCTGCTCTTTACATGGGTTCTGGGGATCTGAACTCAAGTCCCGGGGCTTGTGTGAGAGGCCCTTTATTGACTGAGCTGTCTCTCTAGTACCCCTGACCCCGTCATTTTTAACAAGTTCTCTTAACTACCCAAGTCTCCTGTTCCAGTCTACTAGAGTACATTTTAGTGTGGTTGGCTTCTCTGAGACCCCTGACACCATGGCCTTTGGGACAATCTTCAAATCACTTCCCGGAATCAGATGCCAAACACAGCCTATAGACATTTGGGTTGACCGACACTCCCACAGAACTACAACAGTTAAGAATCAGGAGTGTGACACACAGAACAGCGTGGGTCAACTGAAAGAAATACACCAGCAGAGCACACGTAGCACGTAACATTTCAGTCATTGGTTGGCTACGTTTGCAGTGATGAGCCCCAGGAGAGTACAACAGCACTGAAAAATTCCAGCTTAGTGACATTGCAGTGCAACATATGTTGATATCAACATAAGCCTGTGCCACTAGACACAAACATCCAACATATGTCATTATATGCAATCCATAGTACCCATTAATAAACAATGATATTACTCATTTGCATATTTTCTATACTATACTTTATATCTGAATTTTAGAGCATCAATCTCAGATTCTGCCTGCCACTGAGTCCCAAGGGCTGGGTTAAAAGCATGCCCCAGCACTGCCCAGCTAGAGTTAGCTCTTTGTAAAGTGAATGTAAAGCATTGTGCCTTGTGCTGGTCTCTTGACTGTCCAGAGCACCCAGCTTCCACCCCAGGGGTCGGCCTAGATCATCTAAGTCTTTCTCACAGTATACTCTTCCTCGTATTTTCATAATGGCAAAATTGTCCTAAAGCCTCATCTCCAGAGCATATCACTGTCATTGACATAAACCGGTGTCTTAGAAACAGCTTTGGATTTCTGATCTATTTGTAGCAATTTGCATCATATAAAAATCCCTGAGCTGTAAGCCAGGAGACCTGGACTCTCAATCTAGCCTCACTTCTGACTACCCTGGGGTGACCTTGATCTCAGCCCTGGGGTCCTTCCCAGTTTGAAACCTCCCTGATGGGACTTGCCAGTGCCTTGCACACTGGTAATCTGAAGGGTGGGACTTTGATCCTGGGAGGCTTTTCTCTCACATGACACTTGTATTGCTGCTTCCGTAGCCCGTCTGAGATAACTCCTTGGAGGCCTCGCCTCTCCCATCAGCTCTTTGCTCTGTCTTCTAGATGCCCGGGTCAGAAGAATCCCAGGACGTAGGCAGCTCTGAGGAATCCAAAGGGAGCTTGGAAAGTCCCAAACAGGGCAACAATAAGATGAAACTCAAGAGCCGACTCTCAGGTAAGTGGGAAACCTCCCTGCCCGTGGAGAATGAGACAGGCTCGCAGCCCTGGGAACAGGAGATGGGGTGGGTGTCGGGAATGGTCCCATTAATAGGATGAACACTCTGGGGAGAGAGCAGTGCAATTCAGGCTGGCCTTCAGTTTGTGATGGTTCCCAAGCTGGCCTGAACTCACAATCCTCCTACCTCATCCTAAGTAGAGAGTTAACAGTCTTGCACCTAGGGAGATGAACCCTTTATCTCAGAACCGTTTTTGTTGTTTTTGTTTTGTTTTGTTTTGTTTTCCACCAGGGAGGCAGGGCCTGGCAGAGCAGCTCCGTTAAGCCTAGCTGTCCAAATGACTTATTTTTTTTGAACGATTACAAAGTGCATGTCAGCATGTGTGTGTCTGTTGAAACTTCAATTTCCTGAATGTTTGGTTCATTTACCTTGATGAGGTTTCAGGTGACCCTTTCAGAGTCACCTGACTCAGACTCTCGGGTGGCCCATATTCTCAGCACACACATGACCCCCCCCCCAAAAAAAAACCTCAGCCAACTAGAACAAGTGGCAAAGGATTTTATCTCACATCAAATTTGCATATCAGCTAAACAGGAGAAATAGCCAAAGAGGTTGCAGCTTCCAGAACTATAGAGTCCGTGTTCTACATGCCCTGGGTATTTCCGTAGACAGCCTGGCCTGTGCTCTGGGGGAGACAGCAGAAGACACATAGGACTCTCAGAGGTCCTTGGCACTTTTGTTAGATACTTTGTCTCCCTCAGAAATAAAATTTTATAATGGTGTTCATATGAAAGTACATTCTGGGAATTGGGACGATGGCTCAGTAGGTCGGTACTGAGTTCAGCTCCTCAGTAACCATGCAAAAGCCAGGTATGGCACACTTCTGTAACCCTAGCACTGGGCAGAGATGGGTGAATCCCCAGGGGCTTACTGACTGGCAGTCTATCTGAAACCGCAAACTCAGAGTTTAGTAAGAGATACAATCTTAAAACAGAGGCAAAGACCAAAAAGGAAGACATCTGCCATCAACCTGTGGCCTTCTAGAGCAAGTGTAGGTATACACAAACACATACACACACACACACACACACACACACACAATCCACTGTACAAAAATAATGTGTAGATAGCAAGCATCTGACAACATTCATCTCTGGCTGGTTCCATATGCACATGCGTGCAGTATACATATGTGCACATATGCCACACACAGCAAATTAAATAAATGGTGCAGAATAATCAAGGACGCCACCTAATGTCAACCTCTGGCCTCTGTGGACTTGCATACTTCCACACCCGTGTGTACACACACGAATACAGCACACATACACTTAAGATACAGACTGAATTCATTACTGTCCACTTGTTACTATTACGCTCAACTTTTCCTGCATTTAAAATGTATTAAAGCTTTTCTATGGTCTCCAAATGTGTCACGGGCTCCTGGCACCTACTGGCCTAGTAGTTAACTTGGCTCTAGCTACCCACTCATAAGCATCTGGAAAGGGAGGCAACACTTAGCTTTGAGCCCTTAGCAGTTGGTAGACCTCACTCCGCTTCTATTCCAACAGCTGCCTAAGAGAGTTGCTACCCTGTCTTTGAAAGATTGGATAATGTTTTTTATCATTTATTTACTTATTTATTTACTTACTTACTTATTTATGTATCAATCTGTTTTCTTACTATTTATTTCTGAAGATGTGTGTACCTCATTTGTAAGTCATGAGTTTAGACTTGTGCACACCACGGCACAAGCATGGAGCCAGAGGACAGTTTGGACTTGGCTTGCTCCTTCCACTTTGAACTGAACTCAGGTCATCGGGATTGCACAGCGAGTGCTTAAACCACAGAGCTCTCTTGCTGCCCGCCCCACCCCACCCCCAGTCTTATTAACTCACAGAATGTCACCCAACGCAGTGCATCATCTGTTAACATCCCCCATCCCATCATTTTTTTTCTTCTGTACCCAGATCCCTGGAGAGGAAGGGGGAGCCAAGACTTGTCCCACCCCCAGTCACCTGATCCTCTGCTCTCTTTAGTCTCAGAGAAGAGAAATAATTCGGGACCATGAAGCGCAGTGCCTTAAAGCTCTACTTACAAAAATGAGTTATTTTGTATTGATAAATGGGAGTGATGAGGCAGCATCGTGTTTAAATGAGCAGTAAAGGTTGATTTGGGGCAGAAAGGGAAGGCGTCAGGTAGAGACTCCCTGAAGGCTCTCACCTCTGGACAACAAGCAGCTCCCCACCAGAAGCTCTGAGAGAAGCCCCTTTAAACCCTGCATGTATAAGGGCAGAAAGGAAGCAGTGGTGTTGGTCAATCCCAGGGAGGCTCTACAGGTTCTGGAGAGACACAAGGACCTTTGAAACCTCCGTTGTCACATTCCTTATTTTATAGATGAGATCCGAGCAGCTAAGGAAATCCCAAAGGTCACTAGGTTGGAGCCAGGAAACGGACCTGCATTTCAGACAGTTCTTATTACCGACTTCTTGTATGGAAGGCTTTCTGGATTCGGAGGTGGGGAGGGGCATGTGTCTCAAAGACCTAGAAGTCTGGTTTTTCAAACTTTGTCCATATTGTCGATTTGAAACCAGTAACGCCTTTAGCTGATGGCCAGTCCAGGGCTGGGCTACCATTTGCCACAAGGGGATCTCACCTTCTCAAGCCATCCAAGCCTGAGGTAGGGAAACATGGAGTAGGGGAGGAAGCTTGCGCAGGCATCAGCTCTGCCCCTGAGACAAGAGACCTGGGACCAGTATCTTCTACAAGCCTCAGCTTCTTTATCTGTGAGAGGAGGATTGCACTACACATGTGTTCTTCCCGTAAGTGTGAGTCGTCCTTGAGCCCAGCCTTTTGGAAGACTCCTGGGAGAATGTGCTTAGCTCTGCTGTTCCAAAGCATGGCAGCCATGGGCCCTTCCCTCAGAAGCACCCATTGTTTGTATTGTCGAAGCCATTAATATTACGGTCATGATTTTCATTTTCATTCTTACTGTTCTCGCCTCTTTCCCCTCTCACGAGGGGAAAATAATGTTTGAATGGCATCAGACAGGAAGACCTTCGTGAGAACTCTTAGTCCCCTGGGAAGGCAACCCTCACGTATGCTTGGTGCGCATACACATTCAGGCCATACACATTCAGGCAGCAGAGCAGACGGGAGTCTGTCCATCCGGACTGTGTGCTGGTGGATGTATTCAAAAAACGGCAGGATAAAGGAGGCCCCGGAAGAAGACTGGAGACCAGTCGTCTAGACATGGAGGAGAAGAGTGGTAGATTTTTTTTTCCCCCAGGCATTCGGGGAGAATGAAAGATATTTTGGGCAACTATTTTTAATCCTCTCTTATTTGAGAGGCTAATCTTTTGACAGCACTAATGATCCAGTCCAGCCAAGCTTGGCGAGAGCGCACAGGGGAAGAACTGCAGGCTATTGAGGTGGGAGGTGATGGTGGTGTACATGAAGTCGGGTAAACCCGTGATGTTTATATTCTCAGCTCTGGAAATGAGTACAGAGGAGGACACATCCTTGGCAGCCAGCAGGATAGATCCGGATTCCTGCGGTAGGGTGGGAAGAGGAAAGAAGCAGCTTAACCTGGAGACAAGCGCTAAAGAAACCTGGAGAACTGGGCTTTCACAGTGCTGTGAACTGCTTCACTCTAAAGACCTTTGCATGTAGGAGTCCGTTTGGTTTGGGGGTTTTTTTGAGACAGGGTTTCTCTGTGTAGCCATGGCTGTCCCGGAATTCACTCTGTACACAGGCTGTTTGCCTTTGCCTCTGGAGTGCTGGGATTAAAGGCCTGCGTTACCATCACCCAGCTTATCTGTTTATTTTTAATATGAATACGTGTGTATCTGCCTAGAGAGGTGTGAGAGGTGTGGTCCCTCTGAAGCTGGAGTTCCAGAAAGCTGGGAGCTACTTAATATAGGTGCTGGAAACCAACCTCAGGTCGTCCGCAAGAACAATATGTGCTCTTAACCAGCGAGCCATTTCTCCAGCTCTGCCTGGGAGGTTTCGCAACCATGGGCTCCTCACGGGTCCGTCTTCCAGATCTGGATGTTTGTTTCGTGTTCCTCTGGCATGAGTCACTGCCGATCGGCATATCTCAGGGTATTGTCAGCAGATGCTACCGTATGTGGGTTCTCTCCCGATGATGACAAGCACCTCCCTGTCAACTCGAAAGGAATTTTCTTCTAACAAATCTTTTTCAGATGAGTAAGCATGCCAAGAAAGATTAATCTGCCCCATGAATTACTAAGTTATGAATTATTGTTCCAGCCATTTCCGTGAGGGCTTTGCCCAGTCTGGCTCCAAAATGACTAAAGCAACATCATCTTTCATTTCACAGAACGATTTTCTAATATTCAGGCCCAGGTTTTCCTCACTGCCTAGCTCTCTTCCTGCCAGCAGGGACCTCTTTAATTTCAGTACTTTTGATTTATCCGTGTTAACCTCTTAAAGTTTGTGATCTTTTTAAATGCAAAAACCTTCCTGGCTGCAAAGGGATTTCAGATATTTGAAAACCTCCTTTCTCACAAAGTGAATATTTAGCGTTTGAAAAGCTGAGCCTTAAGTGACATCCATTAACTGTATCAGCACCATATCATTGTTAAAGTCTCAGCATCCTGTGACTTTCTAAAGTCTACTGTTATCTTGCCTTATTCCATAAGAACTCTTAGAGAAATTTCCAGATGGAAATTGGACAGTATCAAATGAATTACACAGCCCAGGAGAAATCAGTTCGATAAAGAATCAGTGTATGGAACCGGAATGATTGATGGCACATATTGCTCTTACAAAAGGCCTCACTTTAGTTCCAAGAACCCATATAGGGAGATTTGCAATAGTCCATAATTCCAATAACTCCAGCTCCAAGGTCTCACACCTCTGTCTCTACAGTCATCTCCACTGGCATGCATATATACATACCCACACACAGACACACCCAGGTATACATCTTTCAAAATAAATCGTTAAAGAAAGAATTGACATATGTATTTAAGCAAGCATATGTGTAATATGTAGTATTTAATATAGAAATGGTGATTATAGCTTTATTTGTATGTAATTGATTTATCATTTCAGATAGTATATAATCTAACTTAGGTGTTTTTAAATCATTATAGATTTTGTGAACATAGGTCAGTGGTAGAGCGTCTGGGTTACAAACACGCCATACACAGACACACATGCACAATACACACAGACACACACACAATTACTGCAAAAGTTTCTTAAATAAGATACAAAAGCATCAGTTAAAAAAGTAAAAGTTGATCTGCCATCATGCTTGCAACATTACATTTTGGTCCACAACGGCCGCATATACAAGTGTGGTCCCACATAATTATATCACATAGTAATATTACGGCCACCCATGACAGTTAGATTTAATTGTCAACTTGACATGATCTGGAATCAGCTGGGGGGATTCTGAATGAGAAATTACCTAGATAAGGTTGGCCTGGGGGGCTGCCCTCAAGAGATTTGCTTTATTGAGTATACCTACCTCAGGTAGGATGGCCCACCCTGGATAGGGTGTACCATCTCGTCAGCTGGGTCCTGGGCTGACAGGGAGTGAGATGAGCGCTAACCTGCATGCATTTGTTGCTCTCTGCTTTCTGACTGTAAATGTGCTATGACAAAGTACCTGCCCTGTGACTTCCCTGCCATGGTGAACCATAAACGGGACCAGGAGCTAAAACAAACCCTTTTCCCTCTAAGTTATCAGGGTGTTTTATTAAGGCAACTAAATATAAACTATATAATATCTGAAATGTTAGAGAAGAAACCATGACACCCTTTATTTTGTGTAAACACACTCTTCCCACACTCCTCAAAGCATCCTGTCATTAAGCCATACATGACTGCATCACACTGTTAAAATTACGGCTTCTTTGCGTTTGCCAGAAAATGCCATGAGACAATGCAAGGCCCGGATATGGAGAAAATCTTTATAATTCATAGATCCCACAAAGGATTCATAATCTCACATGTTAAGATAAAGAAAGCTTCCTAGAATTCAGAAAGAAAATTTAATCAAAGAATGGACGGGAACATTAAACAGATATTACAAAAGGGAGCAGCCGGTGGCTATAAAAACCCAAGTGTGACCTCATCAGTTGTCAGTGGGATGAAAATTAGAAGCCATGGTAAGATTGTTGTACCCCCAGGAGAGTGGCTGATGTTAAATACTGACAGAGAGCAGGATGGTGGGGGCTTAGGGGTGGGGGAGACAGAATTCATCCTGCAGTGACAGTGCTGCAGAAAGAAGAGATGCCAGGAGCCAGCCATGACAACATATCATTGGGATATCTCATACTCACAGGAGGCATGCGTGAGAATACAAATGGCTATAGTCTTGATCAGGAATCAGCAAGCTACAACCCACAGAGGACAAAACCAAAAACATGTTCTGTCAGCACACACGTGACATGCACATGCACAGCGTGGGGGAGTCTCACAAATTAAATACGTTAAGGGTAGGCGAGCTGGCTCAGTAGGTACCCCTGATCCTAATGACCAGAGTTCCATTGCCAGGACCCACATAGTGAGAGGAGCAAACCGACCCTTCCATGTTGTCCTCTGACACACACACACCATGACACGTGCGCCCCCCACAAGCGTACATACACAAAATAAATCAAGATATATGTTAAGAACAAGGCGTGCTATACACACAGAAGTACATATTCATTCACATAGAGTTCAATGATGTTGGAGGTAAAAGTCATATTATCATTGGTGAGGAGCATTTATTAAATAGCCAAGGAGGCTTCTGAGACTCTGCTTAATGCCTTTTGTTGGTTTTTTTGTTTTTTGGGTTTTTTTGTTTGTTTGTTTGTTTTTTGGTTTTCTTTTTTTCTTTCTTTTTTTTTTTCCTTTTTTTTTTTTTTTTTTTTTTTTTTTTTTTTTTTTTTTTTTTTTTTTTTTTTGGTTTTTTGAGACAGGGTTTCTCTGTTATAGCCTTGGCTATCCTGGAACTCACTCTGTAGACCAGGCTGGCCTCGAACTCAGAAATCCACCTGCCTCTGCCTCCCAAGTGCTGGGATTAAAGGCGTGCGCCACCACTGCCCGGCCGCTTAATGCCTTTTGATCTGAGTGTTGGAGGTCATGTGGAATTTCACTCAGGTACTTTTGTGCACATTTAAGTTATACTTAATGAACATCAATTTAAAAAATGTTAATTAGGAAGTCATTACTAAGCCAGGTATGGTTGTCTCAGCACTCAAAGATCGGAGTCACACGACACAAGAGAATTCTGAATTCCAGGCCAGCTTGGCTACATAATAAGATCCATGTCAACTATACCTCTCCAAAAAAAAAAAAATCAGTATCATAATTATATATGGAATAAAAGCGCCCATCCAGCAGTGAAGCCGTGCAAATATAAAGTGATGTTCTGCCGTTACTACAAGACCACGTCCCCCCAGCCCCTGCCTTCCTAGTTTATTGCTGTCCCCAGCACCCAGCATCTGATTGAATGCATACACGGCTCCTCCGGCTACCCTGTCACTTCAGACGCTCCCAGTTTCTTTGTATCTCAACATCATCATCTTTGAGCACAACGGGGTGATGCAGAACCTGGTGCTAGGACTGGACAAGCTTGAGCCTCTGTACATCTTCACCTCCAGACCTCCTAAGCCCATCAGTGGTTACGAGGATGGTGTTTAGGCCTGTCCGTTCCGTTAGCTCTTCTTGTCCCTCATCAAGCCATGCCTCCATTATCTCCCATTGCAGGAGGTGTCCACCGCCTAGAGTCTGTTGAAGAATATAACGAACTGATGGTACGAAATGGAGACCCCCGGATCAGGATGCTGGAGGTCTCCCGAGATGGCCGGAAGCACTCTCTTCCCCAGCTGCTGGATTCTACTGGCACATCACAGGTTAATCCTGGGGTGGTGGGACATCACAGGTTAATCCTGGGGTGGTGGGGCCTCTGGTTCACTCATAGCCACCATTGCTTGGTAAGAGATGAAAGTACAGATTTCAAACCCCTGTGTCTCCATGATTATGTGTGTCTGTGGGGGGTTGTGTGTGTGTATGTATGTGAGAGATTGTTTATGTATGTGTGTGTGTATGTGTGTGTGTATGTGTGTCTGTGGGGGATTGTGTGTGTATTTGTGCGCATGCGTGCATTTTATTTTTTTTCAAAGACCACTATAAACCCCTGTTCAGAAGAGCTGACCGCTGATAAGGGCCATGCGTATTTAGGCCCAAAGAGAGTAGAGCCAGAGTCACAGAGATTGTGTGGGATCTACCCAGAAAGATTAGAGAGAAGCCAGCTCAATAGTTGAAGCAAGTAGGGAAATAATCTCTTAATGGATCTCCACAACTCAGTTCCCTTCATGCTGTGTGTTTTGGAACTAAGTATTATTCTCGATTGCCAGGAAACAATGGCGTCTCACAGTCTGTGGTAAACCAGAATTGATTATACTAGGAGTGTCCTGTGTGGGTCATTGTGAGCACATGTGCCTATGCCATGCCTGGGGTCCTACCTGCTCTCCAGTAAACAGTCTGGATGAGGACACTAGCACCATAGAGGAACAAAGGGAAGTGGTTAGCATGACAGAGCCTGTTCTTGTCAGGAATTCCGGCTCTATAGCTCTGAATAGGGGTTCCTCCCCAGTTATCTTATCCCTGGCCCACAGGAAACTAGGCAGCAGGCTCACAACCAACTTGGACATAAACTCAGCCTCCAGGGACTTGGGGTTCCTTGTTTTCTGGTGCCATGATACAGACGGGGAAATCATGGCATTTTTCTCTAGGCCTATCAGAAGAACAGGGCTGGAAGAGGACATTAAAACAGCAGTGGTATCCCTAAGTGTCACACTTGGGGACTCATAGGAGACAGGGGTCTAAGGGTATCAGACCTTACTTTTAACGAGTTATAACCACTTTGCAGGTGGAACAACCAAGGCTCAAAATGGCTGAATATTTTACTTCAGCCATTTTGGTTCTATGTCAGAATCTGAGGGGAAAAAAAAAAGGTTATAGTCTGTAATGTCAAAATCAAGTATTTGTGAGGTTTGTTTTTGTTTTTTTCTGTTGTACTTTACCTGGCAGGAAGGGGGGGTTGGGGGGGAACCATGTTTCAAAGCAGGTGCTGGTCAGGTTATTTTGTGTGGAATTCACTCCCAGGCAGATTGAGGTGCAGGGAAGGGGTGCTCAGAAAACATCAGGGTAAAGATTTGAATAGGATCCATCAAAACTCATGTGGACCAGCAACAGGAGACAGTCAGGTCTGCGTCCTCAGGATAACCCACCAGGACTCAGAGGAATGGGGGAAGGCCAGGACATGGTTAGAGAGCCTCATTGTCTGGCTGCTTTGGAGTAAGGGAGAAGCCAGGGTTTACTTTCTTCATTGGCTGAGGCCCTCACACCGGTGTGGCAATTTCTCTTCTGTCTACTGAGGAAACTTGTCTGTGTTTATATCCAGAAACACCCATTTCTAGCCAGGCCACAGAGATCAGGACGCTCAAGCTGGGGTAGGAAGTCTTAGCAAAGAGTTTTTCCTTCTTCAGATTGTCCTTCCTCTTATCTTCAGACCTTTTACTTTTCACCCCGGTGGGACCTCTCCTACCCATCTTTCTTTTTTTCCCTCCACTAAAAGTGCTGCCCAGTGTTGAGCTATACAATAATACTTTGTGTATAGGTATAAGTGGGTTGTATCAATACCATCCAAGATGGCAGCTATGTGTGTCTCGGCCTGTGAATGCAGCTGAGGAGTGTATTTTCATTTTAGTGAGCCTTATTCTACACATATAGCCACTGGTGGCCAGTGTGTAGTAAATCAGATAGCGCAGATCTACGGGGTGCAGGAGGGCCCTTTAGACTCTTAAACGGCCACATGAAGCACTCAGGCCTTAGACTTCCATTTGCTTCCCAGAGAGAGGTGGCATGAAGCAGGGCTGGAGATTGGTGATCAGAGAAAGGGTTCCCCAAGGGGGTCACATGCGAACCCCTGTGTTTGAGGGTTGGCAAACCACAGGCTGTGTCTGGCGTGCTCTGCGGTGGTTTCAGTAAATGGGCAGTAACACTGCCAAGCCCACATCATTTATTTCATGAGACCAAGTCTGGGCGGTCCATGTTACTGGCAGCTATTCTGTCGAACTGCACAGTATAACTTCGAAGCTGCCAGGGGATGCAAGACATCCCTGGCAAGAGAGAACGTCTCATTCCTGCATATGGATGAAGCAGACACAATCTAAGAATATTTTGTGATGGTTCTTTTCTCATATTAAACATGAACTGGTTTTTTTTTCCCCACTTGTGCTATGATCTCAGCACCACAGAAGACATTTATTATTCTAAGAGAGTGTCTAAGAGAATTAAAGATGTGAGTTAGCTGTTGTCAGACTGTTGATTATGCCGTCAGGATGCATTCTGCTGATACATATGAATGTCATGGGCAAGGGCATGAGAGGGGCATTGGGGTCAGAGCTGCTGACCAGAAGGGGAAAGTGTGGCTTATGGGAAAGTATTTGATTTTTCCAAATAGGAGGTATTAGGGTGTTTGATGTGGAAAAACACTTGTCTGGGTTTGTGGTTTGCAGTTTATAAGAAACATGGGCTTGCTAGGTTTATTTTTTTGTTTCTTGTTTTTGTTTTTGTTTTGGGAATGAGTAAATTAAATCTTAAAATGGCGAGATGCTTTTTTTAAAACATGATTTGGAACTGGAGTCGTCGCAAAAGAGAGCTTCAAGAATAGCCCAACCCCAGGGTGGTCATCTTTGTTCTCCTGACTCCATTCCAGAAGGATCTGTGACATACGGTTAAGGACAGAGTGACACAGGTAGTTGGGGTCACTAAGCAGCTCTCCGTGACGGGGCAGGTATGACAAGCAAGGCACAGCAGTGGGAGAGCCTACTCTATTAAGTCCTTAGAGTAAACTTTCTTTAAGCCAGTGGACCACAGGTGGACCAGTGGGACACTGCCCCGACAGAAGGCAGCTGAGATTTTCAGTCTCCTTGTATGCCAGAGCCCACAGCGGGGTAGATGAGAATTTCTGGTCTTGCTTGTGCTGACTTTCAGGAATACCACATCGTGAAGAAGTCTACCCGCTCTCTGAGCACCACCCACGTGGAATCGCCGTGGAGGCTCATCCGGCCCTCGGTTATTTCCATCATCGGGCTGTACAAAGAGAAAGGCAAGGTGAGCGATTTCCTATGGGCCCTTTTGCCCTCCAGGTGGGTGGTAGCACATCCCTTAAGCAGTCAGTCTTCGGTTAGGTTTAGTTTGTTTTTACATTTTAAAAAGTAACATAAAAAGGGATAATATGACTTCCGGGGAGTTCCTGTCCTTCCTCACAGGGAGAAGCTGGTTCCCACTCTTCGCCCTGTTGATACAGGGAGTTTCCAGCCCAATCCTTCTGGTTCTGTTCCCTTTGAAAGAAATATACCGCCAGTACCCTTAGAGAGTAGTCCCGCTATCATTTTGAGTAACAGTCATGGCTTTGCCATTATACAAATGCACAGATAAGTGGTATTATATAAGTACTGAAACACCTACTTTGACATTGTAAAAAACACACACACACACACACACAGAAACATTGAAACAAATATGGTACCTGCAAGGCATGAATGGGTTTGGAGAGCCATTCAGTTCTTTAGTAGGAAACTCTGATTCTTGGAGGCAAAGACTGTCAAATATTAGAAATCCCTACCTTGGGGCTGGAAAGATGGCTCAGCGGTTAAGAGCATTGGCTGCTCTTCCAGAGGTCCTGAGTTCAATTCCCAGCACCCACATGGTGGCTCACAGCCATCTATATTGTGATTTGATGCCCTCTTCTGGTGTCTCTGAAGAAAGCTACAGTGTACTAATAAATAAAAATAGATAAATCTTTAAAAAAGAAAAGAAAAGGAAATCCCTACCTTGACATGACACAGGCCTAGTACACTACAACTAGATCTGAAGAGGGAAACAGGGAAGGAAACTTGAATTTTAAACTAGTGGCCTACCTGAACTCCAGACCTGAGGAGAAAAGATACCTCCGTCAGATACTACAGTGGGAAGGGATTCCATAGTTAAATTCTGAAGTGCCTGCCTGGACTCATCCACTTTGAACTGTCATCTGCTTTAAATGCAGGGCCTTGGTTTCAGCATCGCTGGAGGGCGAGACTGCATTCGAGGCCAGATGGGAATTTTTGTCAAGACCATTTTCCCAAACGGATCAGCTGCGGAAGATGGCAGGCTCAAAGAAGGTAGGCAAGAGTCTTTTGGTGCGATCTTTAGTGACAGCCCGAGTCCTTGAGAGTCTGTCCCCTTGCCAGATGTGATAGCATGGAAGCTGAGGTCATGGTGCCCTAGATCCAGCACTGAATCATGGTCTTGGGCAGACCACATGACCCAAGCTTCACTCTCCTAGAACAAACATGGAATGTTAATGCCTCGAAGCATTTTTTTGTGGAGATTAACGAGATCATGTATGGGAAGTAGCTTGCTGTTTCTGTTGCCAACTATAGGTTGTAGTGACAGTTTTGGAAGTTTGGTTTCCTTAAAAAAAAACAAAACAAAACAAAAAAAAAAAAACACAGAAATCTTTAAGAATATGTTCTCATTTTAATCACAGGGGAGGGTATATGAGGCTGCTTCAGACTGTCCACAGCAGCTGACTATGATTTGCCTCATGCTCTAGCAGAGGTGCGATTTTGCCGCTAACAGGTAGTTTCTGCAATCCTGTGATGTTTGAAATTCTGGGGTTTTTGAGAGAGTGTTTAAATGCTAGGGCTGCTGTTTGCTCACAGTTTGTTAAGTAGTCGTGCACAAAGAAGAAACAAGAAGAACTTAGATATCCTGCCTGTGAAGACCAAACTTGCCCCTAGGAATCTGACACCCCTAACCAACAGGAAGCAATCTAATGATAACCACCACCACCACCACCACCACCACCACCACCACCACACACACACACACACACACACACCCCCGTTCCCTTCCATCCTTTTTTCTCTCCTATGTAGTGTTAGAGGTTGAAAAGGGTGGAAAGGGAATAGAGAAAGGCAGAAGAAAGAAGAACCCATAAAGTAGCCAAAGTCCAGCTACCATAGGTGTTTGCCCTCACTGCCGGCTCCTTGCTCAGCTCTTCTGCCTTGAAACTTTCTGAGAATTTGACAGTCCGGTCTTACTTTAAAGATGATGAGAGAGCAGAGTACTTTAGTAGCTATTTAATGTCTTGCTGTTAAAAATCAACACTACATAGCTGGCTCCTAACTGAATACTTTCCCATTCTCTGTAGTGCTTACCATGTTCTCAGACAGAAATGCAACAGACAAGTGATTTGGGGTGCAGATTAAAGGAACCCTGAGATTTCTAAGTCACACCTTTCAAATCAAGTTTTCAAATGTTTAACTATGCCTTGTCTTTTATGGCTCTTTAAACACGTACAAAGCATGTCTATGTATTTATTTCCTTAACTTCATTACAAGCCCGTTGAGTAGATATTTTGGAATGATCCTTTTATAGATGAGAAAACCGGCACTTGGAAATGTTCAGCAACTAGAAATCTGCTCCTCTCTGTGTGTAGCCCTGGCTAGCCTGCGACTTCTTATGTAGACCAGGCTGGCCTCTAACTTGCAAAGATCTGCCGGGTTTTACATTGTGCGTGCTGAGATTAAATGTATGCATTACTCCGCCCAGACATAGTAGTTTCTTATAATAAGGAAATTCCCACTGTGTATGTTTACATATCTTACAAAATATTTATCTGGATTCTAAGACTTTATTTTCCTGACTCAAGATTGTCAGTAAATTGTGAACATAACTTTGCATAACACTAACAAAGGTATGAATCCTGATTTCTTTTTTCCCTTCCCCTTTAATATACTTTTTTTCTTCATTTTTAAGTTATAATTACTTACTTTGGTATATATGTGTGCATGTACAGTTGGGTCACAGTGCATGTGTGGAGGTCAGAAAACAAAGTAGAAGAGTCAGTTCTTCTTTCCCACATGCGTGTTCCAGGACTCAAACTCGTGTCATTAGGCTTGGCAGCAAGCTCTCTTACCCATAGAGCCATTCCACTGGCCCAGCATATGTCTTTCATGAGGTGATTATGTCAGGATATTTCTAGTCACCTTTAGAAATGATACAGCTGTCCAGTCCCATTGGCTCAAAGTGTAGTGGCCACTGGCTTATTCGGGTTTACCTCCCTTTTTAAAACTGGTAGAGTGAATTGAAGTGTCCTGGTTTTGGGCAGAGCATGTAGAAGCCTTTGTGTAACAGTGACTTGGCCAGGCATAATACTTCTTGAGCAAAATATTTGTCTCTCTCTCTCTGAGGAAAAGTTAACCCCCAGGTGCTGTTGGTGTCTGCTTTCAGAGCAGTGTAAAAACCCAGCAGAGAGGTCTTAGAATGGATGGGCCATGTGTTCACTTGATTGAAATTCATCCTGTGAGGTTGGTAGATGAAGCAAAATAGAGGCGGGGAAATCAATCATTGTGAAAGGTTAATAGTGGATGATTCTCCTAAATGCTGTTTTTTCATATGTGTTCGTTTATGAGAAACGTAAGTCGCTGGACTGGATTTCCAGCCTGCTGAGTGATAGGCCTTCAAAGCACTCCTATAAATTATAAGCTCATGAATGATCACTTCAGTGTTTCCGTCCTTGTAGATACAACCTGCAGCCATAACTGAATAGTTGGTGATGGTGGGTGGTTTTTTTTTTTTTTTTTAAAGGGAGATCACGTCACTCACAGTAGGGTTTATGCAGTTGCGTTAAAGGGAAATGCATGGGGTGTTCATCTAGAGGGTGCCTGTATGCACAGCATGCTCGCATGCTCAGGGATTGGCTGTCTGGAGTGCACACATGCAGTTTCCTGCTGATTTGCACCGTCTTGTCCTACAGAGTCTCTCTCCCTTCCTGCACTGCCAGGCAGTCTGTTTTTTTTTTTTTCTGGGATATCTTTTGGTGTCTGTTGACCAGTTACTCCAAAACACAGCCCATGTCACAAGAGTGCAAATGAGAAGCGAGTTCCCAGAAGGCAACAGGATGTCCACACCCTCTGACATTCCCAGAAGACACTATAGCAGCAGAGAAAATGACCAGATTGCCTCTTCACAGGGTTGGAAATGAGAAGCTAGTGAACTAGTCAGGGAGAAGCAAGGGAGCCTTGCACACACATTCCTCATGACTTAGCTTGCCCCTGCACTGCTTTGGCCTCAGGCTGCAGTGATCTCTGAGGTGAAAGCCTATAGTCTTGCCAGCCTAAGGATAGAGCCCCAGGATCTGCCCTAGTAACACCAGACATCCAGACTGTTTCTGGAGGTGGGGCTGTCAGTTCTCAGTCGTATCTCAGCAAGATTCTCTCTCTACTATTGAAGCTCTATTCTGTGTCGTGTGGATTCTCCCAACTTGCTGTAGCTTGACTTTCTAGGGGAGTGGCTTGCCAAGTGTGTCTTACGATTCTCAACAAGACTTCTTAAAACCTGAAACCCTGTTTGCAATTCAGTCTCTGAGCAGAAGGTATTTCTTGTCAAAGATGCCAATGGTTAGTATAACCAGGTCTTCAAATTTTCCACAGTTGTTTTTGTCTTCCAGTGGTGGTAGTGGTTGGTTGGTTAGTTGGTTGGTTGGTTGGTATTTTATACTTGCTTTCTATTTGTGTGTGTTTTTGTTGATTGATTTGCTGGTTGGTTTGGGATTCTGGGTTGTTTGGGTTTTGGTGATGGTGGTAGGTTTTGGTTAGTTGGTTATCATTTGGTTTTGGTGGTGTTTTTAGCTCAATCTTATTTTGTAGCCCAGGCTAGCTTTGAATTCACTTTGTTATCCCAGCTAGCCCCAATCCTCCTGCCCCAGCCCATCAAAAGTGGGGATGCACGTGTGCCCTACCAAATTCAGCCTCACCGTTGTTTTTTATTAAATACTGATTATAGAATTATTGGTGAAGAATATGTGTGTTTAAGTTCGTATTTATTATCTCAGGACATTCCTAAGGGCTAAGTTACTTAAAATAGAGCCAAACCATAAAACTTATATTTTGACAGTAGGAGTCCAAGGACTGTAGCACTTGCCACCTTAGCAAGGTGACTCTTCTTCTTACCAAGAAGAGTCTGGTAAATTAAAGCTTAACTGTATTTCTCATGTTTGGCCACCAGGAGATGAAATTCTAGATGTAAATGGGATACCAATAAAAGGCTTGACATTTCAAGAGGCTATTCACACCTTCAAGGTAATTGTGTTCCCCGGGGAGGGGGGGGGATCTCCTTTGTCTTTTGGGTTTTGTCTCCTTGCTGTAAGAGCAATCTGACCGGCTCCTCCTGCTCACCTACTTGTTTTGTAGCAAATCCGAAGTGGGCTGTTTGTCCTCACTGTGCGCACTAAGCTACTCAGTCCCAGCCTCACACCCTGCTCCACCCCCACGCACATGAGCAGATCTAGCTCCCCGAGCTTCAACACCAGTGGGGGAACCCCAGCAGGAGGAGGCCAAGATGAAGGTGGTTCTTCCTCCCTGGGTCGGAAGGCTCCTGGGCCCAAAGACAGGATTGTCATGGAAGTCACACTCAACAAAGGTAATGCTAACTCTTCCTTAATCCCCTGACTTTCTCCTGAATAACAGGCTGGGTGGTTTGTTTTGTTTTGTTTTGTTTTGTTTTTTAATCAGTCCTTTGGAACCACCTGCTGTCATCAACAGATGCTGTTCTCTAAGTGGCTGGGTTAGTCAAAAAAAAAAAAAAAGAGAGAGATGTTTAATCATTTTTTACAAAGTGAGGGGAAGTTGCCAGTACCACAATCTTTAGAGCTCTCCCAGGATGATTCACTGTGCACCAGAGACTCGTATTAAAACGAGTAGCTCAAGTCTAACATTCTTAAAATCGTGAAGACTTAAGACAGTCAAGAACAAGTTAACACCAGTTAGCTTCAAATCGGGGGTTCTCAGCAAATCCTGCTGCTTTTTCACATCTCTTCCCCCTCTCTCCCAGGACTTACCTTAGAAAGATGATCAACCATTATAAATAACAAAGAAATTAGTTGAAGGCAAAAAAAAAAAAAAAAAAAAAAAAGTCTAAAAGGCTTTATATTCAAGATAAAAAAAAAAAAAATGTTAGCCATTCTCCAGCTATTCCCAGAGACAGATTTGGAAAAGCTCTTTAGAATAAACAGAGTGTAGAACATTGGATAACACAAAAAGCGGGCTTTACATTCTGCATCTGGACCAAACTGAAAGCTTATTAGTCCGAATATCTATTAGCACTGTTTAAATTGCTTGCACATTTTCTGGTTACTGTGTGATGGTTGCTCTGGTTGTCTTTGTGCCATGCTTCTCACAGAGCCAAGAGTTGGATTGGGCATTGGTGCCTGCTGCTTGGCCTTGGAAAACAGCCCTCCAGGTATATACATTCACAGCCTTGCCCCTGGATCCGTGGCCAAGATGGAAAGCAACCTGAGGTTAGTTACATCCCTGGCATCAGAGAGTCCTGGTGTGGTCATGAGTTGTGAAGACACACATTAATATCTGCTTAGACAGACACAGACAGAGAGACAGAGAAAGACATAGTCCAGGCTATATAGCCAAAGATGACCTTAAATGTCTGGTCCTTCTCCCTCTACTTCTCTAATGCTGGGATTGTAGGTATGCTGTAGAATTCTACATCTTTGACTTTCTTTCTAACAATATAGCCAAGCCTAACATTAATAGCATCTCTGATTCATATGAACCAAGTTTGGTTGACTCACCGGACTTTGAATCTTGTTTTCTGTGATGAATCTAATTTTTAACTTGGCACAATTTAGAATCACCTGAAAGACTCAGTGAGGGACTGTCCAGATCAAGTTGGCCTGTGGCCGTGTCTTCAGGGGATTATTTTATCTTTAATTGTGGCGGGACATCTGCCCACCGTGGGTGCCGCCATTCCCTAGGAAAGGGATTCTGAATTGGAGAAGAATGAAGAAAGCAAATCAAGTGCATGCTCTCAACTATAAATATGACCAGAGCCTTCAAGTTCCTGTTGCCTTGACTTCCCCAGAGTGACAGAACACAACCTGGGATTGTGGGCTACATACATACTTTGTCATACCTTGTTTATGTCATGATATTTTATCACAGCAACAGAAAACAAAATCAAAACAGCTTTCCTACCTGCTTTGTTGTGTTCAGGGTCAGAATTTTGACAACATAGAAGAACTCTATGCAGATTATCTATGGTTATTTCAGTATACTCTTTCACTTTTTATTCATTTATGTAAACGTCATCCTATAAGCTGGGACTGTTCATATGGGTCCTGTGACTAGATGTAAAAGAGCCCTGAAGCCATGTTCGAGTGGGAGGTCTTATTAGTCAGTTGTTTTCACTGCCATTTGAGTGATTGTGACTGAAGTCACTGTTGTCTGAGGTCTCAGACCATCAGATTTCTTGATGCAGACAGTTGAGTTGTACCCTCAGCATTCCACATACACGAGAAATCTTAATATTCCCTTCTACAGTAATTGCAGTGGTCCATGCCCCCCTAAACCTCACAAAAAAATGTGCACATGTTTCACGAAGCACTCTGTACAAACAGTATCACCTTTCTTGCCATAAGCGTCTGAGTCCTTTGGCAGTTGAAGAATTATCAAAACAGCATTCGTTGAAGTTGCCATCTTGGAGGCCGTGTTAATAGATTATATTACATTTTTCGTTAATCATCAGAGTCAATTTCCATATGAAAAGAAAAACTTAGCAAATCATCCAAAGTACATTAAAGAAAATATACTTTTAGAACCCAAAGGAAAAAAAAATCCTTTAATGACATCCCAAGTTGATGTTTCTTTCTTGAATGGTTCCATATGCCTGGGGCCAGCCAAATGAACATTCCTCAAAACCCATGTAAAGGGTCTTTGTTCTTTCCTGCCTGCCGGGCACTCTCCCGATAATTTCAAGTCCAAAGAGGCAACTTGTCCTAAGTTTCTCATTCGTTCAAATTTGAAATATTTGTACAAATTCTTAGGTAACCTTGGAGCGCCAGATATTTCCTCCTTTGACTCTATTACAATAATCATCTCAAGATGGTAGAAAGAAAGGAGAAAGTGGTGCTGGTCAAGAGACTAGAGTGTGATAATTAAATCACACAGACCTTAGATAACTCAGGTGTGCTGGATTAAAGTGGCCTCTGTAGGCCTCCTATTTGAAAGGAATACTCAAACGTATCTGAGGTGTTATTCGGCAACCTCCTTTGTACAGGATTTCACATACAGTAGGTATTCAGTAAGTGCTACCTTTCCTTGTGATCTTTTTATCAGTTTTATTCACATTCACTATTTCTTTTGTTGTTGTTGTTGTTGTTGTTCCCCCACCCACCCACCCTCTCCTGCCTCCCCACCCTGGCATTCCCCTACACTGGGGCATTGTGCCTTCATAGGACCAAGGGTCTCTCCTCCCATTGATGCTCAACAAGGCCATCCTCTGCTACATATGTGGCTGGACCCATGGGTCCCTCCATGTGTACTCCTTGTTTGGTGGTGCTTTAGTCTCTGGGAGCTCTTGTGTGTGTGTCGGGTAGGGGGTGGGGGAGTCTGGTTGGTTGATATTGTTCTTCCTATGGGGTTGAAAACCCCTTCAGCTCCTTCAGTCCTTTCTCTAACTCCTCCATTGGGGACCCTGTGACATTTACTGTTTCCGATAATGGTCTCGGCCAACTTAAAATGTGACGTTTATATTGAATGAGTTGCTTTTTTTTTAATAGATGAAAGAATGTCATTTGCTTCTTTGAAGTACTCAGAAAAAAAATTCATATTCTAAAGCCTTTCCTGAAAGAAAAAGCTATCTTAGCTTTTAAGAATCTGACTTTTGCCACAATATGTTATTATGTCCCTCTCTAGCCGGGGAGACCAAATCCTGGAAGTGAATTCTGTCAACGTGCGCCATGCAGCTTTAAGCAAAGTACATGCCATCTTAAGTAAATGCCCCCCAGGACCTGTTCGCCTGGTCATCGGGCGACATCCTAATCCAAAGGTAAGGTATTTTACCCTGCTTTGAGTATGGGACAGTGGTTTGGTTGCTTGTTTGGCCAATGATAGCATCCATACATGAGCCCGTCCATCCACTTCAGTGAGAGAGTTCACTTGGCCAGGACTGGGTGTCAGCCTGTGACTGAAGAACATGGAAAATGAATCTTGGATCTGGACTTCTTCATCTTCGCGGTCTAAAAAAATGTTATTGGAAACTGTTGCCAAGGTGGTGAATTTAAAATCTGATCTCATGGAAAGTCGGACTCCAAGTAACCACCATGGCTGGCTGGCTGCTAGTGAGATACCTAATACCTACATCAAGAAAACCTGACCATGCTAGACTACCTAATCTCTGCAGCCTGTTCTTGCACTTTGAGATAAGAAATCTGAGGGGGGTTGCACCTGGGAGAGGGTTCAGTGAATAAAATGACTGTCTTGGAAAGCAGAAGCGTCAGAGTTCGGATCTCTAGAGCCCACATACAGCTTGACATGCTAGTTCACCTCTGTAATCCCAGAAAGCCTATGGGAAGATAGGAGGCAGAGACATGAGACTCGCTGGAAGCTTGTGGACCAGCTAACTGTGTATGCAACAGGGAACAAGTAACCCTGCCTCAAGGTAGACGGTGAGAAGAGACACCCCAAGTTGTCCTCTGGTTTCCACACATGTATCCACACTTACACGCTTGCACACATACACAGGACACACGTATACGTGCTAAAAAGAAAAGAAAAAAAAATGTCTTTTGAGCCAGTCTTTTGTTTTGCCCATATGGTGGAAATTCTATCCTTTTTAAATTCAATGCTAATTGATTTTTAAAGCAAATCGAGAGAGTTTTAAACTGTATTCAGGTAAGAAATAAAAAGGTGTGTCAGGAGAGATGGCATCGCAGTTACGTATACTTGCTGTTCTTGCAAAGGGCCAGAGTTCAGGTCCCAGCACCCACATGGTGGCTTAGAACTACTGACCTCAAATACCAGGGGACCTAATGCCCTGTTCTGGCCTCTGAGGACATGAAGCATAGAAATGGTGCATATGCATACAGATAGGCAGGCAGTCATACATATAAAATAAAAATAAATAAATCTTTTTTAAAAAGATAAAATATGCAGTTTATTAATAGAATCATTGTCTGGTATGCTCAAGGCCCTAGGTTTAATCTCTAATGCCACAAAAGTAAAATGATTAACTAGTTAAAATAAACTTGGCTAATATATTTAATTCACTTCCCACTGACTGTTGATGCATTCCTATCAAAGGTCTAGAGTGTAGAACTTTTGGGGACAGTTCTTTGTCCCCCAAGGAACAAATGTCTCCAGCTCTGAGAAGGATGGATTTCTCTGTGTTTCATTGTGAAAGTTAAACAAAACAAAGTAAAACCAAACTACTTGTCTTATTGGAGGGCTCTGAGCTCCTGCAATTTGAATAAATAAAAATAAGTTGAAATTTAGGTGTGTACACCCACTTCCTCACTTTGCACATGCTACTCTGTGGATTTTGCTTTCATCAAAGTTGAGGAAAATACAGGCCAACGTTTCAAAAAAAAAAAAAAAAAAGTATAACAGACAAAGGATTAATTTTATTAGACACCATGAAGGATCCTATTTTCCATCTCATGGGCAAGTCCTCAAGACTGACTGACTTGCTTAACCCATACCAGGATCTTTTCCTCCTACTACTTTCATAATTCTTCTCCAGACTCTACACCCCCACCCCTCCCACTACCCTCCCTCCCCACCCCCACTCCTCCCCTCCCACTTCCCACCTCCCTACCCCCACTCCTCCCCTCCCACTTCTCACCTCCCCACCCCCACTCCTCCCACTGCCCTACCTCCCCGCCCTCCACCCCCAGTCGAATAGATTGTACTCACTTTGTCCAGAACTGGTTTTGTTTGTTCTGCTAAAGACATAGCCTTAAGGTGTGACAGCTTTGTGTCGTGTGGATAGCCCATAGAAGAGGAGAGGGGTGTCTATGAACTGGAGCCAAGAGATATAAAACTCCCTGAAGCTCAGCCCTTTTTCTGGTTGTGAAGACGTGCATGTATAGTCTTTGGGTACGAATGAACAATTAAGCCACCTTTTCTGGCTTCATGTTTGACTTAGCAAGGGAGAAGAAGGAGCCTTCTAGTCTGATGCTTGTTGGCAGCCCACCCCCAGGTACTACAACCTTTGTGAACCTACTAATGAAGGAAAGAGCGTCCTTTTGGAGGCCCTGGGGATCCACTGGCATGTGTTGAGGTTGGGGAACAGGCAGCTTCATGACCATCACTTGGAATAGAGAACCGGCCCTCTCCATGTGTCCCACCTGCCCATGTTCAGATCACAGTCCTGTCCTATGGGAAATTCATTACCTAATGGCTCATTGAGCTTCCGAGGGGTAGAAGGCCATGGTAGCGTCCCAGAGCTGCACAGGTGGATGAGATCAGTCTCCTGAGAAGGGACTCTTAAACTGAAGTCCATGGAGTCCTATGAAGACTTCACAGATTATACCAGTTTGGGAACATATTGGTGTTTGTGGGTGATAGTCATTTGTTTCAAACTTTCAGTCACCCATGCCCCCAAAAGACAACTGTTGTGTGAAGGTATGAGGACTTTAGACACAAGTAGAACTGAACTAGTTTAGAGATGTCCCCTTCTGACCCCAACAGACGCTTCTGTAATTGAAACCTAAGAGCTCACTAATTAAAAAAAAAAAAAAGAAATTAAAATCACTTTTTTACTGTTAACCCATTAAAAACTCTTTGGTCATCTCTTCCCTGCAAAGTTGCTTTTAAATGTTTTAAGTAAACCTCAGCAAGTTCAGTTCAACCCACTGTATAAAATCATTTTTGCTGAATATAAAAAAATTAGTTTGTTTCCAAGATTATAACCAGATTGCATTGAAACTCAAAAGGCTCAAACCATCGGTTCTTCCTGATACTCAGTACAGAGATGAAGTATCATTTTCATTATTTCCTGGATGGTCCCAGGCTACTCAGCGGATTTTATGTCTGTGAAGGCCATATCGGTGGTTTCTTTTTTGTTTCTTCATTTTAATTTTTCAAGACAAGGTCTCTCTGTGTAGCCCTGGCTGTCCTGGAACTCCCTCTGTAGACCAGGCTGGCCAAAAAGTCTGGGATCCACCTGCCTCTGCCTCCCAAGTGCTGGGATTAGATGTGTGCTAAGTGGTAATCCTTTGTAGTATTGGTCCTGTGCTATGCAGATAAGCACTGACAGAAATCCATGTCTTGGTCTAGGGGTGTGGAGACGGAGAAGACACTAGGACAGACTACACTGGTTGTTGTTGTTATTTGTCTGTTTGTTTGTTTGAGGTTTTTTTCCCAGATTACTTTATCTACCCACATTCTTAGAAATGTCTTCCCTAATACATTTTTTTTAAGATTTATTTATTTTTTATTTATATGAGTGCACCTCAGCTGTCTTCAGACACACACCAGAAGAGGGCATCGGATCCCATTACAGATGGTTGTGAGCCACCATGTGGTTGCTGGGAATTGAACTCAGGACCTCTGGCAGAGCAATCAGTGTGTTCTTACCCGCTGAGTCATCTCTCCAACCCCTAATACACTTTTTAAAAAAGGATTTTTATTGAGACTGTGTTGTGCTTCGTAGACTCTCTGTTTCTGTCCCTACTAAGTTCTCTCTGGGTCACATTTAACACTTAGCACCACAATCCACTGTGATTCCAGCATGTGAAAGCAGTTTCCAGCTCCTCCCCCCACTCAGACTCTAACATTCACCTTCCACCCACACACACCATCCAGCGTTGCTGTACTTGACCTAATGCCCCTGACCCCAGTGACATTAAGACACATAAGCCACAAGCCTGGAGGCATATGTGGCTTCTAGGGCCAGGATTTGTTCAGAGTTCTTCATCTCAGCCCGAAAGCTTTCTGCCAGTGTGACCCATATCAAAACAACATTTCAGTGAGAAGCCTAATCACCCGTATAGACGGGTGGTCCGAGACCCCATTAAACACACAAATAGATTCGTTTTTTTTCCAGCCACAGTAAAATGGTCTGTGATATGCTGGAGATGTGCCCAGCAAAACTGCACTTCAGTAGTGGACGAGCCTTCAAGTTCCCTCCTAGGTAAACATGATGTTCTTAGTTGTCATATGATACTGTATTTTTCTTCTGGTCAAGATTCCATCTTAGATTTAATGTATTTTCGGACCACTTATTCAGCGTTCCGTGCCAGAAGGACACTGTGATACAGAATACATGTGCCGCCTGAGTTTTTGTGTGGTTCCAAGAGAAACATCACAGCGTTTTGCCTTCTCCCGTTTCTCATGTGTGGAGCAGTGGCCACCCAGCTGGGATACTCAAACCGTCTACGTCTAGACAGCTAGGATGTGGACTTGTTAGGAAAGCGGCTTCTCCCTTGTGTTCAGTAGAAAATGAACGGGGGGATACAGAGAGTGGCTTTTCTCCCACTCAGAAAAGGAGTTGCAAATATTGAAAGTCTATTTTCAGGAAAAACACCGTTATTTATGCTGACGTTTTCCCTGACACATGTGTATAGCTTTAGTTTGCTCTCTAGAGGGGTGCACATGTGTGCCAGCCCAGGTGCCTTAGTGTATATATTTTATTTCCTGTGAGGCCCTCTCTGAAGTAGTATATAAAGGCCATGGCGTGAGTATGATTCATTGATTAGAGTAAACCCTGTATTTATTTATTAAGACAACTCCACATTCCAAATAGGATTTACGTTAAATATTATTTTGGTATACAAAATTACCTTCCTAAGTTTGAAATCGTCTTACTTTTGAAACAGAAACTAAGTGTTCTGATTATCCTTTGGATTTAGGATCACGGATTGGTATATCTCAAGCTTTATGAAGAAAAATTCCCATGAATAGTGACAGTTAAAGATAGTGCTTAGGGAGCAAGGGAATACCTCGGCGGGTAAGATGCTGGCTGCACAATCACGAGGACCTGGTTTCAGAGTCCCACCACCCACGGAAAAGCCAGGTACAGCAGTGCGCCTCTGTAAACCCAATGCTGAGTGGGTGGTGGGGCCAGATGGGCCCTGTGATGAGGTCATTCAGCCTAGCCAATCATTGCACTCTGGGTCCAGTGAGAGACCCTGTCTCAAAAACAAGACAGAGCAATAGAGGAAGGACATATAGTGTCAACATCTGGCCTCACATGTGACACACCTGTGCATACTCACAGAAATACTTTTAAATCAGAATACATTAACATTGTTTTAAAAGAACAGGATAACAAAGGGGAAAGAATTCGGTGGATGTACCACTGTATCTATAAATACAGAAAGCATAGAAGAAATCCAAAAATCATTTAAAAAAAAAAAAAAAACTTCATAATGATTATCTCAGCAAAAATAATCAGTAATGCTAAAGCCAAAGATGTTATGATGCGGTCCAGTACTTCGTATGCTAACCTAAAAACACTGAACATGCAAACACAATCACACACACATGGGTGCAGGAAACTTCCACACTCTCAGACTATCTCTATACACACTTACTGAACACAAAAATCCCAGCAAAGAAATCTGGCTCATTCCAGTGTAACTAAGATGAGAGCGTCCTGTTTGTGGAGTCCATGGCCCCTGAGTGACGGATGGGGGAAACCATTTCTGTAGCTTTTATGAATAAACAAAATAGAATCTGAAGTTATGTGTGAGGCAACTATCAGAAAGATCCTAATAGAACGCTCCGGTTGTCCTGGGCTCCTTGTGAATACCAGTATCTTGAAAGACAAAGACTCAGTACAGGTTCGGATTTCAGAAGATAGAAGAACTTGGGAGTCAGAGGAAGGCAGATCTCTGAGTTCAGGGCCAGCCTGGTCTACATTGCGAGTTATTGGATAACCAGAGCTACATAGTGAGACTTGTCTGGGATTGAGAGTTGGAATAGGGAATACACCGAAGACACATGGCAGCCAGATTCTAGATGACCAGAGTCAATCTTCCTATTAAAAAAAAAAAAAAACAAAAACAAACAAAAAAAAAAAAACAAAACTCGGACACAAGGATTCACAGCAGGTCTAAAACAAGTGCAAAGACATGGCATAAACCCTTACCTCGCTTTGCTCATGAGCTCAGGAGGAAGTTGCACAATAATTTGCATTTTGGAGGAGAGTCCTTGCCTCTGCACAGGCTGGTCACACACTCTGGGGACTGGTTGCAGCTGTAGATACTTCTGAGTAGAACTTCAGGAGAATGGTATTAGAGCAGCAGCCAACAGTGGACTAGGAAGTGTGTACTAGACACTCGGGAACAGCACGGAAGCTCCCGCGTCTGCCAAAGGCACCGTGGTGACGGAGCAGCTTTGTTTTCAGCAGATTCGTAATTAAATATTTATAAGCAAAAAGACCATAGTGTCTGCAACTTGCAAATGATTTAGCAGAGAAAGAAGGAATACTGTACATGTGGTGAGAAGGTAACAGTGACTTGAGAGCACTGAAGAGATGGCTCAGTTGTTAAGAGTCCTGGCTGCTCTTGCAAAGGACTCAGGTTTGGTTTCGGCACACAAGGGGCAGTTCATGACTCTAACTCCAGTTCTAAAGTATCCAGTGCCCTCTTCTGCCTTGAGGGCAGTTGACATGTACATGGGGGTACACACACGCATGCGGGCAAAACACCCATATGCATAAAATCTTAAGAAATAGTGAATTTAGGCGAATAGTGCATGGCCTCACACTGTTCTTGCATATTTTACAGATTTTTGTTAGAATAACATTTTTAATTTACATTTTTATTTTTGTGTAGGTGTGTTTGTGTTGTTGGTACACGTGCCTCAGTGCACTTTATAGGTCAGAGGGCAGATGGGAACTGATTCTGCCACACTGCTCCCAAGATGAAAGATGCTCTTCTTGTGACAACACCTTTATCTCCTGAGCCATCTTTGCCACCCCCAGGGGTTGTTTTGTTTTTTAATATTCTTAATTTTTAAATTTTTGCTTATTTGTTTGTTTTGATCTTTTGAGACAGGGATTCTCTGTAGCCCTAGCTAGCCTGGAACTCTGTAGATCAGGCTGGTTTCGAACTCAGACTTCTGTCTCCCAAGTGCTGGGATGAAAGGTGTGTGCCACCACCGCCTGGCTAATATTCTTAACTTTTAAATTGCATCCATTTATTTTCTGTGTATGTATGCATGAGTGTGTGTGTGTGTGTGTGTGTGTGTGCGTGTATATGTGTGTATGTATGCGTGTGTGTATATGTATGCATGTGTGTGTATGTATGTGTGTATGTATGTATGCATGCATGATTGTGTATGTGTATATGTATGCATGCATGTGTGTGTATGTATGCATGTGTGTATGTATGTATGTGTGTGTATGTATGCATGTGTGTATATGTATGCATGTGTGTATGTATGCGTGTGTGTATGTATGTATGCGTGTGTGTGTCTGTGTGTGTGTGTGTGTGTTGGCATGGGCCATCATGGTCCATGTGGAAAGGTCAGAGAACAGCTTTCAAGAGTCAGTTATTTTCTATCAGAAGGTATGGGGATTGAGCTCGGGTCCTCAGGCTTGGCAGCAAGCACTCTTACCTTCTGAGCCAGCTCCCTTGCCTGACTGTAAGTTCTTTAAGAAGAATGAGATATAAGTGTTCTGAAGAGGGGCAGAATCAGTGAATTGCAGTTGGTGGTCTCGTCGTATAGACACTAAAACTACCCATCATTCAACTGGACTTATATGCCATCGGAGTCACTGCTTCTAAGGTGTTCCCGGTCTTTGACCCTCTGGTCCTAACTACTTTTATTGGGGGAGAAATAAATACATAACAACATCTAATTTGTGCTTTCTGCTGAAAACCAGGTCTCTGAGCAGGAAATGGATGAAGTGATAGCACGCAGCACTTACCAGGAAAGCAAAGAAGTCAACTCCTCGCCCGGCCTAGGTACGATGGCACACTCTTGTTCATCACCGAGAGAAGGTTCTTGTTAAGTTCGCCCCTGGGTACTCCCCAAGCAGTAACATAGGGTTCTCTGTAATCACTAGGGCTAGTGACAGTTGCTGACAGAGTCTCCACTCTCTTTTGGTTTCTTCTTTTGATTTCTGCAGTTATTTAATGTGTTTCATTAAAGGTCTAATCACGCATGGTGCTTATATGACTATAATACTTTTATATATACTATATATACTATATATACTTTTTCAAAATAATTTGAAAAAGTAAGTTAACAGCCATTCATGAGTCTTCATGACTCATTCAAAATACATAGGTAGGGGATATTTGACACCAGAATACGAGTAATTTAGTAATACAGAGTATTATCCATCCAAATGCTGAGATTTCTCTATATGGATTTAGAAGTTTCAGTATAAACCACCTCCAGTTTGCTGCTGGAGACAGAAAAAAACTCTTGAGTTCTTCTCCTTCTGTGGAAATTTTCGGGCCGGGAAGGACTGCAGATCTCCTCAGCGTTTCTTATTAATTCAAAGCATTGTGTTGAGTTTTAAAACAGTTTCCTTAGTGTGCAAACCTATGAGGGATTCTATAGGCCACTTGGCTAGAGACCTCTCTGACATTCAGATTGATACCCTGGAAGAAAAGGAACTCGGAGATATGGGTTACTGGGTGTCAGAGGGAACAAGAACGGGATTTGGGACAGCCGTGAAATCCTTGATGATTTGCATCCATAATTAATATATTTAAAGTGGACTCGGCCATAATAGACTCTTTATTCAGCCTGAACGCTGGGTTCTCTTCATCCCAACATCTCTGCTTGATCAGGCAGCAAAGACTTTTTTTTTTTTTTTTTTAAAGAAGCCGGAATTCTCATGCCCTAAATCTCTTTTGCCGGTGACGTGTAATTTAAAGTCTGCAGGCCGCCGAGCTCTTCACCCGTCAGCTAAAAAGTAAAATCGGCATCCCACCACTTTCCGGGCTCTTTCATGAGTTTCTTGGATGGGGTTCATTGGTTCATTCATCCTTCTGGCCATTCACCAAACATGGCTGGTCGCTGGGGACTTAGCAGACAGCGGGTGCAGTGTGCGGGCAACACCCCTGCTCCGGGGGCCGCAGCCCAGTGGAGATGGAAAGATGCAGAGATCCACCCACCATTAGACTGTCCGGTCAGATAGAACACTGAAGAGGAAGCATTAGAGCCAGGGTTGTGCCACATTAGCAGAGTCTGGATGGATGGATAGAGGGAGAGAGGGAGAGAGGGAGAGAGGGAGAGAGGGAGAGAGGGAGGTGGAAGGGGAAAGGGTAGAGGGGTGCCCAGGTAGACTAGATACAGGGGTGGCTACCCAGGGAGACTGTGCACACATCTACCTATGCACGCAAGTCATTAGTAGCGCTCAGGTAGAGGAGAGTTTTATTGAATATGCTGGGTCCCTCCTCTTTTTTTTTTTTTTTTTTTTTTTTTAATGAACTTTATGAGCCTGCTTGTCACCCGAGCTTCATCCCATTAACCGTTTTGTGAATCCCTCCCACACAGGTACCCCCTTGAAGAGTCCCTCTCTTGCCAAAAAGGTGAGTCAAAATGCATTTGGGGACCCACACGGCAATTTTCAGGAACCTCTCCGTCAAGCCACCAACCCCAGCCCGAAAAACCTACAATAGTTGCATCCTGTCACCCACTTCATACAAGGAAGTGGCAACCACACCAGTTTGAAAGCAGACACCCAAAGGTGTGCTTCTCTTAATAAGTATTCATCCACGAAACGATCAGCACAGAAACGAAAAGGCCCGGAGCCTTTCAAACGGCTCACTTCGTAATAAAGGCAGCCAGGGTTCCAGGGAGCCCGGCACTGTGAGGACACAGGGAGTGGGATTCAGACTGGACAACCCCAATGCCATCCCACCACCAGGTGGTTCATCTGTTGGGCCATACATTTGGGCCATACGCTTAGACTTATTTTCTCTCTCTCCTTGCAGTGGTTTTACTTTTTGTTTTGCGGAGATAGTTGATAGTTGTAGGAACTGCAGAGATGGCTCAGCGGTTAAGAGATGGACTGTTCTATCAGAGGACCCGAGTTCAATTCCCAGGACCCAGTTGACAGCTAGCAACAATCTGTAACTCCAGTTCCAGGGGATCCAAGACATACATGCAAGCAAAACACCAATGCACATAAAACAAACAGATAAAACAGATAAATAAAACTATTGTAGGTTGTTTTTTTTTTGATCATTGCTAAAATGTGCCTCCACCCCATCTAAAAAATAGTGTCTGGCTCATGTTTTGATGTATTGATGTGGCTTTAGCCACCCTACAGGAAAGAGAGATGGGTGGTCACGATTACAGCTGTTACCAATGATCAGGAATTAGAACATGGTGCCCCTGAGAAAACGGGAAGTCATTAGTGTTGCTCTACTCCTCTCTGGTGTATCTCCCTAAACTCGAGTATTTTCTTCTCCAACAGGACTCACTCCTCTCCGAATCTGAGCTCTCACAGTACTTTGTCCATGATGGCCAGGGCTCCCTGTCAGACTTCGTAGTGGCTGGCTCTGAGGATGAGGACCACCCTGGAAGTGGCTATGACACCTCGGAGGATGGCAGCCTGCTTTCTGTCCCCTCTGGTGAGCAGGAGAGCTCCAGGGGACCCCAGACTTAGCAGTACAATAAGTAATTAGTAGTCTCTGGAGTCTGCCTTGCCCAGGACAGCAAGGAGAGAAACCATGGACAGCTGTAAACCATGTGCCTAGCTGAGTAGAGACAGCATCTACTCTTGGCCATGGTGCCCAACTGTTCATGCAACAGTGAGTTGCTGGACACACATTCTAGTACCAGGGGTGCAGGAGGCTTATCCAGACATGCTTTACATGCTTTATATGCCATTTAAAGTACGTCACCTTGGGTTTCCTGGCATCAGAATGGGCAACCCAAGGCGCTCACGATTGAAGGAATCCCGGGCAGATTCCAGTTCTCTTCCCTCACTAGGCTCTAAGCTGAATTTTTCTTAGAAAGCAGTGAGTTTGAGAAGTGCCGTGAGAAGCACTGTTAGCAAAAGGTCACTTCTGCTCCAGAATCCTCAAGTCTCTGCCCGAATGACATCATCTGACATAAACGCATTGAGCTCTCAGACTTCTGCTGTCAAGGGTCCCTTCCCTTTTCCTCTCCAGTGTTTGAGTTTCAGAGGGGCAGGCGATGGCAGACTCAGGGGGGCCACAGTAGGCTGTGCAAATGGCAAGCCTGTACTTCGTAGTATGAACAGAAAGCACAGGAAAGATTTGCAGAACCACATGCATGCCATGCCTCAAAGATGCCCTTCACCTTGAGAAGTTGGGTTGTGTGCCACGCCCCTTTGCTAAAGATAGGGAGGGACCTCAGGTGATGAGAGCACAGGTGTGAGGGATGTGTTGCTAGGGTTACCTGGTAGAGAGGAGTTCTTTACATCAGCACTTAGGTGGGACCCCACCCCCAACAACGTGGGAGACAAAACGGAGCTGAACTATAAGTTCTCCATCTCTAGAAAGCACCCGTTCAAGTTAGATAACCTAGGGTTGGTTTTCGTTGGTCTTAAGGTGAGGAGATGGCTCCGTGAGAAAGCACCTGAAGCACAAATGTAAGGGTGGGTTCGGATCCCTGAAGCCACCGAAAGGCAGAAATCGGTAATCCCGGTATGGTAAGATGGGAGGCAGACAGAAGAATCCTCGGGCGTTGTCAGGTCAGCTAGCCTGCCATATGTGATAGCAAAAACCAGATGTGCCTGTGTGGATATGTATTAATATGTCTATCTGTGTGTATACAAATAAAGGCTGCCTGACCATGCTGTTTGAAGCACAAGAAGCCATATTGTTTACGTGGATGTCCAGGGGTCATAGGTCGTGCCTAGCATGTTGAATTGAGAAGTGTTTATTTATAGTCTCAGGATTGGTTCTGTCAAGTGGCTGGACAAGGCAGACTTTATTTACCCTTGATGAAGAGGGAGCGCTTGCAAGAGTAGGCACTGGGATTTATTTCATTAAGGTTATAAAGTCAGGCCAGATTAGAAACTTGTGCTTTGTCTGATTCTTCTCTTTCCACCCCTTGCAGCTCACAAGGAGACGGGCAAAGCCAGGGCCAACAGCCTCGTGACACTTGGAAGCCAGAGGTCCTCTGGGCTCTTACACAAGCAGGTGACAGTTGCCAGGCAAGCCAGTCTCCCTGGAAGCCCACAGGTCCTCAGGAACCCCCTTCTCCGCCAGAGGAGGGTGCGTTGCTATGACAGCAATGATGGCAGCGACGATGAGGACTTTGATGGTGAGGGGGACTGCGTCTCCCTCCCGGGAGTCCTCCCAGGTCCCAGCAGGCCTCTGGTGGAGGATGACACTAGGCTTGCCTTGACAACCTCTTCCAAAAGTACTGACGTGAGCAAGCAGGAGGAACGACTCCAGAAACCACTGGTCAGCAAGGCCTGCTCTGTGCCTCTCCTTGGCAGCTCACTGGACTCAGAGCACAGGATCCACGATGGAACAGTGGGTACCCCTCCCAAGGCAGCCAGCCTGCCAGGCTCTGTTGAAACCTCCAAGAATGGGCCCGGATGTTCCAGGAGGAAGGAAATGTCAGGGTCAAGAAGTTCACCAAAGCTGGAATACAGAGTCCCTGCAGACATCCAGAGGCCAAGGAGCCCAGAAAACCGTACCTCACCGCCACAGAAGAATGAAAATCTGGTGTCCAGACACAAGCCTGTGGCCAGGATCAGCCCACACTACAAGAGGTCTGATGCTGAGGAGGCCCCAAGTGGGACAGCCAATGGACCGTGTGCTCAGAACTTGAAAGTCCAGGTGTCTTCCGTGAAAGATCCCGTCACCAGCCATCAGCCAAGTGGAACTGCAGAGAAGGTAGCTGACTCACTTTTCTGTTAGGTTTGAATATTGTGGGATGGCTATAGAGCACTTTGTAAGACGCAGGGTAACCTGGGAGAAAGGCAATGACTGAAGGATTAACAGTCGTTTAGTGGGTGTTCGTTCCTAAGGTGGCAGGGTGTTAGTCATAAGATCACTCAGCCAAAGTGTGTGTACTCACTCCCTTCACAGGGCACCGAATGGGAAGGCATTGTGGAGCATAAGGGGGTGTGTGTGGGGGGGAGAGTAAAGCCCTGGGCCTGGGGCCAACTCACAAACTAGTTGGCACAAGTTAAGTGATAACGTAGACAAGTCATCGTGCCTTCCTAAGCCTTGATTCTCTGGGCTGTAGGGCAGGGGATTTCTGGCTGGCTGGCTGAGGGGGCGTGACCAGCAGATGTTAACTGTCATCCTCTCCAGCTAATGAGATTGGGAGGGATCCCTGATTACTTTCAAGATCCCTACAGAAATCCTGTGTGATTAGAGCTGCATAGAACCCTCAGGTGCAACAGCCCATGCCTGTGATCCCAGCACTCAGGAGGTGGCGGCAGGAGGATTGATGAGTTTTAGGCTAGCTCAGGCTAGCTCAGGCTAGCTCAGGCTACATAATGAGATCCTGTCTCAATAAAAGAAAAAAAGAAGCTAAGATACTGTCAAGACAAATAACAGGGCTGAGTTCACTCCAGATTTAACAGTACTCCAAGCTGAATGCAAGTTAATTGATACTACTAATTGTTTGAATGTTAGGTATCTGATTGTTCACTTAATTTTTTCAGTATCTCTCTTCTCTAGCAAAGAAGGAAAAAGAAATGGTTTAGTCTCTGAGCAAAGAATCTGGGATGATTTTTAAGGCCATATTAATGAAAATAGTTTATTGTGATTTAAAGTGGATGTGTAAATACATTCATAAAATCTGTATGAGGTAGAAGTCTGTTTTTTGTTACTCTTATGCTTTCGTGTTTTCTCCCCTCCTAAAAAGTGATATTCACCTCTAGGCAGCTCATGCTTTATAGTACATGCAGTTGGTGGGTGTGTTCTTTCCTTTCAGAAAGTATCATCAGGGCAGGAGACACAGTTCAGTAGGACAGAGCTAGCTCAGCACATATGCTCGCACACAGCTCTGGGTTCGATCCCCAGCACCCTGTCCCTCCCCTGCACACACACTGGCTCACCGTCAATGTTTAGACAACCGAGAAGGCCAGATCCAGGGTTTTTATTCTTGGCTACTCACATGTATTTTAAAAAGTTCTTGCCAGATGTGGTGTCACATTCCAGTCATTCAGAAATGTAGCCTGATCGTCGGACAGGGCTACAAATGAGATCCTTTGTCAACACAAATGCACAGATATACACAGAGGGTGGGAGGGAGAGGTTTGTATATTTTTAATATTTTATTGTGTGCATATTCTCTCTCTCTCTCTCTCTCTCTCTCTCTCTCTCTCTCTCTCATCATCATCATCATCATCATCATCATCATCACCACACATCCCAAGCTGTAAGCCGAGTAATCAGAGGCCAATTTGAAGGAGTCAGTTCTCTCCTGTCACCATGTAGAGCCCAAGGATCAAACTGAGATTGTCTGACTTAGAGACAAATGCTTTTACCATCCTGGCCTGAGATTTAATAGTTTTGAAATATTTGCAGTAAGAACTCTTGGGTGGCTGGAGAGGTGGCTTCATCACTAAGCGCACTGGGTACCCTTCCAGAGGACCCGGGCTCAGTTCCCAGCACCATGACAACTTACAACCGTCTGTAAGTTCAGCCTCAGAGGGTCTGATGTCTGTTCTAGCTTCTGAGGGCATGAGGCTCACAGACGTGCATTCAGACAAACACTTATACACATAAAAATAAATAAAACCTTTTTAAATGCTGGAGAGGGGAGGACGGTGATGGGAGATGGCTTCAATCCCCACACCCAGGAGGCAGAGGCGAACAGAACTCCCGAGTTCAAGGCCAGCCTAGTCTATAGAGCAAGTCCCAGGACAGCCAGGGCTACACACCAAGAAACCCTGTCTCTAAAAGCCAAAAATAAATAAACGTTGAATACATTTTTAAAAGTGGGGTGGGTTTGAACAATACTTGTATTTAAAATGTCTTTGTCATTAAAACTTTTAGTTTTGAAGTGTGACTTTTATGACAGAGAGAGTAGCTAGAGTGCATCACTCTCTGTAAGGCATCCTCGGGTAGGAAAAGCTGAAAACCAGAGTAAACGTCTTCTCTTAGTGTTCTCCATTGTTTCTATACAGCACTTTGCTAAAAATTGTGATATGGTGGTGGTGGTGGAGGTAGTGTGTGTGTGTGTGTGTGTGTGTGTGTGTGTGTGTGTGTGTGATGTTGTGTGTGTGAGGTGTGTGCACATGCATGTGGATGTGCATGTGTGTGATGCATGCAAGTATGTACTCCTACAAACGTATGCAGAGGTCAGAGAAGGGTATCATGTCTCCTATGCTATTACTGTCTGCCTTATTCCTTTGAGACAGGGTCTCTTGCTAAACTGGTTTTCTTCAGCTAGATGAGCACCAGTGAATGCTGGAGCTATAGGCAAGGACACATAGCTTTCTACAATGGGTGCCACACCTTGCCACTAGGGTGCTGGGGTTTAGGCCCTTGTGTGTGCACAGCAAGCAGTCTTCCTGAGTCTTGAGTCTTCTCCCCAGTCCAAGTCAGTACTTTATATTAAGGTGAAATTCTTCTTAATGGAAAATTAACTATTTTAAAATCTCCAGCTCAGGGGCATTTCCCACTCCCACCTCTGTCCACTCTTCTGGGCTTTTCTGTTTCATTTTCCTGAGCAAAAACAGCAACTTAACTGAGTTACGCTCACTGCCCTTGGTCGGTGACTGACACTTCAGGACAGAGGAATGAGTTGTGAAAGATACCTTACACTTCACCCCCTTTTCTGCTGCCACCTTGGGGCCACTTTATGACACACCGACTCGGTGGATTAATTTTAAATGAATACAATTGGACTTTTTAGTGAGTTTGAGATGTGTTTTTGTGTTGAGCATTCTGTAGAAGAAAGGAAGTGATTGACACTTGGCTTAAGGGAAATACACACACACACTGGTCTCATTCCTCCCAATTTACCCTCAACCTCACTCTCAAACTTAGGAATTGATTTTACAATCTTGGCTATCCTTACTAAATGTCAGAAGGCACCGCCCACCTACAGAAACCTTACCCTCTGTTTTTATAACTATCCTCATTTAATCAGCTTGTCTTTAAAACTTCTGAAATTCAGCAAGTCTTTTTTTAATCCCCATGTGAAAGTTGAAAAACCTGAGGCTTAGGGATGAGGTGGCGAGCCCAGCCTGGATCGGCCAGCTCCCAACCCGATTCTCCTCTACAGACGGTGCTGTCTAAGGATGCAGAAACCCTGAAAAGCTATTAACATGGTTTCTGCTTCTCATTGTGCCAGGAACTTTGGGGAAATCCCACCCCGGGGGACAGCTCTGTCCCCACCAACTGTGGACCAGCCAATACCCCATGCCACCCAAACACTGGACTCCCCACAGAGAACCCGCAGGGAGCTGCACCAGAGTGCGGGCCACACCCTGGGACTGGTAAGACTACGTTCTTGTTGGTTTCATTGAGAGAAAGGGAAACACGTATCCTAAGAAAAGTTTTACAAGAAGATAAATTTGAGGAGGGAAGAAAAACCACTTAGGGAAACCAGTATTTAGATGTTGACATGAAATCTCTGCCCTTGATCACTATGCTTACAACCCACCCCGCCTCTGCCCCGCCCCATCCCTGTGCTTAACCCCGCCCCTGCCCCATCTCTGCTTAAACCCCGCCCCCGCCCCATGCTTAGACCCTCAGGTGCATTGAGTGTATCCATGTTTGATCTTCATTTTGTGACACAGATGAGACATAAGAAATGGGATTTTTTTTTTCCTCCTCAGAATCTCCATACTGTGCTTATATGAAATCAAGTGCGTGGACAAGTGGCAGTAAAAACCTCCACAAGGAAAAGTGAAAAAAACTAAATAAGTAATAACGCGGGGGAAATTACCTAGGCATGATGAGAGACGGACCGATGGCATAGTCATGGCTACTTACAGCTTGAAGTGTTTTTTAAGTCAAGCTGAATTGACTGACTCTGCTGCTTTCTCAGCGGAAGGAGAAAGTTTCTTAGTGGCTGGTAATTACTGTAATGGCGTGAGAGTGTTGGAGATCTGTAGGCAGTAATAGAAAAATGAGACAGCTCTTTATGAGCAATTTATATGAGGCAGCATAAATTGTCATTACATTTTATTTATTTAGTGTGTGTGTGTGTGTGTGTGTGTGTGTGTGTAGATGTGTATGTGTACATGTGTGTGCATACGTGTGGTATATGTCTGTGTGTCTCTGTGTGTGTGTGTGTCTGTGTGCCCCTGCACATATGTCAAGGTGACAGAACAAATTTCCCATACTCAGTTCTCTCTGGGAGATTGAACCCAGGTCTGAAGGCTCACAGTAAGTGTCTTTACCCACTGAGCCACCTCACCAGCTCGGGGATGTCCTACAATTTTAAAACTTGGAACCGTAGAATATCCACCCCAGGAATCTTTTGAGACAAAAATCTCATATTATAGCCTACACTGACCAGACCTTGTGAGCTCCCTGCCTCAGGCAGTCCTAGGTGCTTGACTGACAGGTGCATCATCACATCTATCTTCCATCTACATCCTGCTGACTATCGAGAGAAAAAAATGCAGACCCCCAAAGCACACCACGGCGCCTTGTTCCTCGGTCGGTGATGAGTCCATTACCATGATTTCTGCTCCATCTTTCAAGTTCAGTTCATAAAGCATTCACTAGTGAATAGACGTTAAAGGACAATTTTTATCAGAAAGTTAAGTGTGGCCGGGCGGTGGTGGCGCACGCCTTTAATCCCAGCACTTGGGAGGCAGAGGCAGGTGGATTTCTGAGTTCGAGGCCAGCCTGGTCTACAGAGTGAGTTCCAGGACAGCCAGGGTTATATAGAGAAACCCTGTCTCGAAAAATCAAAACAAACAAACAAAAACAGAAAGTTAAGTGTGTTAACTTAAATGGGGTTCCATTCGAGTTACATGGGGTTCCATGAAGTTCAGAATGTCATCTTTCAAAATAGCCTTCATTTGAGACCAGAGCCTATGTGCATTCCCAAGAGGGCTCATTCTGCAGAATGATTCTCTGGATGTTCTCCTGGGACCCACATGGCCCTCAGAATTAAAGAGCAGCAAGGGGATTACTTTCTTTTATCATCAGAACCAATCTCCTCCTTATTTGAAACAATTCAGAAAACATTCAACCTATCCACTCAAGGAATTATTCTAGACAGCCTAATTTTCCTAGTCTTGGGGGTTTTATATCTTGAGGAAGTGTTTACACAGGTAAGCTCTTTGGACCAGAGAGGCATTTACTCTTCCAGCCCCAGAGCCAAAGAAAAGACATATACTCTGTGTTCCCTAGGACATTCTACCTGTTCCATCTCGATTCCAACCCACTGCAGGTGTTTGTCCTCTCTGGACTTCCCACCAGTAATAAGTCTTGGAGAAAGAAGCAACTAATAAATACCAGTGCCAGGAACTGGTGATGTTTAATATGTAACAATACACTTGCTATATTTAATATATAAATAACCTTAAAACATACTGTGCTGGATATCAAGTTGTTGCGTGCAAGGAGCCTGAGAGGGTTGGAGTGACGGTGCTCTGGCGCCCTCTAGGGTTTTGGAGGTACACCTCCAGTGTTTGACCCACATGTTAAATTACCTGACTCCTACAATTTTTTAGTGCCTCTGTCTTTTTGTGTTGTTTCCATTCTTTCTCAGTTAAAGGGGCCAACAGAGACCTTGACTATTGGGCATGGGCTTTCTTCCTCCTAGTTTTATTACAAATGGCTTACCTACTTTCCAGTGTACAGGAAAGGTATTCTTCAAAATCTTTTTTTTTTTTTTTTTTTTTTTTTTTTTTGAACACATAGTTGATAAAACCTTAACCTTAAACAAGAAAAGTTTGCTTTTTGGGGGCTCCTGAGATGACTTTTCAGGTAAAGGTGCTTGCTGCCAAGCCTGAAGACTTTGAATTCAACCCCCAGAACCAGCATGGTAGAAGAGAACTGATGGCCACAGGGTGACCTCTGACCTCTAAATGTGCCGTGTGCCCACACATCTACACGCATAATATATAGATACTAATTTTTTAAAAATCCTGTCTTAGAAAACGTCTATAAGTGATACCAGGCAGGCAGCACGTGGGCACCATGCGCAGACCAGGTCCAAGTCTAAGCCCTGACAAAGGCAGTGACTCAGGGACAGTCACTCAAGCCCTCGGCGGCCTGCCTCATGGGCTTGGTCTTGCATATGTGGGGCTTCCGTGTGCACTGTTCCAAGCACTATCTAGTTAAACAGTATTCATTATGTGTATGAGCATAGGCGATTTTCCTAAGAATAGTCACGTATGAGTGTATATTCCTAGCGTATATATACGTACACACCATCTTCCTGAGATGGTTTTCAAAAATGAATAAAGGTTGATTCACCCTTGTCCGCATGAACATGGCCTCCTGATTAGATAGCGTAGCTATGTATGCTGCCAATGAGGGCTGACCTGCAGCCCAGGCAGCCAATGAGGGCTGACCTACAGCCCAGGCAGCCAATGAGGGCTGACCTGCGCCCATGTCTTGTTCTCTTAGTTGGCCACTCTTAAAACCAGGAGCAGGGGAAAAAAACAAAAACAAACAAACAAAAAAAACCTCCAAGGACTCTTTAGAACAACGGTAAGAAGAGCCCTGGAGAGGTGTGTGAGGGTAGCCACTGTTTGTCACTAGCTCTGGAATGAATACAGGGGTATAGATTACAAAAATTAGGAAGATTTTTTTGAGACCCAACTAAAAAGGAGATTTTAAAGTTGCCAGAGCCCCCTGAGGAAATCTGTTGTTATTGTGTCCTGTTGGCCCTGTTGTGTGTACATCACATCAGCCTTTCTTTTCTCAGTATGGTACCTAACATGCTTTTTAGCCTCGGATGGGGGGGACAACAGTATTCAAGCAGCTACTGTGGCAACAGTGTTCCTGCATGACAGGTGTGATCTGGCAGGTCATGTCAAGCCCTGGTGATTCAGCTGCACTGCAGCCTGTTCTAGAAAGCTGCACCTGCGCCCCAGAAGCCTCCCACACCCCGACATCACGAGTAGTCAAGGCTAATTGGGCCTTCCACCCTGGCGATGTTCCCATTAGTGGACCTTTGGTGGGGGATCCAGATGAAGCATTGTTTTGAAAGGCAGTACAAGGGCTGCCTCCAGATAACTTCATCTCCCTCAGATAAAACCCTGTGCAGGGGCTGGGGATGGTGGAGCACTTTCCTAGGATGCATGAAGCCTTGGGTTGACTCCCCAGCATCACACACATTGGTTGTAGTGGCTTACACGTATGATTTGAGCACTTAAGAAAGAAGAGAATTAGGATCTCAAGGTCATCCTCTGGTATATAGGGACTTCAAGATTAGCCTGGGATACCTGAGAACCTGCCTCAAATACTAAACAAACAAACCATTGACGATACACACTTTGTAGTAACTCAGATCACTAGTAAAAATTGCAGAAATTTTTGCCTGTTCATGAATGCTTAGTTAGCAAGTCTGTAAGTGATAAATGGCCTGTAGCAGCCAGAGACATGGCTCAGTGGGTTAGATCCCTGAGCCCACACGGTGAAAGGACAGAACACACTCCTACAAGTTGTCCTCTGACCTACACATACATGTGCAGTCACGCACGCTCGCACGCACGCACAGAGTAAGTAGCCTTCGATTCCCTTCCTCTTGTCACACAGTTACTCTCCCCTGTATTTGGTGTCAGCAGAAGCAAGAATGCTATGCTTGAGAGTTCAATAGTTGAACGGAGAACAACATCTGGACCAGCAGGTATTCCTGGCAGCATCTGGTCTTCCCCAGCAGGCCCGGGTAGTTCTGTGCTATCTCCATGGGCGTCTTGATGAACCGGCCTTGTTATTGCCACACGCTCCACACACAGGCCACAGGGTTCAGGTTTAGCCAAGCACAGGCCATGGAGCAAATCCTGGCTCTGCCACCTGTGGACTGTGGGCTCGGACATTGTTGCCTCATTGCTCAGTGACTCCCTTCCTCGTTCTCTCAGAGCACAGGCCCCACCCACCTCCCATTACTGGGAGGAAAATTAACTGTGTGGAAATCTCCTACCACGGTGCTAAGACTTCATTATTGGCTAATAATTAGTTTGTAATTATTCATAAAGGGACAACAGGAGGGGAAAAAAAAGATGCAATTAAAGGCAAACCTAATGACACACACCTATAATTCCAACCAGTCCTGAGGCCAAGATAGGAGGGTGGCAGGTTCACGGCCTGCCTGAGCAACTTACTGAAACCCAGTGTCAAAGTGTCACATGAGCTGGGGCCAGAAAGATGGCTCACTGGTCATTGCAAAATCATTCTCTGGTATATAGTGAGTTCAAAGTTAGCCTGGGATACTCAAGACGATGTCTTTTTTTAAAAACATTTTTAAAGATTTATTTATTTTATTTATATGAGTACACTGTAGCTGTCTTTAGACTCACCAGAAGAAGTCACTAGATCCCATTACAGATGTTTGTGAGTCACCATGTGGTTGCTGGGAATTGAACTCAAGACCTCTGTAAGAACAGTCAGTGTTCTTAACCACTGAGCCATCTCTCCAGTCCCAAGACTCTTGTCTTTAAAATTAGTTAATTAATAATTATAAAGCTTTAAGGACATATACTTAACATTTGGGGTAACACTGCTCAAACCAAGACCTTTTGTGGGTCACATGTCAAAGTGATATTAGCCCAAGAGAGTACAGTGCATGCCACCAGGCTTTCTGAGGAGACATCCTTGGACAGAGCATCTCTCAGCACCTGCTCTGAGTGACATTCCCTGCTCCCCAGTCATCCCTGCTTCTCAGAGCCGTGTGCTCTTTTGTGCTTCTGTGCTTTCAACCTGTTGCTCTCCCCACCGCTTGGAACATACCATCGGTCATGAGCCCCACTCGAGCTCCTCCACCGTTGAGGTTTCCTGGAATAATTGGTTTGCGGACCCCCTGTTTTGACAAGCCACTTCAAGGCTGAGTTCTAGCTCAGTATCAACGAGGACCCTTCCCAGAGCGCTAGCTTTGTCTCCTGTGCAAGCCTCCTTGGCCAAGTATGCAGAGGCCTGTCATGGAGGCTGAATCGGGAGAGTCAAAGGGAATCAGGTCAAGCAAGGCTATAGAGAGACCATCTCACAAATCAAATAGAAAAAAAAAGTAAGCCTCTTGGGTTTGGAGGTTGAACTGTTTCTTGGTACAGTCCGAGTCACTCATGGTCAGATAAATAGATGTTGGAACGAGATAAGACAGGAAGCCTCTGCCCAGTCTAGGCCAAAGCTAAGGAATACGACCAACAGTGTCTGTCTTCCCAGAACTTCTATCAGCAGAGGTGCTTGGGTAAAGAAATCCAGGTAGGAGATTTCTGGTGTCTCCTTTCTGAAAGCAAACAAAGAGGGAAACGGGCAAGTTTAAATGTTCATCCTGTTTGTCCGATACTTTAAGGTGATTAAAGCGAGCTGGTGATTGCTAGAAGTGAGCACTCGACAATTGGAGAGACAAGAACAAAAGGTCTAGATGTAGCCTGTGGAATGTCTGAGAAACAATATTGAGATCAGTTATACATTTACAGAACTCTAGAAGGTCTGTTTGCTAACATTTTCCCTTTTATCTCCCCTACCTTATACAGGATGGGATGGGTCCCCAGACCAACTCCCTTACCCAGGGAAGATCAGAGAAGTTCATCCTGGCTCCAGCGAGACTTCTACAGTCACCAAGCAAGTCCTCCAGCCTGAGAGCCTCAGCCAGCCTGTGTCTCCCAGGACCTCGGAGCCTGAGTCCCAGGGCATATCTAAAATGAAGCCACCCAACCAGAGAAGCGTGTCTCCCAGGGAGAAAGCCTCAACTCTTCCCGACTCCAGCAGGACTTGGGATGCCCCTGGGGACAGCTCTCCCAGCACCAGGAGAGCAGCTGTCCCCATGAGCACAGGAGCAACGACAGCCACTGCCATCCCTCACGCCTCCCTTGGGTCCCAGGAAAGGAGCCGAGACTCCTCAGGTCCCAGCAAGGCCCTGAAAACTACAGGACTCTGCATACCTAAAAGCTTGAAAGACAGTGCTCTGCTTGAAGATACAGCTTCTGCATCTGGAAAGATATCACATGCCGGCCCCTCTGTGCCAGTGGCGACTGACAGGACCCTGTCAGGGAGCACAGAGAGCCCTGTGACAGACATTGACAAGTTCATTGAGGAAGCCTCCGAGGCAAAGCTTTCTCAGTCTCCTCAGAAAGCAGACAGCAGGGCTCACCAGGACCTTTTCGAAAGTCAGCCACCAGGTGGAGCTGGGGGTGGCAGTTCCCAGCATGCTCAGCCAGTCAGGAGTGACCAGACATCCTCCCCGAGGAAGACTGGAGGTGCAGGCTCACCCCCACCCCCTCAGTGGACCTTCCAGCCTTCCGTTCTGGATTCTATCTATCCTGACAAACATTTGGCTGTCAACAAAAACTTTCTGAACAACTACTCTAGAAATTTCAGCAGCTTCCATGAAGATGGCATCTCCCTATCAGGCCCTGGTGGCAGTTCAGAGCTGTCGCCCTCGTCCATGTATGGAGATGCTGAAGACTCATCTTCAGACCCTGAGTCTCTCGCTGAAGACCCAGGAGCAGCTGCCAGGAAAAACTGGTCACCTCCTCCCTCTCATGAGTCGTCTCATAAGGAAGGTAGCAGTGAGTCTGAGGATGAGCAAATAGAAATCTGTGCCACAAATGGCTGCCCTGAGCCCCCAATGCCTGCCCATCCTGCCCAGGATGCACTCTGCCTAGTTCCATCCATACAGCAGCAGAGTGTTGTGAGCGAGCCGCTGGAGGACTCCTGTGAGAGAGCCTGCTTCATGCCAGGAGCCTCACACACTTCCATCCCAGGCTCGTCCCAGCCATTTCCTTTCCTGGATGTAAGCTCTCAGGAGCGTGAGACATGGGCGGGCATAAACGCTTCACGGAGCCACGTGCCCGTATGCACAGAGGAAATCATGGCCGTCGCCAGCACAGGCTCAGTCATGGGAGACAGACAGTCTTCCCAAATGACCAGATCTTGTCAAAACTCTCCATTTGTGCTTCGGAGCCCAGATATGGTAAACGGCTTGGGACGTGACCTGCTGGATGAGGGAACCCCAGACGAACGAGCAGCTTCTGCCGGTGTGGTGCGCAGTGTGTACGCTCTGGGGGCCGATGGCCCTAAGAACGGAGAGGCTGTTTTGGCAAACCTACACATCGCCAAGGGCCACAACCTGGACGACTTGCTACAGAAACCAAAACCAATCCCCAGGAGACCTATCGTGACCTGGTTTAAAGAAATAAATAAGGACAGCCACGGCACACATTTGCAGAGCAAGTCTGAGAAGGAACAGTCCTCTGTGCCGGCTACGAGTCCTGGCTCAAAAGCCGACTCAGTGAACGCCAGCCACAGAAAGGGGTTAGCTGTGCCTAAGGGTCCTCCTCCACAGCAGAAGAGTCAGGAAAATAACGACCTGCCCCCTAAAAGTCCAGTGGAAACACTGAGTAACTGTCAGAAACCCAAGTGCAGCCCTCAGCTGAAGAGGCTGAACAGTAAAAACAAAGCCAGTCCTGAGGTACCCGTGGCCAGTTCCACTAAGGGCAACAAGACGGACCACAGGAAGACCTTGCCGTCACCCCAAGCCTCCCATAAAATGCTTTCTAAGGCGGTGTCACACAGGCTCCACATAGCTGACCAAGAGGAGCCTGAGAACACTGCTGGGGACACCCCCAAGTCTCCCCAGCACATGCCGGAGAGCAAGCCACCCCTGGCTGCCTCTGGCTCTCTGAGGACCTCTGAGTCCGACACAAACATTAGAACCTTTACTTCGCCCCTGACCTCCCCCAACCCTCTCCCCGAGCAAGGTGCAAACAGTAGGTTCCACATGGCTGTCTATGTGGAATCTGATACAAGTTGTCCAACCACCTCCAGGTCCCCTAGGTATAGACCAGAGGGCAAGGTGCCCCATGCTAACTCTGGGTCAGTGAGTCCCTCAGCATCAAGGACCAACATAGCCTTGGCAGGGATCAGACAGAGCAAGCAGATCATACCCAGCCGGGTAGACTTGGTGGTATCAGAAGCAGCCCAGTCCCACAGCATCGGTGAGAAAGGAATAGAAAAAAGGGCTAGTGATCCCCCAGAAAGGACAAGCCAGCTAAAAATAGTTGAAATTTCTTCTGAAAGAATGCCAAAGAATGCATGTGGTGACAAGCCACCCGATAGTGACAGGAAGGGAGGATTCTTGACCCAGAGCAATTGTCAGGAGAAGAGTGCAGTCAGACTCCGGCAGTCAGCAGAATCGTCCCCAAAGCATCCACCCTTCCCTCCCTCTCAGGCCTCCCAGGTGGAACGGGAAATGCGCTGGTCCTTCAGCATGGCCAAACTGGCCTCTTCCTCCTCCCCGCAGCTGCCAGCCAAAATGCCAGGTTCCTCCCAGGGCAAATCAAGCCAAATGTCAGCCTCCTTCGGGGTCCCCAAAAATGGTGTATCCATAGGCTTGGCCGGAGAAGAGCACCCCTACTTCACACCAAGGCCAGCCACCAGAACTTATTCCATGCCAGCCCAGTTCTCAAGCCACTTTGGACGAGAAGGTCCTTCCCCAGACAGCCCGAGTCACTTGCCTCAGGACCCCCGGGTCCCTGCGACAAGTGACAATCTCTCTGAGAAGACAGCCAAACGCTTGACTAATGGACAGACCATATACAGCGTGAAGCCTCTGCTGGAAACGTCAAAGAATCTGCCACCAATGGATGGGGGGGATGTCAGTGCGGTCCCTGAGACGAGCTGCCTCATCCCAGACAAAGTCAAAGTCACCAGGAGACATTACTACTGTGAGCAGAATTGGCCCCACGAATCTACCTCGTTTTTCTCTGTGAAGCAGAGGATCAAGTCTTTTGAGAACCTGGCCAATTCTGACCGGCCTGCGGCCAAATCTGCCACATCCCCGTTCTTATCTGTGAGCTCCAAGCCTCCCATGAACAGACGGTCATCTGGCAGTATCACTTCAGGGAGTCCCAGTGATGTGACCACAAGGTCACTGAGACGCAGCTTGAGTTCCTGCAGTGAGAGCCAGAGCGAAGCCAGCAGCCTTCTCCCCCAGATAACTAAGTCCCCATCCACCGTGACGCTGACTGTCTCCAGGCAGAATCCACCAGAGACTAGTAACAAGGGCCCCAGCCCAGACTCGAAGAAATCACTTGTCCCTGTGGGAATTCCCACCTCCACAGTGAGCCCAGCCTCACCCATCAAAAGGAACAAGTCCTCTGTGCGCCATGCCCAGCCCTCCCCAGTGTCACGATCCAAGCTCCAGGAGCTGAGGGCCTTGAGCATGCCAGACCTGGACAAGCTGTGTAGCGGTGAGGACTACACTGCCAGCCCAGGGGCTGTGCTCTTTAGAACCCAGCTGGAGATCACCCCCAGAAGGTCGCAAGGCTCCCCAGCTACCTCTCCAGCTGGCTCCCCAGCTAGAGGTCATGCAGATTTCAATGGATCCTCAGCCTTTCTTTCATGTCCTGTGAATGGTGGCACCAGAGTCTACCCCAAAGGAAACAGCCCTCCAGCCAGTGAGCGTGCAGGACCCACTGGATCCAGGGAAGGGTGTGACTCTGTGTGGGCCATGTCTCCCGGGAAAAGCTGGTCAGTTACGTAAGTATCTACCCTCCCCTCTTACTCAAACAGGCCTGTTTGCGTCAGGAATACTTTCAGGTTTATAAAAGAGTTGCAGAGGTAATGAGGGGAGTCCCAAGCTACCTCTCACCAGCTCTCCCTAACCACTTATGGTACACAACCCTGGTCCATTAGTGAGAAGTGAGGATTTAACCCCTGGGACAGTCAACCATAGGCACAAAGCCACAAACTTCAGATCTGCCGAATCCATTCCACCGGTGTCCTTTTCCGTTCTAGGATCCGATCCAGACACCACACTGCATTTCAGTCAGTATCAGTCTTGGAAGCCACATCTGCTTGCCACTGTGTGGCTCTGAAGACAAGAGTAGTGGTGTGGGGAAACGGCCATGCCTCAGGGAATCTTTGGGGCTCTAAAAGCAGCTGGAGCAAAGCAGGAAACTCTTAATGTTTTAAGATGTTTCACTGGGGCCTCCAATTTCTAAACATGTCAGAAGTTGTCTGCTAAACTCCTGTACTGGTCCCTAAATATCCTAGAGGGGTCCTCAGGCTCATTTCCTACACTGTCACTGAAAGACATTCATACTGGCCTTGAACTTAGGAATTGATTTTACAATCTTGGCTACCCTTACTAAATGTCAGAAGGCACCGCCCACCTATAGAAACCTTACCCGCTGTTTTTATAACTCTCCTCATTTAATTAGCTTGTCTTTAAAACTTCTGAGATTCAGCAAGTCTTTTTTATCCCCATGTGAAAGTCGAAAAACCTGAGGCTTAGGGATGAGGTGGCGAGCCCAGCCCGGATCGGCCAGCTCCCAACCTCTACAGACGATGCTGTCTAAGAATGCAGAGACCCTGAAAAGCTATTAGCATGGTTTCTGTTTCTCATTGTGCCAGGAACTTTGGGGAAATCCCACCCCAGGGGACAGCTCTGTCCCTCCAACTGTGGGCCAGCCAGTACCCCATGCCATTCTCTAGTTAACTGTGGAGTAGAACCTTTGCCCAACAGGAGGCAGATAGGTCGGAAAATGCCCACGGCATGGCAGAGGAAGACCTTGCAGATGAGTCCTTAGGAAAGGGAGAGGCTGCTATTTGTTTGTTTGTTTGATCTTCGTCCAATGTATTTTTTTAAAACTTAGTTTGGATCAACTCCTTGCCTCGGTGGGGGACCAGCAGAGATTACAGGCCGTTTTATCATCAGTGGGGTCAAAATCCCCCATCCTCACTCTCATTCAGGAAGCGAAGGCACAATCTGAGGTAAGTGGGGTGCACAAAACCCAGGGATGGAACGGCATGGCTTTGGTGCAGTGGGGGAAGGGTGGGGGCTGGGCTCAGTCTGTTGCCTCATGTACTGTCCCTCACGTACTTGAGTGGCTGGCCCTTGCTGCAGTGGGGAATGTTGGATCCGTGTCACTGTTACCCTAAGTCCCCTGCAGCAACTGTTCACCAGCCTTTCTGTCCCAGGAGCCCAGAGTTTGCAAAGGAAATGTTGAATGACCATGAACCTCTGTCAGTGTGGACATAATCTAGTAAGCAGAGCCACCTGCTGGTGAAGGGATCAAACTGTTAGAACCTCGCTAAGGCCCCACAGTTTAAGAGCCCCTAAACCCCAGTCTGTAAAGTCAAAGAATTTAACTGAACCATATGTGACAGTGAACAGCAGTAACAACAGAGATGGGTTCCCATCTAGAATGTTCCTTGGAGAACAGTGAAAAATTGAACCTTGACACATATGTCGAGAAAAAGGCAGATAGGAATGAGTGCTGAGATACTGGGCTACTAACATTTACATTAGCCGGGCAGTGGTGGCACAGGACTTTAATCCCAGCACTTGGGAGGCAGAGGCAGGCGGATTTCTGAGTTCGAGGCCAGCCTGGTCTACAGAGTGAGTTCCAGGACAGCCAGGACTACACAAAGAAACCCTGTCTCGAAAAACCAAAAAAACAAAACAAAACAAAACAAAACAAACAAACAAACCAACAACAAGAAACATTTACATTATGTTTACAAACATTGTTCCAATACCCCCACATCCTCCTGGGTACCATTTGAGGTTTCTCAGTTAAGCTTCGGCCTTACCATATCATGGGGCAGGATGGTGAGGAGATGGGGGTGGGGTGGGGACTGGAAACAGATACCTATCGGTTCCCACTTCCTTCAGATTCTCAGCCCACTGGTATGTATAGTCAGGACACGCTTCGAGGAACCAAGTGCTTTTATTTGGAGTAAAACGGACTGTTCATCAGCTTGCAACCTCCTTCAGTGGTAGGCATGTGTCACAGGCCACAGGCTCACTCTGAGACATAGTCTCATTCTTTTCTGGGGCCTCTTCACTCCAAAGGTGTTATAACAGATAAAAGGTACACGGAGCCAAGAAAACCTCAACTAGACACACACATAAGAGATGAATTCTCAGAACCGGAGTGCAGACAGAACGCCAGGTGCTGCTAGATCAATACCCTGAACAAGAGTGCAGTTTGTCATCGGGGACCATTCCTGCTTGCGTTAGAATGCAGGTTTCTTTTCCTGTCTTTTGTTTTCAGTCGATTTGAGAAAGCAAGGAGCACAAAGCTAGCCTGACCCTCCTATCTTTCAGAGAGTATGGTGCGCTCCAACCAGAATGGCACAAACCAATGTCCTGTGGCCTTCTGGTACACTCTGAAAGATGAAAGAGGCCAAAATCCAGCCTGCTTTTCTGACTCCCACACGCCCAAGCTTTGGAGGGAGTGCCCTGTTCATCAGGCATCCCGGTGCTGTTCCAAATTTCTCAGGCAAAATCGGACCTCATCCTCCGCCGCTGGTACACTTGTTTCCTCAGATGTCCCCCCAACCTCACAGAAATTCATTTACATAAATGGAAATTTTGATGGCAGTATGCCCATTTTAAGATACGATGTCACTGCTCCAGGAAGTATTCCCCTCTCAGCATCTGACTACCTTCTAGAAGTTGTGCAAAAACGACTCACTGAGCCACATGCTCCTGTGCTTCTTTAGAGAGCCCAGTGATCAGTGTCTCCTTTCTGTCTACTCGTCTGGATGACTGAAGGTACTCAAGTCTTCATGACTTGTCAATACAACTAACCGCTCCACCAGGTTTCCTGATCAGCTGACCCCACAGATGGTTTTCTGCTTCCTTTTCTCTCTCAACAAATCAGTCCTCAAAGGTTGTTACTAGCTTTCTCGAGTAACAGTGTGTCTTCTATCATCTTGAAGCTGTTGGTGGTTACTTTGTGACAAATCAAGCAGTGTTGAACCTTAAAATGTTGCTGAATTGTGTCTAAAATGGGGTTATGTCAGATTCCGGACTACTTAACCAATCGTGTTTAATCTTCTATTTCAAGTTATCCTTTGACTGATGCCTGAAGCAAGATAGTCTAATGTTATATAACCTTAGAGTGCTAAGAATGTTCTAGAACACTACTAAGAATGTTCTAGTCTCGTATGGTTGACAGTTTCACCCACTTTATTTTATGACTACCAGTTAATCAACTGTAGATAACTCAGGAACCCAAATGTGGAAACACTGGTGTATACAACGTGGCTGTAGCATGCCACCTTTATCCTGCCTCTTCACTCTTATCTGTCTGTTGTAGAAACCCAGGTTTGCTAATAACTGTGGACTTAGGCAGTATAGCTCAATTGATAGGGTGCCTGACTAACATGCACAAAGCTCTGGGTTCAAACCCCAGGACTGCATGAAACCAGGCACAATAGCATACTCTGTAATCCTAGTCCTTGAAACAAGAAGATCATACCATAATCAAAATATACTATACTTAAAAATCTAGTTCCGATTTTCAAAAAAGGTCAGAAGTAAATGATGGCTCTTGGGAACATAGCAAGTTTGAGGCCAGCCTGGGCTACATGGACCCTGTCAAAATAATGATACACAGAACTATAGGCTTGCAGAGGCATGCACCATGGTCAGATCTGGAGAGGCAGCCATTTTCCTCAGAGGACTGGAAAACTTGGGGACCTAGGAAAGCTCCTCCCTCTGTCCTCATCTGACTTCACCTTTCCTGGGTTCCACAACTGCAGGGTGGATCGTTAGCCTTGCGCATGGGCTAGAGAGATGGCTCACTGGTTAAGAGCACTGACTGCTCTTCCAGAGGTCCTGAGTTCAATTCCCAGCAACCACATGGTGACTCATAACCATCGGTAATGGGATCTGATGCCCTCTTCTGGTATGTCTGAAGAGAGAGACAGTGTACTCATATACATAAAATATATAAATAATTCTTAAAAACAAAAAAACCTTGCACATAAGCCCACCAGGGCAAATACAGAAATGCAGGAATTCTAAGCTAGGCTCTTCCATATTTCTGGGTTAAATCAAGACTCATCAAGGGTTCGTGTCAAGCACCTCCATGGGGACTTAGCTTAAGAGTTTCTCACTCTGGATTCGAGGAACAAAGAGTAAAATGTCTGTTTCTCTTCACTAGATTAAAGAAGATATTTGCTTCATAGTCTTGAATAAAAAAGAAGGCTCGGGTCTGGGATTCAGTGTGGCAGGAGGGGCAGACGTGGAGCCAGAATCAGTCATGGTAAGCCACAGAGTTACAAGGCTCTCAGGGCATCCCAACAGAAGCAACGGAATTTGGTCGGGACACAACAGAGATGGCTGAGTTTGGGTCCCTGTTAGCAACATGAACATGGGAGCATGAGGAGAGCAGTACATACTGTCTCCACTGTTAAAGATGAGTGTTTTTATAGACAGCTAACGTGACATAGACGGCAAATTTATGTTTAAGCACTGGGAAAGAGAGTCAAACGCCCACACACGCAAACAGTAGCACTTTGAAGTCACTTGGTGACCTCAGCCACATTCACCGGGCAAGCCGTTCATCCGTCTCTCTTGCTGTTACCCTGTGGATGTAACAAATGAGCGGCCATATTTGGCAGAGACTTGTTAGTTCACCCTGCACACTGACCACGCCAGAGCTTTCTGACTAGGAAGCTTGCCATGAGGTAGCTCTTTGACCAGAGATCTGCAGTTACTCTCTTCTCCCACTAACAGTTACCAGAGCCATGGGTGAATTTGTTCTCTTTTCCTTTCTGTCCTAGGTCCACAGGGTGTTTTCTCAGGGCGCGGCTTCTCAGGAAGGGACTGTGAGCCAAGGGGACTTCCTTCTCTCCGTCAATGGCAACTCCTTAGCTGGCTTAGCCCACAGTGAGGTCATGAAGGTTCTGCACCAGGCAGAGCTGCACAAACACGCCCTCATGATTATCAAGAAAGGGAATGACCAGCCCAGGCCATCCTTCAGGCAGGAGCCTCCCTCAGCCAATGGGAAGGGTCCATTCCCCAGAAGGACCTTGCCGCTAGAGCCTGGAGCTGGTAAGTTATCCTCTGATAGCAGAGTGTGAGCTGCTGGTTGATAAAGACGGTACTAGGACTAGCCTGTACTAACAAGATAAAACAAGCTATCGAATAAAACAGCTTTTGTAATGGGATTTGGTGTTAAAGGTTTCTGAACAAGGCGTGTCCTTGAGAAGCATCAAGGTTTCTGCTTCCTGTTTTAGCAGAATATAAGAAAATTAGGGGATAAATGTGTTTTTGTCTTTGAAAAATAGAGACTACTGCCTTTATGTACCAAGAGCTTGGGGGGTGGGGGGGCTCAGGATGGACTCCTGACAACATCCACACTAAGTACTAGTTCTATTCCAAGCCCCGGCTCCTACAGCCTTCAGATAAGCCCTGCAGACTCCCTCAGCAGCCCCTCCCACTCTCGAAGGTAGCCCACCACTGTTCAAGGCAGGATAGCCGAATGCCTCCCTGCTCAGTAGCCTGCACTCTCCGTATGCGAGATATCCTTCTGCAGTTACACTTTGCCAGGCTGCAGACAAATATATCTGATGTGGGCCTAACTGCAGTGGAGGCACCCAGAAAGCTGTTTAAACCACCCCCCCCCCATGACCAGAAAGTCCCCTGCTCAACTGAAACAGACATGAATGTGTCTAACAGTGCTGGCAGGCAATTCCAGGAGACAGCCCAAGCTGGTAACCACTGTGAATGTTTCCTGTCCCCCTTTTAACAGCAAGACACCCCACTAAAAAAAATGGTAAGAGTCCCAATAGTAGCAAATGTCTTTCAGACCATGAGGATTGCTTTAAACTAGGAAGGAGCTGGCGGCGATGTATGTTCAACTGTAATCCTAAGGACTGTATTAGGTAGGCAGTTTCATTCATTCATGGTCCCTTTCCTGCCTTCCAAGCAGCTAAGTACACCTTTCCATTCAACTCCATAGTACACACTTAAGGGAACTAAAAGGCAAGTGTACAATTCCTATTCAGTCCCCAGCCTGGCCTTTCCAAACAAGCCGTAGAGCCAATATCACCATGGAAACGCTCTTCCCACACAAGAGCCAGATGCCAATGAAGGATGCCAGTGTGAGGGAGGCAACCATACCCCTGGGAGTCAGGGTTTCCTCTCAGAAGCACAAAAAGACATAGGGCAAGGAAGGAAGCCCCACCCGGTGCCAGGGAGCTTCCCAATCAATTATGACAGTCTCTCATGACCCAGGCACTTCAATGCCTTTGCTTTCAATAGCAGATGGTGACATTCTGTTGCTATGGTAGCCAGGGTTGGCAGGAAATCGAAGTTGATTCACTTGAGTGTGACTTCCATCCTTACCAGGATGTGTGCTACCAGAATGTGAGGCTTGACAAGAGCAGTCTGTCTCCTGGCACTGCAGCCTGGGAGAGAAAGCATTCTCTGCATTTGCACAAATGGATGTAAAGGAAGCCTTGAGTCCAGTGGGACACAGCCAGGCTCCCTTCGGGTCAACTCTGATGTTGGGATTAAAGGTTATTAACACTTGCCAGCAGATAAGACTCAGGGATGACCAGAGTCCAAGGTGCCAGAGGCGATGCATTTGAAGGACACTGGACAGGTGGCTTGTCGAACAGATAGCCTGCCATTTTTATCTTAACAATCCTACATCCTTGCCGCAGGGAGAAACGGAGCCACTCACGATGCTCTGTGTGTCGAAGTGCTGAAAACCTCTGCTGGGCTGGGACTGAGTCTGGATGGAGAGAAATCATCCGTGTCTGGAGATGGGCCACTGGTGATTAAAAGGGTGTACAAAGGTAACGGATATCTCCATGAAAGCCCATCCCTCCTGTACGAGAACTAAACTGGTTTTCCAAAATCTACAGTGTTTTTGCGGCTGCATGATCTTGAGTTGTGTTTTGCATGTATTCAAATTTCCAAGGCCCAGGTAGGTACCAAGGTGAGCACAACCATCAGCATAGTAGCAGGAGCACTTACTATCAACCTGAAGTCCGGTGATTTCAAACACTGAGCTGCAAGAAAAGGGAGGAAGATGATTGAATGGTTTCATCATGAACTTGAAATTTTCATTTTATATTCTTGGGAAATTGTTTGAGCTGGAGGATTTTGGTTTTTTTTGTTTTGTTTTGTTTTTTGCACAAGTGTGTATGATATATATATGTATGTATATACATATATATTATATATGTATATATATACATATATAATATATATGTACATGCATGCATATTCATGTGTGTACACATGTGACGGCCCAACGTTGATATTAAGTATCTTCCTCGACCGCTCTCCACTCTTTATTTCTGTGGCAGGATTTCTAGGTGCCTGCCAGTTGGGATCCCTTCACTTCAGATTCAGAGTGCTGGGATTACAGGAGATTTGCACACGTGGGGCGTGGGTTCTGGAGATCCAAACTCTGGTCCTCACACCCCCTACCACGGGGAACCATTTGTGGTGTTCTGATGCCTAAGCAATCAGGAATTATGTAATTACATGGCTGATATCAGCACATACTTACAAATAGATCTGAAACTCACAATTATGTTAGATTTTATTTACTTACTTACTTACTTATTTAATGTGTATTGGTGTTTTGCCTGTATGAGGATGTTAGATCCCCTGGAGCTGGAGTTACAGTTATAAACTGACATGTGGGTGCTAGGAATTGAGCCTAAGGTTCTCCTGAAGGACAGCCAGAATTAACTGCTGAGCTATCTCTACAGCCCCCCAAAACTCATTTATGGTTAGAGGATGTAAATAAGGTATCAAGGCATGAGATTGGTTGTTCTTAGCTTAAGGTTGATATGTGTGTGTGCGCGCACGCACGCTCGTGAGTTTTCAGACATGGTCTCACCATGTAGCCCCTGCCTGGCCTGGAACTCATTGATATCCAACTGCTTTTGCCTCCCTGATCTGCTTTGATCCTGTTCAGAAGAACTTGTGATCTCTTTCCATAATTACACAACTACTCAGAAACATCTCTCCACTCCAGTCACAATGTTAACATGAGCTGTGTTTTAGAAAAAAATAATAAAATAGGAAAGAGAGGCCCAAACCGCCAGCTTGTGCACCCCAAGAACCCACAGGACCAAGAATAAGCATCAGATGCTGGCCTGAGCTGTGGAACCGGTGCAGTCTAGAATTTCTCAGTGGATGGAGCCTTTATCACAAGACCATCTCTGAAAGATCTACCTTCCCAAACCCAGGCCATCCCTGAACCTGTCACATTTCGTTCTAGCTCTGTCCTCAGTCTCTTTCAGATACATAGTGAACAACAAATTTCTCACATCTTAGGCAAAGAGTTGTAAACCAACTCCAGCTGGGCATAGCAGCTCAAGCCTGTAGTCCCAGCACTCAGGAGACGGGGCCAGGGTGGTGGCAAGTCTGAGACCAGCTTGGGCTTCATACAGGGAGGTCTAGGCCAGGCAGAGCTACATAGTAAGACCATGTTTGAGAACAAAACAAAATCAAATCTCTGTGGAAAGGAGATACTAAGCCCGTGGTAGTGTCACTCAGAAATGTTCAATCAGAACTGAAGCTTACAGATCCACCCAAGGGCAGGGCCTAAGCAACTCCTGATTCTGTGGGCTGCCAAAAGTAGGTATCCAGTGATGGGAGGCCTGGGGCTTCCCCTGACAGGGAACCAGAAGCAAGACAGCTTGCTTGGTAGCTTACAATAGCATCCAGGACAGGCGATTACAAATCTTTATGAGGTTTTGTAATCAACTGTAATCACAAGTATATAAATATCATGTTTCTGGATTCTAAAACTGTATGTGCATGTATACACTATGCAAGTGTAGTTGCCCAGAGGCCAGATGTTGGAAACCTCATACTCGATATTGGTGGTCATAAGCCACCAGATATGGGTGCTGGGAAGTGAAGTTGGGTCTGAACCTAGGTCCTCTAGAGGAGCAATAGCACTCTTAGCTGCTGAGCCATCTCTCCGGCACCTTCATTAACATTTTTATTGTCTTATGAAGTTTAGGGCTCAATGGCGGTCAGGGCACAAACTTCAGGAATCAGTCTTTCACCTTTACCCACTGAGCCATCTTGCCAGCCCTAACTACCTAAAACGGCTTTTCAGAAATAGGCATCTGCTCAGCCTTTTGAGGCCTGAGATTTCTAAGAAAGTTACTTTTCCTCCCCCCTGTGCTTTAGGTCTGAACATAATAGCAGGGAGGAAAGAGCCGAGAGCCATAGACGGTGCTAGAACTTCCACAAAGCTGTAATTCAGAACTGTGGGAAGCTCTGCACAGAGGGAAAGCTATCGCCACAGTCCCCACGACCCGATGAGCCTGACACAGCCCCAGCTGACATTTTGGATGACACCGTTTCTGTGAGCTTGTTGGATGTTTGCTGCTGTGTTAGTTCCTTTGACCATCTCTGTGTATTTACTGACTGGTTTGTTTTTTAATTTAAAGTGATTTTACGGTTTGAGTACACAGACTTTATACCACTATCAGAGGCTGGGAATGACTCAGGTCTTCAGTAGAAGGACCCACTGAGTATAACATGCTGGCTGGTAAAGGCTACTCTAGCCGAATCAGGCAGAATTTAGAATCTGTATCCTCTGTGTCTCTCAGGATGCTTACGAACAGCGACTGCCTTTTTCAGTCAAACAGTAGACACCCGCAGGAAGAGCAAAGGCCAACATCATGAGCCCCTCTGGAACATACCATTTCATGAGGGGGTCAGAACTTTCTCGACCAGTTCACAAATCCGTTCCTTCACACAGTCAGACCGCAGCTGCAGCCAGGTGGGCATGTGCTTTAGGCAAGACAGAACCCTGAGACAAGCCCTTCCCTGGAACATGCATGTGACCCACGATGGCAGTGGTCTGGTAGCAAAAAAGTAACTTGTGGTTCTTTAGTATAAATACGTTCTTCCCTTTGTGTATTGTGACGTGTCTATATTGGAAGGGACTGCTCTAAGTTAGGTAATACAAAATATAGAGAGAATGTCTCTTTAAAAAAAAAAAAGAAAGAAAGAAAGAAAAATGGTTTCCTATCCTAAGACTACAAGAACATCATTGAGAAATATTTCTTATTTAAATGTTTAGGTGCCTTTTTAAAGATGCAGGTGTTAACAGTTCACTCTATATTTGTTCTGACAGGCGGTGCGGCAGAACAAGCTGGAACAATAGAAGCGGGTGATGAGATCCTTGCTATTAATGGGAAGCCCTTGGTTGGGCTGGTGCACTTCGATGCCTGGAACATTATGAAGTCCGTTCCAGAAGGGCCTGTGCAGTTAGTGATTAGAAAGCACAGGGAGTCGTGAATTTTTACAGGAATCTCCTCCCCCAGATTCACTTCTTTTAGCAAATCAGAATGACTTCTTTAAATGATGGGTTCTTGAATCAACAAACGGTTTAGACAGATATCCGTGATTGTACTTTTACATGAAGCCCGAACTCTGGAAATCACCTACCTGGACCGTCAGGGCTGGGCGGGCATCATTTCGTTCAGTGCCTCGGATCAAGAGCTGACATGCTCTTCATCTGGAACACCTAGCTGTACCTTTGCATCCCTCGTCACCTCTCCCAGCATCAGTCCTGGTGAGTAGGGACCAGAGGATAACACAAATGCCCCAGCTAAAATGATATATGTATGTAGATTTATATAATTTTGTACGTAAATGACATAATGCTTTTAGGTACATGCAGTGAAAGGCAGAGCTATGGATCTACGTATGTTACCTTGAAAAGGAAAATGAGACTTAAAGAAAATGAATTTATGACCTAATTGTTAGGCAGAGCTCAGGTATTACCCAACCAGTGAAAAAGATGACAATTTTAAAAAGTGCTATTTTTTAATGAACGTAATGTATGATGAGAACTTGGAAGTTCTGATGGTTTTCTGTTTCAGAGTGTAAGTCAGAAGGCTGTTACAGAGCAACAGTTCTGATGGATTGCAATAAAAAGCTGTGAGCTTCCCTGCTTGGGAGAAGGAAGTTCTAGCCGGAAAAGCACCTTGCATCTAGTTTTCAAACTTGAGTACATGGTCAAATTCAAGACTGGTCAACACAAAAGCAGGCACAGTTGTCATTGCCTTTCCATTTCCACATACGTGCACCACCACCGTAATGGAATTTTTGAGAGTCAAATCCCTCAAAACTTGCAAACGCAGGCATTCTGTGGTCCAAACCGAGGAGCGTCTGAGCATCCCCTCGGGGAAATTATGTTAGTGTTGCCTCTTCACCCCTCCAGACCTAAAGAAGCATAGAGTTTGTAGTCCAGTTCTCTTCCCTGACAGAGCTCTGTGATGGCTCAACTTCTTGCTATTTTCTTTTTTTCCTGTTTTGCCAATTCTTTCTCTTGCCAAAACTGGGGTCCCGCAGACCATTCTGACTCCGGCTGCTTGTGAAACTCCTCCGGCCGCTTCCTCCGGAGCCCTTCTTCTTCCGGCTGGCTCCGGAACTCTTCCTTCTCACAAGCTGGCTTTTCCTCCCTTTGCACTGACCATCGTTTTCTTAAATCCCAAAGCCTCACCAGCTTCATTTACCAAACAAGGAAAATGGAAAAACAGGGTGTGTCACTCTCAAGGAAAAGGACTATATAGTGTTCACCACTCTATCCTCAGGTGGTGCCACCCAGTGCTGGGTCCCGGGGTCCTGGGTGGAAACTATTTGCAAATCCCGCATGCGTGTGCAATGCTCCGGGGTCTCGTTAACAGCTGGGTCTAGGGGAAAGAGCGCTGAGGTGCTTGAGCTGCTGTTTGTTGCCTTTGTACATGTCATCTGAGCCTGATCCTGCTGGCCGTCTGCAGAGGAGACTCGGAGAGGGCCCGCAGGTGGGCGCAAAATAACTGGCTCGTTTTCAACAGGTCTCACAAAGAAAACTACAGTCCAGGAGTTAGCTAGGAAAGCCTGGCTTAGCATCTACTCTTCCTTACAGTTACAAGTAGGATACTCTAAGACGTCAGTGCAAGGTGCATGCTTGGTTGTTGTTTAAGTCTCCGGGTCAGTTTCTGCTTTCTTCTTACCTGAATGATAATTTGAAGTCAGCACGGAAATCCTTTTTTTTTTTTTCTTTCCTTTGTCTTTCTTTTTTTGCCTCTACTCCTTTACAGTCATGCCTATTAAGTCCTTTGTGAACAGACAGGACCTTGGGAACAATGGTCTCTTTCCAAGTGTCCCCAAAGCTCCTATCTGAAGAGTACATGAAGGACCTCTGGCTTACTATACTATGTTAAGTCATCAGGCATTTGGACTGGATCTTTCCAGAAGGTCTTCCCAGCTAACTGGGAATGTAAGGGAAGAAGCAAGAGCTAGCCCTGTCTCTGACCCTGAGATAGAAAGCTATTTATTTGTGTTGAGTGTTCAAGGCATGACTAGTACTGCTTAGTCTAATAAACCCCCCACACTTCCTGCAGTGAACACTAATGGTATTGTTCTAACCCTTTTTCTTTGTAAGTGGTCAGTCATTCACAGTAAGCTATGAGGTAAAATGTGTTCTAACATACAAACCGTAGTTGTAAGACAATACCGTGAAGGCTCAAGTAGGCCAGGTTTCAGTCCCACCCTCCCACACACATCACACTGCATTGTAGGGTTGACTTTAGTTGGCACCACACCTGTACATTATACATTCTTTATTTATGTAAAATAAAATGCCTTATATATTAAAGAGTAAGTGCAATAATATGAAATGGCCTGTACATTTAAAAAAAAAATGTTGCCAAGCTATGTAAATCCACATCTCTGTAAACAATTTTTTAAATAATTTTCAAAAAAATAAACACTGCTTACTACTTGACTTTGTCTTGTTGTGTGATGAATAATACTGGGACAAAAATGTCCTATTACCATATCACCTATACAGGCAAGGGGCCTCAGTGAGCTGCCCGTACACACACACACACACACACACACGTCTGACTGCCTCAAAGCGGCATACCTGTCTCCATCTGGCTCTCTGGGAAATTCCTGGCACTTCTCACTCCATCTTTCACAGCCTAGCAACCGCCAGCTTTCTCCCCTTCAAGCCTGAACCATTCACACCTCCTCTCACAACAGACAAGAGACAGAAGACACACACAAACATACTGACACTGGCCTATCTTGCTAGCCAGGCCTGGATCCTTCCAAATGGCCCGAGTTTTGGAACCTATGCCTGTTATTACAGACACATGCCACACCCACAATGAAAAAATGCCATCATAAATTCCCAATTCCCAATCTCCACTGGACCGTCGTTGCTGCTAAACAACTGTTTGCCGGTTTTTCCTCATTGTTCACAACAGCTTTCTTTTCCTCAGGAAGCCCTATCTTCCTCCTCACATACTTGCTCTGGGGTCCTATTTCACAGGGTGAAATAAAAAACCAACATCTTCTTTAATAGACTCTGCTTGAAACAAATCCTACAAAGGAGGCAAGAATATACGTTCTCAGGGCTGGAGAGCACCAAGTGGTGAAAAGCATTGGCTGCCCTTCCAGAGGACCTGGGTTCAACTCCCAGCATCCACAGAGAAACTCACAACTGTCTGTCCCAGAGGACCTGACACCCTCACAGATATTTCATGTGCAGTGTTTTACCCTCATGTATAAAAATATTTTTTTAAAAAAAGTATACATTCTCAAAATAAGGTTCTGATTGCCTTACTTGCTAGTGCAATTCCCTCTGAAGCCACTGAAATGAGAAACTAGTTATGATACAGCATAGAAAAAAAATCAGCCCATCTCATGAATTTGAAAAATCTACACGTATAGTAAGATCTAAGACCAAACTAAAGAGAATAATACAGGATACCTTTCTCTCTAAATAAGACAACGTGTGGCAGGAAGTGAAGGTTCTGAAAAATGCCACTGAAACCCTTCACTTGAAGAAAGCTCTAGACTTGAAACAGGATGTCCATCATGCCTCAGGACAGGTGGGGGTGGAGAACTTTCCATTCCCACACAAAGCTTGTCAGAGAGGTTAGTAATAGGCAAAGAGTGAACTCACATGAAGCCACCAGGTAAGATCCTAGCCCATGAAGGCTACAGTCACCATCCATCCACAACGTTCCTGATCCTTCCTCCCCTATCCATGTGATGTGCAGTACCAAGTCAGCTGGTATGCAAACACCCCTCTCCTGGCCTAAGGGATGAATCCAACAAGCTACAGAGAATCTCCTGCTGACAAGTCCTGGGCACATGGTAGGTAGGCTCAGAACTAATTAAGTTCAGCAATATGAATGTATGAGTGGGATGGAAAAATAAAAGACATAAACACAGTAACATTTGATAAAACAAATTTACAAGTCAGTTGGCTCCATCATCTTAGTTCTGTAGCAGCACATACTATGACCAAGGATGATGGATAGGCTTGGTAGCTAGGAAGCAAAGATGAGAGAGAGGAGGGACAGGCCCCAAAATTCCATTTGGGGGTATGCAACCCTCCTAAAGGTCCACCTCCCACCAGGGCCACACTGGCAGCCAAGCCTTCAGAATATATATGCCTGGGGTGGGTGGGGGAGGCCATTTGAGATTTAAGCCAAGTGGGTGTGATGACAGGCAAAGGAGCAAAGGGACCAGGAGTTTAGTCATTCTGGAGAACACACAGAGTGTGGGGTAGCCTGAGGTACATGAGGTCCCATCTCACGAAGACAAAAATACAGCCTTTAATCCCAGCACTTGGAATCAGAGGCAGCCTGCTGGATTACAGAGCTAGCTCCAGGACAACCAGGGATGTTCTACAGAGAAACCCTATCTCGAGAAACAAGTAAATAAAGAGGACAACAAAAAGCCAAAAATGAATTATTCAGGTAAAGGCAGACCCAGAGACAAAATGCCCTCCATCTTTATTCAGAGGAATTCATATTGATAAGCAAGAAGTTAAAGTCCATTAAATCCTGTGCAAAGTCACAGGATAAAAATCACAAGGTGCAACTCCAATCCCTGCAGACAACAGAAGCACAAATGAAAGAGATGCCCAGGAAAAGATCTGTGACTCTAAACCTGAGCTCAAATACACTGAGAAAAATGACATAAAACAATTCTGGCCACATGAAACTAGAAATATTTACAAGTCCAATGTTTACTCAGGAGGAAGCCAGGCTCTGTGATACAAATCTGTAATTCCAGCACGTGGGAGACAGAGGCAGGAGGTTCATCACTGCCAAGTCCAAGGCTAGCCCAGGCTGCATAACATTCTGTGTGGAAAGCTGAAGAAAGCACAGTCCAAAGTCCTTGTGTTTATGTGGGTTCAGTCCCATTTAAGAAGCCAGGTATCGTGCATATATATAACCACAGGTCTGAAGACATGGAAACAGGGTTGGGGGTGGGGGTCCCTGGGGCTCACTGACTATCCAGTACCTACCTGTGAGCTTCAGACCAATGAGAAACCAAAAGTTCCTGAGAATAACAAGCACACACACACACACACACACACACACAAAAGCCCATATACAATTCGGGGGGGGGGGGGCGGGAATATCAGAAGAGTCATTTAGAAACACCCATTCCTAATGACTAAATAAACCAATACAGAAACTGAACAGTGAAGAACCTGAGGGAGAGCCACAAGCATAGCTACACCAGTCCCACCAGCAAGCTCTGGGCTCAAGTGGAAGACCCTGTTTCAACATCCGCTATGGTGAAGAATGATTAAGGAAGACACCCTACATCAACATGTCCTTCACACACCTGCACACATATAAATGCCTACTACATATGTAAAGCATAGAAGAGGCATGGTAGGACTGTGGGAACACTAAAACCCAACTTGCCTAAAATGAAGGAGAAAAATAATTGAGACACCACTTCAAAGAATTTACCACTTTCAGCCAGAACCAGATCACTCTATTAATAATGGGAGAAATATCCAGAAGGCATCCAGGGGATAGAATATCACCATTACCAGGGTTTAACAAAAATGCTTTAAAAAAAAAAAAAAAAAAAAAAAAAAAAAATCAAAAGCTACTCACAAAAGACAAAAACAAAAGAAACCAAAATGGGACTGAAGAACCAAACTGACTTCCAAGTAAAAGGCCACAGACTATCCTCAGCATACAAAGCTTACATTCTCACAAACCTGATATATGAAGCTCTAGGAAGTGGTTCTCAAACCTGTGGGTTAACACAAACCACCCTCCTTTCATAGGGGTCACATTACAATTCATTAACAGTAGCGAAACTAGTTATGAAGTTGCAAGGGAAATAGCTTTGATTGGAGGTCACAACTGTATTAGGAGGAACTGTGTATCAGCAGACCGCAGCATTACGAAGGCTGAGAACCACTGCTCTGAGGAGACAGGCGCACACAGGGACGGAACAGTTCCTGATGAACAGTAAGCGGTGCACCTGAGGAGCACCAAACATTAAAACAGAGTAGTGGTCAGCTCAAGAGGGCTGCTCATACAACGCCAATGCAGCAGTCACCAGAAGTGAGGGCCAGGTAAGCTGCAGCACAGCTCAGCCATACAGCACGTGACCAGCACATGACAAGGTCTCAGGTTCAATCCCAGGGCTGCCAATAAACAAACTCTGTCGTAAGGATGTTGTGAGTGTAAAGAGAAAAAGCAAATGAATATATAGTATTTTAATTTGCTCACCACTAATCTTGACAACTAGATTGTTGAATGTGGACAAAAGAGAAACCTCACGGTTCTGAAGAATCAAAAGAAAGTCATGAAATACTTTTTAAAACTGTTGGTCAATACAGTAAAATACATAAAATGTTCAAAGAGTACAGTTCAGTAACTTTAAGTGTAGCTAAGTGTATAGCCGCCACCACCTCCAGAACTTCATCTTTATACATAAAAACACATATTCAAGATTTTTTTTTCTCTAAAAGCAATACTCGCAGTAGAAGCAGTAAGTACACTGAGTGAGTATAAAGTGTAGCCTTGAAGTCCTGTTTCCTGGGAAAAGAATCCCTGGCCTGCTGGAGACATTGACAATTCCATGTATGGGGTCGGAATGTACAAAGTAAACCTAGAATCTCTTGCCACACCAAGACGACTGGAACTATGTAATAAAATCTGAAGATCAAGGCTGGAGAGATGTCTCAGTGGGTGGTAACATTTGCCTCTAAAGCCAGCTCACCCGATTTCGATCCCCAGAACCCAAAGTGGAAAAAGCAACTCTTGAAAGGTGTATTCTGACCTCCACACAAGTGACATTCAGGCACGTATGTGTTCTCCCTCTCCCTAACACACAGGGGTTAACAGAACTGTATTCATCCAGACAATTTTTTTTTTCTTTTTATTTTTATGTGCCTGCATGTATGTCTATGTGAGGGTGTCAGATCCACGGGAACTGGAGTTACAGACAGTTGTGAGCTACTATGTAAGTGATAGGAATTGAACCCAGGTACTCTGGAAGAGCAGCTAGTGCTCTTAACTGCTGAGCCATCCCTCCAGCCCCTCAGAAAATGTTTCTTAAAAAGATCTTTGAAGATAATTGTCCAAAGATAGGAAATTTTGGGTATTAACATGGATAAAAGAACACATGAGATATCTACTGCACTATGATATACACAAATAGGTACACAGCTATTAAACAACTATAAATATATATTTCTACGTAAACTATAGGTACACAGCTATAAACAACTGGCTTTTATGTGCATGCGTGTGTATAGGTGGCCATGGAAGCCAGAAGACAGCACTGGATCCCCCAAAGCTGAAGTCACAGATGGCTGTAAGCAAGCACCCAATATGTGTTCTATGAACCAAACTCTGGTCTTCTGCAAGTACTCTCAATAGTTGAGCCGTCTCTCCAGTTTCTGATGTCATACATTCTTTAGAAAGTATCAGGAAACCAACTCTTCTTTGCAAATAGGCAAGTGAGCCTAAGAATGTATCCTACCTTTCCTCTGTGCAGTGTGCAGGAAGGCAACGGAGATGACCTTCCTGCAATACACCTAGGCAATAAAGATGACATGGCAACACTTGGCATACCGTAACTCCACAATCCCAATACACTCCCATCCAGGATTAGCTGAGGAGAGGCTCACAGCTCTAATTCCAGCATTCAGGAGACTGAGGCAGGACGACACCCAGGCTATACACTGAGTTTCAAGGCAGCTCTGTCTCAAAAAGGGAGAGGGAACCAAGAATGGAGGAAAGCCTTTATATGGGAAGGGGGAAGTGCAGAGGAAGGCAATCAGAAACCAGAATGAGAATTCATTACCAGGTAGATGTCACAAAGGTAGTATGTATGTGCCTCCTTATGGAAGTATCTATCACCACTATAAACAGTCTTACTGACACAAGGAAACCAAACCCTGGACACCCTCCAGAGCCAATTCCCACTTCCTGATTTAAAACAAAAGAAAACAAAACAAACAAACAAACAAACAAACTCGAAGCACTTTAAGTTACACCATGCAAGATGCAATCAGAAAAGTCTGAACTTTAGAGACCTCCATAGGACAGTGTCATAAACCACTGTTTTTCAAGAAAAAAATATGGAAAACATTCAGAGAACTTACAGATTTAAAAAAAGAAATGAAAGACCTGAGTAAAAAAAAAGGGAAATCAAAGACACACCCGGGTTAGGAAGGCTGGAATTGGGGGGAACCCCTGAACACGCTCTCCCAAGGCTGTCTTGTGACCCAAACAACAAGCTTTAAGTATAGCTGCCTGAAATCATTACCCTATGCTTTTTTGTATTTTAACTTTATTTTAGTAAAATATTCAAATGTAGGTGTATCCATAACCCATATTTGGTTCTCCAATTTATTAATCGAATCTCCTGAAGAATAGCTAATCTAACTACCAGGCAAGTATCTTCAGCATGACAATTAAAATCTCTACTCATTGGGTCCAGAGATGGCTCTGACTAAGAGCATTCACTGATCCTGCAGAGGACCCAAGTTCAACTTGCTGTACCTACATGGCGACTCACAACCACCTGTAGCTCTGTGGGGAACTGACAGAAGGCGGCTATCATCCTTGCAGCCATCTTGAGCCATATACCCTGACAAGAGGCTTCTTTACAATAACCTAGAACAGCTGAGCACACTCTGATAACATCTTGCTTTAGGATTTTCTCTTGGGTGTGTGAGACTTAAAGGCGTGGCTTAGAAGTCAGACATAAAAGTCAAGAGGCAGACAGAAGAGTTCAGTACAACTTGGAACTAGGAATTAGGTTAGAGAGTACAACTTAGAGTACAACTTGGAGTAGGAATTAGGCATTGAGGAAGAAGACACTTAGACTAGAAAACTCGGAAAAAGAATTATTAGGTATTAGGCACTTGGAAGAAGTAACTTGGAGCTTGGAGGCACTAGGGATTAGGAACTAGGGACTAGGGACTAGGAAGAGAGACTGAAGAATAAACGGGATTGAATCACACTCTATCTGGTCTCCATTCCTCAAGTCTGTCCTCACTCTCTCTCTTGCTGAACCCCAACCCGTGGACCAGAGCAGCTTGGGGCAGTGCAGACTCTAACAATTTAGCCCCCAAGGCTTTTGGCAGTGCAGGTTTCAACACTGACAGAGCGGGTCCGAGACATTTTGGCCCCCAAGTGTGGGGCAGGGTGGTTCTCAACATTTCTGGCCCCAAAGCATGGGGCAGCTCGGGCCACAACATAGCTCCATGTCCCAGGAGGCACGATGTCCTCCTGTCCTCGGTGGCACCAGGCACACACATGGTACAGACACACAGGCAAGCAAAACATTCATGTACATGATACACATAAAATTCAGCTAAAAAAGAACAACTCCACTGGTTCCATATGCAAGCACTGTATGTTATACCTTCCTGATATTCAAGAAAAAAGAAAACACCATGCTAACTCGAAAGACTGAGAAAAATCAAGCATATGGCAAACACAGGGTTTAAGTCCTAGCAAATGAATACATAATAAGGCTTATTACAAAATTTGAATGAGGAATAAATCAAAATCTGCAACAAAAATGCAAACCACCAATACAGATAGTAAACAGTAACGACTTGTTGGTTCTGCCATAGGAGCTAAGCAAAACCCAACACTGACGATAGTGAGTGTTGAGGCATACATAATGAGTGCAGAGGCCAACATCCATGTCACTGCTGGAGGGAATTAAGTCAGCACAGAGCTTAGAAACCAGCTGGACCTCATTTGTTATTTTCAATGTTTATTCTTCTATGCAGTCCATTTCTGTGAATTTCTCCTACAAACACCACAGAAATATAAAGTTGCACTCACAAGACTACTTCCCAATAACCGAGTGTAGGAGAGGAATCTGAATCTGAATGTCCACTGTGGGGAGCTAAGGTCTACCATGGAGCCACTCAAAAAGATGCTTACTTTAAGCATACTGCACTTCAGTGGTACTTGGTGTCTATCCATTCTTTGAGTGTAAATGCACACACAAGTGAGGCTGAGAGTGTGTGCACAATTAAAACCATGTCATCACCTGTATCAGCCCCCTGAAGAGCACAAGGTTAAGACAACACTCTGCCAGTGTTGCTCAAAACATGGCTCACCGACCTTACAAGGTTAAGTCTTGGAACTCCAGGACTCAGTGGGCTGGGATGGACTAGCCTGTTGGTGCTATTCGACACGATGAAAGGTGGGCAGAGTGCTTTAACTGGCAACAGCTCTAACAATACATGATCCAGAGACCACACATTTGGGAGTTAAATGAGCTTCATAAAGATCTCACACAAATGCATGACTCATATTTCCCAGGCTGCTGGAGCAAGGCTGGCCATGCTGGCAGTCGTGAACCCTGGGATCAATAGGCTGACAGGTAGCACTCACTAGACCCGTGCTTCTTTTCTGAGTGATGAAAGTTAAAGCACTTACAGTTATATGCCCTCCTGGGGCCTGAGACGGCTCAGTGGTGAACAGCACTGGCTGCTCTTTCAGAGAACCTGGGGTTCAGTGCTGAGCACCCACATGGCAGCTCACAACTGTCTCTAACTCCAGTTCCAGGGGATGGACATCCTCACACAGACATACATGCAACTAAATCAGTGCACTTAAAAACCAATCATTTTTTTTAAAAAAACATATACCAAATAACAAAAAGGCCTAATGATGGAAGTTCCTAGTCAATTCTGCTGCAGAGCAGTAGTATTCTTGGCCCTTTAATATATTTATGCTTTCTTTAAAACGAAGCCAACTTTTCACATCCCTGTCATTTAAGTAAATTACACCAGCATATCCTATGAACTGCCTGAAGAACTTTTTGCATATCTGTGGCTCTGGATGTCTCTCAGAGAAAACAGCTTCCTCCTGGTCACCCAAGTAAGAAAGAAAAACTGTAACTGGATACCATCCCTGTTTACTCAGTCACTCTGGGATCAAAGCTTAAAGAGCTACTGGATACGTGAAACTGAGCCGACTGATCGTCCTCTGCAGACCGGCCTTCGCCAGCACAGAACATGTCTTCACACAGCTTGTTAGACTACTGCACAGTTCAGGGTTGTTTTAAACACTGCATGATAAAGCCAAAATAAAATAGTTAACTGTTCATTCGCAGATACAACAAACACCCACACGGGCTTTATTATAAAAATCCATTGCTGCTGCCATCTTGAGATAACAGCTTTTAACTGACATGAGCAGAAGGAAATACTAGTCCTAGCACACAGAATAATGATTCCCATTGAAGAACCATCATTCTTGTTTTGAAGAGGCTCCTGCCAGACTTGGTGGAGCACTCCTTTAATCCCAACATTTGGGAGGCAGAAGTGGGAGGATCTCTGTGAGCTCAAGGCCAGCCCAGTCTACATAGTGAGTTCCAAGACATTAAGACAGGAAAAGAGATTGAGATGAGATAAAGATGAGTTAGAGATACAGAAACAGAGAGACAGGCAGACATATAAGCAATGATTTCTGATGTAGAAGTTTCTCTTCTGGTACTGGAGCCAATCACAGGCTGAACCAAGTGTAAGCTCCGTCCTGAAATACACACAGAGGTGCAGCCAGACCCCTACTGCCTATGTGCACTGTCTAAGCAAGTCTGTTACAGACATCTATTCTTCCTGTTACTTTACTTCTAAAATCCTGCAAAAGAAAAACAGTAAAAGTTTCACACACACACACCCAAAAAGTCAGTATAGCCGGGCACTGGTGGCATACGCCTTTAATCCCAACACTCCAGAGGTAGAGGCAGGAAGGTCTCTTGAGTTCAAGGCCAGCCTGATATACAGAGTGAGTTCCAGGACAGCCAGAGCTACACAGAGAAGCCCTGTCTCAAAAACAAACAAGGGAGGGAGGGAGGGAGTGAGGGAGGGAAGGAGGTGGGAGGTGGGTTAGGTTATGCATCACATGGCAGCTCACACCTGATGCACTCTTCTGGCCTCTGGCAGGCACTCTCAGAGTAAGCATACACAGCATGCAGGAAAAACACTCATACTCATAAAATAACAAAATTAAATATTCTTAATTTATTCCTTAATTTCCTTAAACATCATTATAAAGGGGGTGACAAATCCATTTGATGGTAAACACACTGCCTGCTTTTCTTAGCGTTTTACCCCCTTTTATTTGAATTGTCAGTGACAGCTTTCACTCGGCAGCATTGAGTTTCTGCAACAAACAGCATATGTGGCATGCCAAGTTTAAAGTATTTCCTATCTGGCTCTTTTAAGACAGTTTCCCAAGCCTTGCAGTTGAAATGTTACTGTGCCATACTAAGTAAAACTTCACCTAAAGCAAAGAAAATAAGAACACAAAAAACAAATGACATGCTTGCTCTGATTCAGGCACTTTCAAGATCATAGTTTATTTATTACTCCAGATAAAAAGATAGTATACATATTAGGGAGTCCCTTAAAATTCAACTCTAAAGTTATACGCATCTAGTATTTTTGCATCAAATGTTAACCAAAAGTTTCTAGACACCTGAAAGCCCCACTATCAACATGAACTATAGTAATAAAAATTTGACATTTAATTTGTTCAATGTATAGTATTTACATTATGAAACCAATAGTAAATAAACAATGATAATGAATAAAATCAACATTAAAAAGCAGAGGTTTGTAGTCTTATGGTATGCTAATGATCATAATTGTATATAAAAATTAAAACATAGCAGAGCTTTCTGTTACAAAATTCTTAATCGTCTTGAGTTGTAGTAGTTACTTGCTACCAATTTACATGCAACCAACATATGCTAGGACTGATATCCAATTTTCTTTTCCTCAAGAAAAGATAAGTAGATAAATGCTATTTCAGAGCAGACATTAATTTACTTGAGGACAGAAAAGAGGAAAAACAAAACAAAAAAACTGTACTCAAGATTAGTACTGGTCACAAGCCTCTTTCCTAAAGAAATCATAAAAACAGGAAAAGTGAAGGAAAAAAAAAGTCCCAAAAGAGATGCACTATGATGAGGGGCACAGCTCACAACACGCCCTGAAAGGGTCACACATCTTCTCTCTCCTTCGGTGATGAGAGGTCTATTTTGCCATCAAATAACAATGAATGAAGCAAGTGAGGGGCACCAGATGCACAATTAAATTTTTCAAAATACTAAAAGGAGGCAGAGGTGGCCAGAAGAAGGGGCGATTCATATGTAATTCAAACTATATACAGCATAGTGGAATGCAGCCCATCCCAAACTGGCTTTGTGAAACAATTGGACCTTTATGATTTAATAGCTAAAATTATAACAACTGTAATCATACAACAGATTTACATAGGAAGCAAAAATTCAAGGGGCATTTTATATTATGTATTTACTGTGCTGTTTCAATTTAAAAATAATTTTGCTAAGTATACATCTCAACTGAGGTCTGTGTATAAAATGTCCTAATAGATACAGATATTTATTTACCTTTGGTGAGTTGAAGGCCTTATTGTGACTTGTCCGAACTGTAGGCAGAAGGCCAGGTGAGTAAGCACATGTGGGAAAACTCAGGCTGAGGTAATCCAAACGCTGTGCATGAGGTGGGTGACTGGAGGGACTCTGAAAGTCAAAGTACACCAGAAACCTAACACAGGAACAGTGAGAATGGCAACAGGGAATGGAGTGCCAATATGGCAATGAGGTTGGTTACAAACAGAAAGAGGAAGGCCTCTCCGTACCAGCAGAACCCTGCGTACATACAAAATGAAATAGCCACCCACCATTTTTGTTGAACAAACGCCAATTATTAGTGTGGGAAAGTACAAACTGCAGAAAACCAGAGTCAATAGAAGAAAAACTACTGGTTCACATGAGAAAAAGGAAACATTGCAGTCTGACAGTTACTTGGTAAACGCAGCTACCACAGCCCAGAGAACTTCGTTGGTGTTGGCCTTCAGACACTCCACTTCTGGGTCTAAGTCGAGAAGCTGCCGTACTCTCTTGGTGGCTAAATCATACTGCTCGTCCAGAAGAGGAGCAAAAGCATTTTCCAAAACATCCGAGGCATGGGCTAGGTAAATGAGGGCCAGCAAGCGCTTGTCCATCCGGTGAGGGTCATTGACCCATTTGTCAAGAACAGCTTCCTGTACCTTCTTGATGAGGCGCTGCTTAATGTTGTTATTGGTGAGAGGATGTGTCGTCATGTCAAACAGAAGGAAGTTCTGTTTCTCTGTCGTCAGTACACCCTTTTCTACCAGGTTTTTAGCTAATCGTTCACGTACATTTCTTAGCTGATAGTGCAATTTTAATGGATTCCACGTCTCACCTAAATAAGAACATTCCAGAAGTTAGGAATGGTGGGTATTATTTGCTAAATTACAACACCAGCAAATCGTACACAGTAGTAGATAAGCAAAAGAACTTTTGTTTTTTTTTTTTTTATTTTTTTTTTTTTTTTTTTTTTTTTTGTTTTTTCGAGACAGGGTTTCTCTGTGTAGCCCTGGCTGTCCTGGAACTCACTCTGTAGACCAGGCTGGCCTCGAACTCAGAAATCCGGCAGCCTCTGCCTCCCAAGTGCTGGGATTAAAGGCGTGCGCCACCACTGCCCAGAACTTTTGTTCTTGCCCTTCCACACTAGGTCATGGAGTCCAGACCTCTGGGGTCTAGGCAGCCCCAACACTCAAAAAGTCTGAACTGAAAGTAGTCTTCAGTCACAGCTCCCTTACTCTACAAGGAAATGAACAGCTCTGGCTATTGTCAAGAAGCACTCAATAAAGCAGAATGCAGAGGGCACACATGCACCAAGTAGAGAGGCCGGAAGATCTCAAGTGTGGAAGGAAGCGTATGGGCTATACACAGTAAGAGACTTCTACAGCATAAAAACATCACAAGGCCCCAGGTTCAATACCCAATACTAAAAAAAAATTTTAAATTAAAAATTAAAAAACAAAACAAAAAAAGCAAAAATAAAAAAAAAATTAAAAAATAAGCTGGGGTGGGGGTGTGGTGGTGGTGATGGTGGCGCACGCCTTTAATCCCAGCACTTGGGAGGCAGAGGCAGGCAGATTTCTGAGTTTGAGGCCAGCCTGGTCTACAGAGTGAGTTCCAGGACAGCCAGGGATATAACAGAGAAACCCTGTCTCGAAAAACAAAACAAAAAAAAAAAATAATAAAAAAAATAAAAAACCGTCTACACCATAAAAAAAAAAAAGAAGCGAAGTCAAGTCTCTACAAATACCAATCTTCAACAGACAAAAGGAAAACATAGCTCTCTGATTGTAAGCTAATCAAGTAAATTAATGTCTGCTCTGAAATAGCCAAAGACTGTATATAGCAAAGTTTATGATAAAAAATTATATAAACCTGACTCTTGAAGAGAACAATACATTTTCACAGTTTTTGTTTTGTTTTGAAGACAGGATTTCTCTGCATAGCCCTTTCTGTCCAGGAACTCACTCACATACCAGGCTGGCCTAGAACCCAGAGATCTGCCTGCCTCTGATCCCGAGGGCAGAGGATTAAAGGTGTGTGCCACCACTGCCCAGCATTATTTTCACAGTTCTTAAGTTTGTCATCTATAAACATCTTTTTGAGACAAATATTTAGTTAAACTAAGCATTTTCTATTAAAATCATTTATTTTTCTTTAAAAAATTTAGTAACAGATAACAATATCAGTAACTTCAGTTATCTTTCAGATAATATGTAACCAGTCTAATTGTATTTTCCAAATAATCACCAATGACAGCTCTATTTGTAATTTAGAAAAAAAAAATCCCAAAGTACTTTTCTAAACTAGAACATGTTGAGAATCAACCACAAGCACCTTTAGTCGCCGTAAAGACTCTTAAGACTGAAGTCTTGGAACACTGAGAGAATCAACTTTAAACTCAGCTTAAGCTGAACTACTGAATCCAGTAACACGAAGCAATATAAACTTAAACTTAAAATTTCAGCTGCTCAGCTTTACAAGCCACATTGTAAGTAGCAACAGCCATAAGTGGCTGGCTATTAACTCTCACTAGATAGCTCAGAACACTGTATCATCCAGGAAGAACTAGTAGCCTATGGCACCCTGGAATATGTTACAGTTGTGTCATCTAACAGTAAAGAATATCCTTGACAGGAACTCAGTGGGTTCAGAGTCCATGATGCTCACGCAGAGGATCAGAGTTCAGTTCCTAGTTCCCACATCAGGTGCCTCACAACCACCCATAACTCCAATTTCCAGGGGAAACAATACCCACTGACCTTTGCACGCACAAGATACACATACATTCACTCAGGGGCACCCGGAGACATAAAATAAAAACAAAGACTATCCTAGACAGCAAGAATCCTCACTGTTATTAGAAACTTAAGAAAAAATAATTCAAAGTGACTGTTTGCAGATACTAGTCATAAAGAATTCTAAACTACAATGCTCAGGCAAAACCTAATGACCCCAAGATGGAGGCATATCCTAGGGAACAGAGACAATTCCAAGCACAGCACAGCAGTCATTCTTGACTCAGTCACCCTGCCCAAGTCTGAGGTCAGAGATCAAGAACTGAAGTAGCTGAAAGGTGCAAGGCAGAAAACAGGAGGTCTAGAGACCTACACAGTATTCCAAAGTCTCAGAATGCTAAGCCGCACACAAGGTGAAGTGAGATACTGCAAAGCTAAGCATAAAGACAAATATCAAAAAACTGGACAATGCTGGGGGTAGCCACCAGAAAGTCCCAGATGCCAGGAAAGCAAGAGGCTCCCAGGACCCAATGGGAATGAGATTAGCTGAAATACCCATCAAACGGGAAGGAGAACCTGTAGAGACCATATCCAGAGGTTAGGCAACGACCCCAGTTGGGAGATGGGGCCACCCACTCAACTCCAAATTTTTAACCCAGAATTGCTCCTTTCTAAAGGAAATATAGGGACAAAGTGTGGAGCAGATACTGAAGGAAAAGCCATCCAGAGACTGCCCCACCTAGGGATCCATCCCATATACAGACTTGAAATGCAGATACTATTATGGATGCCAGGAAGTGCTTGCTGACAGGAGCCTTAGCTGTCTCCTGAGAGGCTCTGCCAGAGCCTGACAACTACAGAGGTGGATGCTCACAGCAAGGGGTCCCCAAAGGAGGAGTTAGAGAAAGTACTGAAGGAGCTGAAGGGGTTTGCAACCCCATAAGAACAATGTCAACTAACCAGATCCCCCAAAGCTCCCAGGGACTAAACCACCAACCAAAGAGTACACATGGAAGGACCCAGGGCTCCAGCTGTATATGTAGCAGAGGATGGCCTTTTTGGGCATCAATGGGAGGAGAGGCCCTTGGTCCTTTGAAGGCTCGATGTAGGGGAGGCAGGAGAGGGTAGGTGAACACTCTCATAGAAGTAGCATGAGGGGAGATGGGATAAGGGGTTGGGGGGGGCGGGAATGAGGATAACATCTGAAATGTAAATAAATAAAATATCCAATAAAAAAAAAAAAAAAAAAACTGGACAGTGCCAAGTGTTCTTAGAGAGGTGAGGAAAACCTGAATGTTAAGTGGCTTGGGGTGAAAAGGCCTTACTGAACACCTGGGGCATGAGGGGACCCAGAAAAGACCACATTTTAAAAACAAGGCTGAACTAGTCTCAAGTGAAAACTACTCTATCCAAGCTTTAAAGCACGTTGACAAGTAACTTAAATATCTATCGAAGCAAAAGCCAACACTTTTCCCCCGAAGGGGAAGGCAGACAATACTGAAGTTGAACTCAGGACCTCCATATGCTAGGCAGGCACCCTAAAATTTTCAACGCTCTTTAGACAAAGGCTTCAAGGTTCAGCACTTAATCTGATATTCACAATGCTGTGTATCAGCAAAACACATTAGATTTGCAAAGAAAATGTGTGCCCAAACTAATGGGGAATGGAAATAGCCAACCAAACCAGCCATGAACAAAAAGAAATAGCAAAGATGAGAAAACCAGCGACAAGGGTTTTGAAGAGAGCTCGTATAACACCTACAGCTCTTAAAGGAAATGTGCACAAAACAATGAGACAAATGGGAGCTATTTTTTTTAGAAAGAATAAATTATCTGGGACAGCTTTTCATTACAATATTTTGTGTGTCTATGTGTGCACATGTACATGACTCTTACTCCAAGTATGGAGGTCAGAGAGGATAACTTGCAGAAATCAGTTCTTTTTTTTTCATCATGTGGAATAGAGCTCAACTTCAGGTCCTCATGCCTGTCAGCAAGTGCCTGTACCCTCTGAGCCATTTCACTGGCCTGGGGAACAACCATTACAATTTTGCAATTTACTTTGGAAAAGAAATTAAAGTATGTGATAAATAAAAGGCTAGTACTGGTACTATGAATTACTAGTATTTAAGGTATCTGAAGAAGCATTCCAAATAAAGTAGCAGTGGTGGTGAGCATGTGTGTGTGAGTGAACAAGTATGCATACACAGACACAAAAGCAAGGGCCTTGATAAGGTAATATGTTCTTAGAAAACACAGTACCAAGAATATAACATCTTAAGGTTTATTTCTTATCCTGCAGAACTTACAATAAGTGAAAGAAGCCTTCATAATATAATTTACTGGCTAGAATAAAATGGGAATGTTGCCCTAAGAACAAGATGAGGCATTTGAAATGATTTAATACTGAGTTATCTCTAAGAAAGTTACAGGGGAAGGGGCTCACATCTAGACTGCCAGAAAAAGTAAGCATCCGAAGAACAGGAGAAACAGCACAAGCACACAGCACTGATGACCTTCCAACCTGCAACTGTACCAATCCACTGTCTCCCAAAGTGCCTACTTAATCCCCTGATAGTTTGGGGTTTGGGTTTTACTGTTTCCCAGTGTCACCGTCACTGGAAGGCAAACAATCCTAAACTAGAATCAGACAAGATGTATGACTTTGGAGAATTCAAACTAATACAACTTAGGATGATGGCCACATTTATATAACTACTTATTTTAAAATCTATCCTTTAATTCTACAATTAACTCTGCATATACTAATCTGTAAGTTATTAATGTACTATCCCCTAGCAACAGTAACTCATTAGGTATTATTGTCTGAATACACTTACATTCTCACAGAACTACAGTACAACACAACTGTGTCCCAACAGTCTGTCAGACAGGGCAGGTCTCACACGCTAGACAACATCTCGGCCATCTACTGAGTTCAGGTAAGCAAGCTGGCAGCAAGTGCCGTCATCTGCTGAGCCTTCTCACTGGCCCTTTCTAAGTCTTCTGAAAAGGTACGTTTCCTTCTCTGTGTGCACAACTGCTGCCTTTTAAAGGTCTAATCTAAGGTCTACTTCCTCCTTCAATTTCTAAGTTTCCTCAGTTTTTTTCTGAACTACCAAAATTTTAGAACCATAAATATTAAATCATTAGGTCCTTCAAGCTGCAAGTATTTCTGTTTAAGTTCATAGCGCCTGTCAGTACCATGGAACACTAGCATCCAGACAATACGCCACGAACTTCTGTTGATGATACAGCTACAGTGCAGGACAGGAGTCCAATCCAGAGCTTTGTACACTCTAGATCCTTAAGGACTATTATATCACTAATGAAGACAGTTTTGAAACAACTAAAATGTATAAAAAAGAGAGAAAAAAAAAAAAGATGTTTTAACCTCCAAGTTGGCTACAGTCCTATATACTTAAAAACTCATAAAGGATGGGAAAGTAGCATGACTGCTCAGCGAGCAAAGCCACCTACTGCCAAGCCTGATGGTCTCAATTCCTCCCCTGGGGCTCACGTGGTGGAAAGAGAGAACTGACTTTTGCATCCTGATTGTCCTCTTCCTGAGTCAGGCCACGATCACCACACCCCACTCTACAACCATGACACCCTGATAAAAAATCTTAGTTATTAACTGGCAATGTCTGCTCAGTAGGAAACAGGTCACTGTTTTCCTTTTCTCGTCCCCAGGGCCGGGAATCAAGCGCTGGGCCTTCTGTATGGAGCCCTGCACCCCTTCACTAAGCTGCAACCAGAACTCCACACTAGCGATGCGCTTCGTCTTCTCCTCCTAGGCTGGATCCCCTTCTTTCATGACAACATGGTAGCTAACTCCTAATATATACCTATATATCAACAGTATGTGCTTAAAAAAAATTCTGGCATTTGTAGCCAATCTAAAGTATAAGATATTTCTAAATATTTGCCTAATGAATTCTGGCCTAATCCAATGGATATGCTACTGTATTTCAATTCTTTGGGAGAAAACTTATAGATGTCAGTCATATATCTCTTCAATGCTCACTCCAGTAAGAATACAACAGCAACTCAAGTTGAAACCAAGTTCAGTCAACACTCAAACTAGTAAGAGTTAGTCAGTCAGCAGCTATGCAATGTTAACTAGTTAAGTATACAACTACCTTAACTTATCAACCCAACCCCTTACTTAGGCCAATACTGGTTTGGGGTATATGCCCTGTCAAAAGAAATTAGGTGATCAAGACACTGACCACCAGACTGGATAAGCCAAATGACCCACTCACTGGACTACAAAATATAAGGTAAAGAGAGAGTGTGTAGTTTATAAAGACATCCTCACAACATGGCCCACTCTGCACAGAGTAAACTGTACCAATTAATTTAGATAAGGAATGACTGGAGACAGGCATGGTGGTACAGGCCTTTAATTCCAGCACTTAGGCAGCAAAGGCAAGTAGCTCTGAGCTGGAGTTCAGTCAGGGCTACATAGTGGCTCAAACGAAACAAACAAACATGAGAGCTTAAAGAAAGAATATCCATTTTATCCAGTATCTGCTCTTTCCTGTAAATGGAGATAAGATTTTAAAAACATTATCATCTGCCCCACCACCACAAGTAACTATACAAACTTCTCTAAACAGAAATGTTTACTTTTTAATACGTCAGCTTACCACTAAGTAACTCAATCCAGTTCTGGACTGTCTCTGGAGGCTGAGTCTCCTTAACATGCTTTAGAGCTTCATCAAGAAGAACATCACCTGTGGGAGCATCCGATTTACAGATCACCTGAAACACAATTGGTCAGAAATGATCCACTGGTACATTCTTCCTGTACCACTACATAAAAACAAGTAAGTACAAACATCTCATGCTCAGAGACTGTACACTTACTATAATTTCATTTGATCCTTAACCTTGAGCTATTTAATATAGAAATTCACTCATTTTTAAAGTCTTGGACAAAGAAAGATCCAACTATATATATGGGAGAATTCAACATACTAAAGGCATTTCACATAAGTAAAAAAACCCTAATTTTCTCAATAAATGTTATTAAGAAAACTTTGACAAATTAAAACAAAAAAAAAAAAGAAAAGAAAGAAAGAAAGAAAGAAAGAAAGAAAAGAAAAAAAGAAATAGTTCCCCCTGAGTCAGGCATGGTAGTGCATACCTTTAGTCCCAGCACTGGGAAGGCAGAGGCAGACAGCCTGGTCTACAGAGTGAGTTCCAGGATGGCCAGGCCTACACAGAGAAACCCTGTCTAGAACTAGCTCTCTCAAGCTTATGCTCAATAAAAGATATGAAGGGGAAATACAGTTTTTTAGGAACAACAAAGACTTTTTAAACTGCCACTGCTCGCAGAAGCCTCAATAAAACCATCAACAGGTTTGATTATGTAAAAATACTCAATCTCCAGCACCAGGAGGATCAGAGATACAGGGGGTGGGGAGGCAAGGACAGACTCTAAATCTGTAATTAAAACCCATACTTATAGAGAAAGCTCAGGAGTTAGACATGCAGGCTGCTCTCCCAGGAGTCAGGTTTGTTCCTAGCACACACTCGGTTTTTACCAATACTGTCTTTAAAAACCCAAGCTGTTTTATAGCACAGCTTAATTTATAAAAGTAGCATGGTTACTATACTGGACAGTACAGATTCAGAAACATCACTCAGAGCATTCTTTCCATAGTGATTAGTTAGACCAGGGTTTACGGGGAAGAAAAAGATCTACACAGGAAAAATGAATCCTGTGTCTGTGATGTGGCTATGTGACCTGTCCCTTCCTTCCACCCTTCCCCCCCTCCATGTGACATCACCATCCACCTCCCTCATGCACCTTGACTGCACCTAAGCTCTGCTCTAAGCCTTTCTCACCTGTCACTTCCTCCATTATCCTTGCCAGGGTTTAGGCTACAAGTCTGACCATTGTTCTCTTGTAATAATTGGTCTCCTGACTAGAGGCCTGAACTTTTTTAATGTTTTAGGAATGCTCTCATTTATTCGTTGATAATTTCATAGCATAGATACAATGTAACTTGTTTATAGCCAACTCAAATTCTCCACCTTCCCTTCTCCCTGACAGTTCTCTGTTCACCTCCATAACCCCCTACTCCCCCCACATACACTTAATAAGCCACTGCCTCTTCCTAGTGTTGCCTTGTGAGAGCACCCATCAGAGGGCAGGCAGCCAACCAGTGGCCACACATACCCAACCTCCCCCAGCAGCCATCAGTTGTTCCTCAGCTAGGGATGGAGCCTCATGAGACCTCTGCACTCCACACTGGGGTGCTGTCTGGCTTCACTTCCTACAGTATATATGCAGAGGTGCTTGAGTTCAACACTCTGGTCCCCTTTCAGTCCTAGCTGCACACTGAGCTCTCCAGGGGCCAACTCTTACTACATTTCATTGTTCCTGCTCAAAGCTAATCAAAGATTCACACAAGTTCTAATTCCATTAAAAATTTCAAGAATATATGTGGCTTCCAAATAAATATGCTATGCTTCAATAAATTCATGCTACCTCCAACACAGAAGAGATGGGAAGAAGCTAAAACAAGACCTCTGAGCAATTGCACTGTATAGATAAAAGAAATTCAAAAAGGCCTCAGGGATTTAACAGAAAACCATTTGATTCATAAAACAAGAAATGCCGTGGAAACTGCAATCTTTTATGAGAGGCCCAAGGTCAGTTATGCAGCAGTGATGTGATATGAGGTAGGCCATAAGAACATGTGGACAGATGTGGACAGAAGCCAAGGAGCAAGAATAAAATAGGCAAAAGCTGAGAGGCTGCTAACAGACTCTCCCTTAGAGCCTTCGAGAAAACATGAGTACATCTCCCAACTGGCCTCCAAACGAGAAAACTGCTAAGGTTGTGGTCATTTGCTACGATGGCTTTAAAATGAGCTGAAGACAGCCATAAGTGGTGGTGCACACCTTTAATCACAGCACTCAGAGGGTTGCTGTGAGGCTGAGGTCAGCACAATACACTTATCAAGCTCTCAGTCAAATGGGACTACATAGAATTTATCTCCAAAAAAACCCAAAACACAATAGTTGGCTTCCATGAAGAGAAGTAAAGAACAAGGAAAACAGCTACATTTGGTCTTCTAACTATATGGATTATTTTAGTTGAACCAACAGTTACTTTTTAAATTTATTAAATCATATATTCTTCCAATATTACCTATGTCACTCAGAACTAGAGTGACTTAAACCCACATGGATAGGAAACAAGTTTCTTCTGACCACAACCCAGCAACTTCTACTATTTAGAAGTTATATTATTTCCTGCATTACTTCTTTTCATTAACACATTAATGGCTTCCCTTTTTATAAAATGATCACTCTGGTTTTGCCAGTCCAGTGTTCAGAGTGAGAAATGAAGGCATGGGCTTGTCATCTTAGAGCTCTGGAGATGCAGGTAGAAGGGTCTCTAGATCAGGCAACATGTGCTAGTGAGTTCCAGCCAGCCTTGGTTAAAAAGCAAAGACTGACTTAAAACAAACAAAAGAATAAAAACAGAAAAAACCTAAATAATAAAACAAGATATTTGGTTCTGGCCTATCTTTTAGATTTACAAATATAATACAACTACGGAAGAAAAAATGGTTTGAAATACTGTGTTTAAAGCATAAAAATAGACCAGAAGAGAAACAATTGTAAATATCTGATTGACTGTGAAGTTAAAAATCCAAAAACTAGCATATATATTCTGTTCTATCATAGAAGTACCCATCTACACCTTCACCATGGCGAGTGGCATAAATTCAATCACAGTTTTCCAAAAATATTAATGCCCCAAGTAATTCAGTTCCACAAAGCTCTCGGATATTTTTAAAGTCATTATCAAGGTCTTCAGACTTACAACTTTTTCAAAAACAAAGAAAACTTGGCATCTCCCTAAGGCACAGTGGTCATCAATCCTAACAGTGAGTAGTATCATGCTACATATGCCAAAAAAAAAAAAAAAAAAAAAAAAAAAAAAAAAAAAAAAAAAAAAAAAAAAAAAAAAAGCAATCCAATAAGGACAATTTTAAACTATTTAAATATTATAAAGCTGTTAGAAATATTCATCATTTAAACAGAAAACAATTCTTGTGAAGAGGGTATTATCTAGAAGTCCTCTTACCTTTCTTGTTAAAAGACTTTTTCTTCTCATTCCACAAGCCTCTAACTGTAACCTTCCTCTCAAAGCTAATTCAATTAACATACAGCCACGTAATCCAGATGATATACAGTCATTCCAAAATGATGTGTAACCCTATTTAAAAAGAACAAAGAAAACAAAATAGCTAATTTACCTTGAGTCAAAAGTAGAAATATCTTTAGCCAAAGCCACCTATGCCTTCTTACAACAAAACACTAAAATGCACAATTAGTAGGATCTGGCCAAGGGTTGTCTTTTTACCACATAGTCTTACATATGGATAAACAACAAACTTTAGAAGTCAAGCTGGGCAGAGTAGAACATACCTATAATTCTAGCACTGGGAATATGGGGGCATTCTAATGGCTCAAGAGTTCAAGGTCAGGGCTGGAGAAATGGCTCAGAGATTAAGAGTACTTACTGTCCTTACATAAAACCAGAGTGCCTAGCACCCATATGATGGCTCAAAACTGTAACTGCAGTTCCCAGGAGTCCAATGCCCTCTTCTGGGCTCCTTGGCACCAGGCATACACATAGTTCAGGAATACACAGAAACAAAACACCCACATATACAAAATAAATTAACAATTTTAAATAAAAATACAGTCCAGGCATGGTGGCTCAGACCTCCAGTATTCAAGCCAGCCTGGATCACAAAGGGAAGGCTTCCTGGTACTCACCCGTATTTTAAGAGGATGGCTGGCCATCAGTTCATGGAACTACACTAATGATGCAGGAACTTAAAGTGCACCCCCCAACATACCACTTCTTAAAATAATTTCTTTATTTTTATTTTATGTGCATTGCTGTTTTGCCTACATATTATGTCTGTGTGTGTGGAGTTACAGATAGTTGTGAACTGCCATGTGGGTGCTAGAAATCAAATCCGGGTCCTCTGGAAGAGCAGTCGGCACTCTTAACCGCTGACCCATCTCTCTAGTTCAAAATAACATTTTTAACGAGAGCTTTTAGATAAAGAAAACTAAAGGGAATAAACAAAACTACAGTTTTGTCAGGCACGGATATTAATTCCAGTACTTAGGAGGCAGAGGCACGTAGATCTCTGTGATCTATATGCATGGTCTACACAGTGAGATCCAGGATAACCAGAGGTACATACAGAGAGACCTAAAAACAAGTCTAAAAAGAAGTTTTAAAAAAGGTTTCTTTTTTTTTTTTTAAATCAAAAAAGCCAATTTCAATGTGCAATCAAGGAAGCAGACTAGTCTTGAGATTTGCTAAAATTAAAATGAAGCAAGGTTTATTAAAACCAGGAATAAAGGGAAATCAAGATCTGGAGCAATTAAAGACTTAGGAAGCCCGGGAATTAATTGATTCCATGAAAAATTAAGTTACAGTTGTGTGTTTCTCAGGAGCCTGGACACACAGAGGGGGTTCCTATTTGAAACACCAAAATGTAGACAGAATATACACTTCAAAAAGCAAAATGAGTATGGTTAGCATACAAGTCTGAAACTGTCTAGTTGGACAGAGTTTAGAAGTTTACCTTTGATGACAGATAGAAGATGGCTAAATACAAATGTCCCAACTATTCTCATGTCTTGAGTCAACCAGAGATGTGTCAGCAAAACAAGGTCTTTACTACAGAGTTCAGAGTTACATTTAATGAAAAACTGGAAAGTAGATGAGGAAAAAAAAAAAAAAACAATTCTGTGCCAAGGTTTCTGGGACTATCAGAAATAAGACAAGATGAATGAAGGCAAGAGAAACAGCAAGCAACAGAGTAGTCCAGTGTTTTGATATCCTCCTAGTAAAACTCATGAATTTACAAAAGCATGATCAGAAATTATCAGAAGATTTTGTTGTTGTCTTCATAGCTGTTTTGTTTTGTTTTTAAGTTGAGTAAAACTGACCCAAAAGAACATTGAGGGGTCAGGGGGTGGAGAAGGTGATATAACTGACCAGATAACAATGCCACAGGAATAAAGTATCTTAGAGGCAAAGTGGACCAGGACTCTACCAAGTGACTGTGATCAACCTCAGCCAGCCTGGTTCTCCAGTGACTCTGTGACACATTAGATACAGACACGTTAGCAGGGGAATTGCTCGGTCAGGAGGAAGAGAAACAGTTGGCTTTGTTTCTCTAAAAAACAACTCCAAGAGCCTACTGGAGGACTACATACTCACAGCATGTTTATGTGTGTCCCAGTAAAAACCTTTCCTACCGAGCAAACCAAGTCAGCCACTTTTAATAAGGCAGCTAAAACCTATGGCAAAGACTAATAAAAAACTGGCAGTACCAACTTTTAGTTCAACAGGTAGAACTAACTAGTTGTGTTTGCATACACAGCTCTGAGAGAATACAATGATGCATACAGGTAGTACTCAACTTACTCCTGGAAGCAAAACAAGCCAGAAGGACCAGTGGCTGTAAGATAGTGTCCCTCACCTCACTCACAGCCTATGAGAACCCTTCTGTTTGAGCAGAAGCCCACCACGGAAAAAATCTGAGGCATGCATTCAAAAGTGTAATTTAACAAGAAAAAAAGCCCCTATGTTCTAAAAAGTTTTATGGAGAAGGACAGACATTCCAAGATAAAGCAGGGTAAGTACTACCCCCAACGAACAAGAATCCAGACATGGCAAGGGTCCAAAACAGCAAAGCATACAACAGAGCATGCCAGAGACCCTAATACACTGTACTGGTCAGGCGAGATGCACTCCGGTTCCAGCATATGCAGCTCACTGCACTGTCCACCCGTCTAAAAACTACTTATTCCCTGACAGGCAGCAACTTTTCTAACAGAGCACCAGCTGCTAGGATAATGGGACTGCAGTATCTAATGCAGACTGATTCTCTGCTATTGTGGGTCCTCACGGTCCTGGATGCTCTTTCAGAGGATCTGAATTTGGTCTCACTCACAGCTGCCTGTAACTCCAGTTTCAAAAGTATCCAATACCTGTAGCCTCCCAAAAGTACCTGCACTCAATGTATATGACATACAGAGACAGACACACACATTAAACTAAGGGCCAGGTGTGGGGTGTACTTCTTTAATCACAGCATTATAAGAGCAGAGTAAGGTGGCTCTCCATGACTCTGAGGCCAGCCTAGTCCATATAACAAGTTCCAAGTCAGTCAGAGTTACAAAGTGAGGCTCTCAAAAAATAAGAAGCCCTTCTTCTCTGCCCTAGGAACAGCTCTCCTGCCCTGGTCCCTCACTCCCTAAAATGCACGCCTACTCCGGGTTCACCTCCACAGTCTCCTTGGTGTCTGCAGTGGTACTCAACTGACTGACCAGACACTCACAACTTAGAGCCTCAGCAGCTTAACAGTCCCATGTCCTCTAACTTGACTCATCCCTAGCCACAGCTTCCAAACCAGTCAGCACCATTTCAAAGGCCATCAACACAGCAGCCAAGTTCACTGGGATAGGGGCCGCCACAGTCAGGTAGCTGGCTCTGGAGCTGGTTTGAGGTCTCCTCATATCTGGACTTCATTTCTCAGACACAATAGGTCCTTTTGCCTAATGTTAGCCTTGGCTATCCTCTTAACCAGGAGAAGCAGTTGTCTCTACTTCCACCTCCCATGGTTCTTCTGTGTCTCATCTATCCTGTATGTTCTTTTTTTCTGTACACAGCACCCATTCCCCTGAAAGTCTGGGGAAAGTAGGTGGCTCAAAATTTGACAAAGAGAAGACAATAAATATCATATTAGTAAGGAAGGGGGGGAGGGTATAAATAAAGACATCTTTTAACAATCCCGGTGCAAAGATTACTAGAAAATTGGGAAATTAGCCAGGCAGTGGTGGCACACAGCTTTAATCCCAGCACTAGAGAGGCAGAGACAGGTAGAAAGATCTCTGAGTTCAAGGCCATCCTGGCCTACACAGATCGAGTTCTTGGATAGTCAGGGCTACAGGGAAAACCAATTCATTCTTATATAAGTATACATATATGTATGTTTTCACATATACCACTTTTTAAAGTAGGTTAGGAAAGTATTAGCAGTAATAACGACTGACAATGGCTATCTTCACGTTAGACTTTTCTGTATAGATGTAAGAAAAATGAAACAAGAAAACAAGAAAAAAGACTAGTTATTCAAACTTAGAAGGTAATAATTAAGATGCTATCAGTAACATGATAAAGACACTTGATACACTAAAAATTTGCAAATGACATACCTAAGAACCAACTTTCTGTTTCTCAAAGCCAACACAAATCTTTGAACATAAGCTATCATCGCCAAGCCTGGCTCTTCCCAATCCTTGGATCTCACCAAAGCATTTCTTACAAAGGAATACTTCCACTATGCCCAGTCTCCAGTCATTCTCACAGAGTCCTCTAATATTATTTTCAGCATACTTCAGCATAGCTATCACAATTTTCATTATATACACATACAAACATCCTTGTATATTTATGTATCTGTCTCCCTTAGCACAATGCTTAGCATAAAACAATTACCACAAGTAGAATTTTGACTGAATAAAGGTCAATTACGGACTTTAAGTCTTCCATTTTTGTTTAATTGGTTTTAATTTCTTCCAGTACTAAAAAAATATGTAGTATCACACACATCAAGCAAGAGTCTTTATCATGGAGCTACTCTTCCGAGACACTTAAGATTGTGTGTGTGTGTGTGTGTGTGTGTGTGTGTGTGTACAGGTACCTGAGAAGGCTAGAAGAGACATGACCTGGGACTGGAGTTATGGGCAATGTTTAGCTGGAAACTTAACTCCAGTCCTCTGGAAAAGCAGCAAGCCCCCTTGACTGCTGAGCTGTGTTTCCAGTCCCTATTTTTTTATTTTTTGGTAGTTCATACTTTCTTAACTATTCAGGCTCCTTGTATTTTGTTTAAAAGGCATTATTTCTACTATTCTCATGCCTTAAACTCAACTCCATCTCTCCATAATTATAGGGACAATGATATCTTAGTAATTATGTATATTTTTAAATTTATCTTTTAAAGCATCACATGCATATAGTGCAGACTTAAATGCAGGTCAAAAAATGAGTATATATCTTTTAATCTTCATCCAAGACTGGCAACAAAATTTGCAAGTTCTAATAATTTCAGGCCAGAGAGATAGGTGTTTACAAACCTGATGCTCTGAGACCTACATGGTAGAGAGAATCCATTTTCAGAAGATGCAATGTGACCTCTAAATGTATATATAATGTGCTTGTGCATGCACAGAGAAATAAACTATAAACATTTTTAGTAATCTTAAGATCAGTGACTTTGCTCTCTCCAGTCTGTCCACTACTTTCTACACTCACATCTTCTAAAAATCCTCTTTATAGCACTGTCTTTAAAACCTACAATGCTTCCAATACTAACCCAGCTTTTAACTTCCTGTGTCAATAAATGTTCACAATCCTTATCCCATACATAATCTCCATCGTAGCTTTTGTGTCCTGTCTAAAACATTTGTTTCATGTCTGCTAAGTCACAGCTTGTACTTCACTGTGCTCACATATCTCCAAGTCCAGGAGCACAGAGCACCTGGAGCCTGAAAGTAAAAACACTGAGAGCCTGAAACAGACGGATCACTTGAACCAACAAGTTTGGGACCAGCCTGGGCTACATATCGTCTCAAATAAGACACAGAAGAGGAGCTAAGAATGAAGTTCCACAACAGGGACTTGCCTAGCGTATTAATGCCCTGGGTTCAATCCCAGCATTGTAAAGATGTTTAAAAATACAGAAATAGGGAAATGTGGGGACTGAGGATATGGCTCGGTAGGTAGCACTGCTTGCTGTGAAGCACCAGGACTGGAGTTCAATCATCTAGGACCTGCATAAAAGCCAGAGATGGCCACGTGTGCCTGTAACCCCAGCACAGTGGATCCTGGGAGCTCTGTTGCCAGCCAGATAATAGGCATATGACCCTCCCCACCACACACACAAATAAAATTACATTCTTTAAATTATTCTAGAGTTTACAATACAATCACATCTTTCCCACTTTCCTTTTCCTTCCTCCAAGCCATCCCACACACTCCCCACACACCCCCACGCCCTTTCACATACCCCACATACACTCCCCTTGCTGTTTCAAATTCATGGCCTCTTTTTTTCATTAGTTGCTGTTATTCACACTATGTATAAATATATACATACATTTATTTTTTAAAGAAAACTATTTTTAAAGGGCTGTGGACCAGTCCTAGAGATTTAACTCAACTGGGAAATTTGCCTATCCTAAATGTATGAACATAAACTGAGGGTGGTGGAAGTGCCTGCAATCTCAACCTGCACTGCACTCCAGAAGTGGAAGCAGAAGGATGATAAGTTCCTGGACCTCCTCAGCCACACAGAGCTGGAGGCCAACCAAGGGTACCCAAGACCCTGTCTCAACAATAAACAGTGTGTCAAACTACTTGCCACCCTAAGACCAGTAAGTCCAGTTGATCTCCAGAAACCACATGGTGGAAGGAGACCCAACACCCACTAGCTGTCCTCTGATCTCCATACAGCACCCCAGAGCCCCAACACAAATAAATACAGAGGTATTTTCTTAAATAACTTTTAAACGTTATAGAACCCTGCCCTAGTCACCTAGATTCTGGTCTTGAAAGTAATAAAGACTATTCTCTCCCTAAAAAATAAAACATCAACAAAGAGGAAATCAGATGATCAAATGTGAGAAGAACTGATTACAGTGAGGGCCAGAAGAGGACAGACACCTCCCAAGCTTTCTGTTGTGGAAAGAGAAGGCATAAGGAAGTAAGATTTACTGCCTGCCAACTACACTTTATACAACACAGCTGCCATACAAGTCACTAATTTTGAAGTTTGGGGCTTCTGATACCTCCAGAGAGTGAACAGTATTCCAGAGAGGAGAAAGAATGGAAACAACCACACACTCTGGGCTTACATTTGGGAAAAGAAACCAAAATACTTGAGGTTTCCAGATTTCCTAGCCCAGATGGTCTTGAATTACAAAAAAACAGAGGGGGAGAAGGGATACTTTTACACACACACACACACACACACACACACACATGCATGCACAGGGGAGGCGAAGACAGTTTCAGTGAAAAGACATAGTCAAATATTGACTAAATTATCATGTCCAGTCTGGTCAGGAACTGATGGCAATAGTGGAATCTGGGCTCTGTGGTAGAGCACTTGCCTAGCACGCTCAAAGTTGGAGCTTGATCCTCAGCACTGACAGAGTGAGAGTGAAGAGGAGGGATATCAAGCACCAGCCAACAGCATTTTTTTTTTTTAGCCTAAGTCCTTTTCAGCCCTTCAGGTCCTATAACAGGCTATGAGACAGACCACAAATAGAGGTCTGTTTCGAACAGGAAACAATGAGGTCTAAGAATTCAAAAACATTTAGTCTAGTCCTCCTAAGGAGGAGTCAAAAAAGACAAGGCTAGAAGTCAGAACCATGGGTAGGCCAGTTTGTGTTGGTTAGTCTGTCAATTTGACACAAACTACAGCCACAGAGAGAGCCTAAATTGAGAAAAAGATCCCCATAAGATTGTCCTATAAGCAAGCCTGTAGGGTATTTTCTTGATTGACCTGGAAGGACCCAGCCCACAATGGGTGATGCAGTCTCAGCAGGTGGTCTTGCGGATATAAGAAAGCAAACTGAACAAGCCAGCATCCCTGTGGGCTCTGCTTCAGTTCCTGGCTACATTTTCTATCTTGACTTTCCCTCACGACAGACTACAACTATCAGCTGAAATAAACCCTTTCCTGTCCAAGTTGCCTTTAGTGGTTGGTTTTTCTGTTTATTTGTTTAAATCACAGCAATAGAAATATAACTAGGATAACAGTCCCATGACTTCTGATCTGAGGCTTCCTCTCTAGTCCCTGGTCTACATTTTCTGTATCCTCTAAAGTTGGTATCCAATCATACCGAAATCATCTGGAGAGCTGTCTCTTATAAATACTGAATGTCCCTTAAAAGCTAGAAATCTTAGAAACCTCAGCACTTAGCAAAGGGACTGACACATGAGTGACATATTTTGATTAACTGAAAATACGAATTACCAGTTAAACTCGCTTAATCTCAGAAACTGGCAAGCCCTACTCAATAACTAAATTTAAATACATGTAATTTCTGTTTTTTTTTTAAATATGGTATAAAATTATTTAACATTTGTATTTAAGAAACTGAAACTAGAAGATTGGGGGCTTAGTAGTTAGGAGCCCCTGATTTTGCAGAAGACCCAAGTTTAGTTCCTAATACCAACATGCTGGCTCATTACCCATCCACAAAACTCCAGTTTTAGAGGCTCTGAAGCCCAGGATGCCTTCATCTCCAAGGGCACCAGCATGCACATGCTACACATATACATTCAGGCAAAACACTCTTGCACATAAAATAAAATAAATCTGGGAGGGAGGGAGGGAGGGAGGGAGGGAGGGAGGGAGGGAGGGAGGGAGGGAGGGAAAAGGAGAAGTAGGGTAGGATGAGAATGGTTGTTTAGGTAGAACTCTTAAAAGAGAATCCACAGCAGGCACAAGGCTGTACTGTAGTTCGCTAACAGGTTGTAATCTTTACAGCTTATTTTTCATATAGGCTCTAAATTTTATATTTGTCTTACAGAGATGAAAATTCAAACCCTTCAAAAATATCAAAGAAATATAGTTAGTATCAGAAAAGAAATTATAAAATTCAAAACTCTGAAGCTTTTATGAGATTTTTTAAGTACTACAAACTTTTAACACATCTTGAAATTCTAAAACTGAGTTGAATAACTAGCTTACAGTTTGAGAATAGAACTGTTTTACATTAACTTTGTATATAGAGGTAAAATGTTTACAAAACAGTTATGCATGCATCTTGGTAAATACTGTGTTCTAAAAGTTATTTCAAAATGAACTCATCTTTGGGGACAGTGTGAAAGCAACAAAGTCAGTTTCATCCTTTGAATGTCCGAAGTCTTGCCACACACCCTATCATCTTGGCCATGGAGAGGCAGAGAGGGAAGGATCACCAACTCAAGAAGACCTCTATTCAGGAGCTGCCAGGCTATACAGTAAATCTGAGGCATGTCAAATACCATCCCTTCTCTAAACAAGCCCACCTCATCACTACATGCTTTTCAAGCATCACTGCAGTAGAGCTCTTATGACATTAGACATGCATTCTTAAAAAGGATGTTGCTAAAAGCTATTAAACCTTAGAAAACCAGGTGACTGAAAAAAAAAATCTTTTTAAAAATTCACACTAAAAAAAGATAGGAACTTTAAAAAAAAACAATCAAACCAAACAACAACATTCAAGAATACAGTACACACAAGAAGGCTCTTCTGAAAAGGTCTCCTTTCAGCCTACTACTCTTTTTCTTCCAAAGCCTCAGTAGAGGACAACTGACTGGACAAGACTTAACTATAACACAAAACAATAGGAGATACTTCAAGAAGCCATCTGAAAGCTGTCAGTAACCCTAGCATTAGGGAGATAAAGACAGGAGCACCCAGAGAGGGTTCAAGGAAACCAGCCTGGCCTTCATTAGATACTATCTAAAAAAACAAGAAACAAAAAAGCAATTCTATCAGGCAATGGTGGCACACACCCTTTAGTCCCAGCACTCTGTAGGCAGAGGCAGAAGGACCTCTGTGAGTTCAAAACCAGCTTGGTCTTCAGAGTTCCAGAACAGCTAGGACTACATAGAGAAACCCTGAGACTCAAAAATAAATAAATGAATGGATAAACAAATAAGTAAATAATTAAAAGCTAAAAATCTAGGGCTAAATACAATAGAGAATTCCACCCTCTCCCCAAGCAAAAGGGGGAAAGTAAAGTGTTAACAATATGTGCCACAGAAGTACAATCCTAAGCATGTAAAGTGACCATTTCCCCACATTTTATGAGAACTGAGACTCTTGCATAGTCTGTAAAGCAAAAGACTACAAAGCCTCACTTCTATTCAACAGGCAGATTTTCTTTTTTACTGTTTGCGCAGGTGTGTGTGCACATACGATCATGTAGAAGTCTGTGGTCGACTTCGGTGTTGCCCTCAGATGCCAACCACCCTGACTTTTAGACAGGGTCTCACACTGGTCTGGAGCTTGCTGACTTGGCTAGGATGGCTCTTCCAGGAGCTCCACTCTCTGCCTTCTCCAGAGAGAGCTGGGAAGCAAGCTCAGGGCCTCATGTTTGTGTGGTAAGCACTTTACCAATCATACTATCTCCCCAGCCACCAAACACTAGATTAAACTGATCATTTAAAATAGTCAAACTGAGGCTGGAAAGGGAGCTCAATGGTTAAGAGCACTGGCTGTTCTTCCAGAAGACCCAGTTTTAATTTTAAGTACCTACATGGCAGCTTACAACCATCCATAGCTCTAGTTCTGGGGACCTAATGCCCTCTTCTGGCCTCCTTGGGTACCAGGTGCACAAAACTAGATGTACATATATACAAATATAGGGGCAAAACATTCATATACATAAAATAAAAATAACTAAATCTTTAAATAGACAAGTAAATGAAATGATCAAATCTAACCTTAAGTATTTAGATCTACTACCAATAAAATAATTCAAGTTATTTAGGGGGAATCAGTGTTACAGTTAGTAGTGATACAGTATGTGTGAGACCCTTGAGCTTAATTATTTTTTTAAAAAAAATTAATATAACTTTTTGGTTATTTATGGTCATTCTTAAGTATCCTGAAACTACTCTAGTAAAGGCTTCAATAGAAAAAAAAAAAAAAAAAAAACAACCCACAAATAACAAAAAGAAAATATCTACCACTTGCCCTGCCCTGGCCCTAACCATCCACAGAAATCTTGCCAATGACTTAATTTGAATTCATGAGTGAACCTATGTGACACTCTAGCAGTGACCTCTAAATATCAATCACTGACACTTCTCCCAGATTAAGTACCAGAATCCATGAAAGGGCCTACCTAGGCTTGGGCGAGTTTTCTTTTCTTTCTTTCTTTTTTTTTTTTTTTTTTTTTTTTTTTGGTTTTTCGAGACAGGGTTTCTCTATGTAGTCCTGGCTGTCATGGAACTCAGTCTGTAGACCAGGCTGGCCTCAAACTCAGAAATCTGCCTGCCTCTGCCTCCCATGTGCTGGGATTAAAGGCTGCCCGGCTTGGGTGGGTATTCTTAAAGACTTATTTATTTTATGTATATGAATACACTCCAGATACATCAGATGAGGGCATTGGATCCCATTTCAGATGGTTGTGAGCCACCATGTGGTTACTGAGTACTGAACTCAGGACCTCTGGAAGAGCAGTCAGTGCTCCTAACCACTGAGCCATCTCTTTAGCCCTTGGGTGTTTAAGAAAAGAAAAAACTTGAAAAGCCAACTTGAATTAAAAAAATAAATCTATTGCTCTATTGTCAGGACTTGTTCCTAGGTATGGGCTGAGGAGGTTTAGTGTAGAGAGGGGTAAACAGGCATCTGAAAGGTCCAGTCTGAACCTGGCATGTGAGGGGGGATAGGAGGCTGGAGAAAACCAAGAGCCAAGAGGATGGAGCAAGCCAGGAGACAAAGAGAGCAAGAGGCCAAGAGACCACATAGCCAAAATGCCTGGGTTATATAGAGAACAGCTGGGGGAAGAGAGTGAAGCTCAGGGCTGGAGAGGTTGAGGGTAGGGGCTGGGTGAAAAGTGCTGAGCAGAGCCAGGCCTCTGTAACAGGTACCGGTGATGCTGAGACAGGTAGCCAGTGTCTGCCTTGATAGGCGCCTTGGTTAGCTATTATTCCTGAGCTTGAGACCTAACAAAGACTTTAAACAAAACTCCATGTTAGTAATCTGAAGCCAACTGCTTCTCATGTAGCCCAGGCTGGCCTCTAACTTTCTCTGTAGGTGAAACTACTCTGAACTTCTGCTCTTCTTGCCTCCATAGTGGAGTTACAGGCACACTGAGCTTCCCAGCCCAGTGTGTGCAGAACTTCATGCAGTGGACTCTACCGACTGAGACAGAGGGCATTAATCGTCTTCAAGCTGAATGGTATATATTCCCAACTCCTAGAACTTAAATTAATAACAAATTTAACAGTCCTAAGTGACTAGGGAGACAGAGGCAGGAAACCAAGACCCTGTCCAAAAAAAAACAAAAACAAAAAAAAGACAAGGGAGAACCTCCCCCAAAAAGAGTGGATGATAGGTTTATAGAACTGGTCACTAGTGTGTATACATTTGATGAAAAAAAGAAATATATACAAGAGAATTCTAAAACCAAGATGGCAATGCAAGCCCTAGCCCTCGCCACACCACCACTTGTTGGTCATGCCTACATTTTTTAAAAACCAGTGCCCAACCCCCAAATGCTAAATATTAGTGCCTAGCTGAATGTTGGCCATGACTTAAGAAGTTTACTTATTATTTACACAAAATAACTACAACAGATGGTGTCAGTTACCTGGCATCAAAGAACTTCAGTTGTTTTAAAAAAAAAAAAAAAAGCTAAATGTTGTAGGATTAGATTCAAAGAATTCTTGAGATTATCTTCATGGGAACTACTTACAGAAAAGTAACTAGTGACAGCTTTATCTTAAAAACTCAGAGAAAGGCCTCTAAAATAAAAGGTACTTTCTCACCATTGTTTCTCAATGTGACAATACCAAAAACAACTTTTTTGTTCCCTTGTAGCTATTACAGAGTTCTATTGTACGGAACCAAAATGCTGATCCAGGAGTGTAACCTTCATTTTGCTCTTCTTCTTGTACTTCCTAAAAATGTCTCATAATCTATTTTGTTCCAAAGTGGGGAGGGAGGGAAAGATAAATGTATATTACAAGAAGCCTGCTTTCTAAGTCTAGTACTTCCTAAATAAACGCTCTCTAAAATTGCATTACCATGGCACTGGCATCGAGCTTTTCACCCAAAACTAAAAATGAAACACACACAGCACTGGCTTTCCTCATTATAACTGTAATTAAACAGGTACGGTGCCTTTTACAGTCAGAGGGCCATTAAGCGTCTTCAAGCTAAATGGTATTAAGGAATCAAAAAGCACTTCCCTGAGTAATAGCTACTACCCAGGAACCACAAACAGTCCCTGGAAAAACTCATCTTTCTACCGCTGCTAAGTCTGAGGAACTAGAAAACTGTTTTACAGGATGAACTGGGGTTTTTTGCCCTCCTTCCTGAATTCTGGAAACGTATTTAAAAACAAGATCCAATGCCTCTCTTTCTGTCTGACTCTCAAAATGTGTTGTCTAGAGTTTCCACACGGAAACGAAACAAACTTCCGGGCCACCTCATCATACATGATTTATGAAACACCCAATCCTGCAAGTCTATCTTTAAAAATAATCACTTCTATAGATGGATGGGTATTAATAAAATCAATCAAACATTAACTACAGAATCTAGATATTAAAGAGACAATCACTAGCATTGTTTTCAACTTCTATGTGTAAAATTCCTAGATATTTGGGGTGCAAACGACCTTTCCAAACGTCAGAATACAACTTAAGCCTACCTAAATCTTTGCAGCCTTTCATCAATGCGCAAAGTTAGTATTATTCCCAGCACTTCACAAGCCCTCCCTTAAAACGGCAAAAATGAGACAACACATCTACTAACCGCAAAATCTAACTCATCGCTCACTGAAACCAAGTTCATCTAAAAAGTTACTTCCTAGGTTTCATAACAACTCAGTATTGACTTTTTAAAACGATGTCCAGTAAAATAACTTTGCTAATTCTTAACAGCATGCCGCAAACTCAAGTTTTACATAAGAAAGAGGCCGATAGCAAGAAGACCCTCTCCCAGGTCTTAAAACCTGCAAAAAAAAAAACCAAAACAAAAAACAAAAACCAAAAAAAAAAAAAAAAAAAAAAAAAAAAAAAACCCTCAATCCTTGGGAGAGGCGGTAGCCCGGAGTCTTTGGATCTCAACAGTCTCGGGTTGGAATTGCAATCTTTGGCGGCAGAAAGCGAAGAAGAAACGCAAAGATTGCCAAGACTTCGGAACTAAGAGTGCATGTGAACAGAGAAAGGACAAACCCAAGCACTCGGTACCGGGAGGATCTGGAACACACGGGGCCCCGCCGGAGACGGCTGACTCCCACACTCCTTGGGACAAGTGGAGCGCTCAGGGGCGCGGGACTCCGCAATGGGGGACAGCTGGGGCCTCTGCCGGCGCCCACCTGGGCCCACCTAGAGCCACCTGGGTCCCGCGCCCCGGGCCGCCACCCCGCCCGGCCCGTCGCGCCCGCACCTCTCGGTCCTTGAGGCCCAGCAGGAGCACCTCCTCCATCAGGGTCAGCCGCGTTTCCTTGGAGTCGCCCTTGTCGTCGTCGTCCTGTTCGTCGCGGCGGCTCTGCGCCTCGTCCTCTCCGCTGCCTCCGCCGCCGCCCGCCGCCCGCTCCTTGTCGGCAGCGTTCCGTGAGGCCTCGGTGCGCCGCTGCACCAGGCCCGAGCTCCGCTGGGTCAGCGAGGTCATGGCTCCGGCCGAAGAGCCGCGCCGGACCGACAGGAACGCGGGACCGGCCGGCTCTCCCTCACGGCCCCGGCCCCAGGAGCTTCCGTGTTAATTCTTGGAGCTGGGGCGATGTCCGTGGGCTGCGGGGCCGAAGGCAGTCATGAGGAGCCGGGTCTGGGCGAAGCCGGCGGGCCGGGCGTCGATGGGGTACACAAGGGAGCCTTCAGCCCGCGGCTGTGGCCCCACACAGCCCAGGAGCCAGAGCGGAGGCGGCAGCAGCGGCGGCGGCGGCGGCGGCGGCGGTGGCGCTTCCCAATATGGCGGCGCGCGCTGACGTCACCAGAGGATGTGGCAGCGCCGGGGCGGGGCCGGGGTGCCGGAAGCGGCGCGAGCGAGGGGCGTGGCTAGCCGCCTCCCACCCCGGCGGACACTTGAACTCCTGGACACGCCAGTGCCCCTGAGTCTCCAGACGTGAGGCTGGGATCGGTAACCTGCCCGGCTCTCATCCGCCTCTCAGTTCACTCTCGCGGTCCGGCCTGGCGCCAGCGACCAGTAAGATCTCTCCTGGATCCCGGAAGCCGAGGTCAGGCGAGGGCGGACCCCACTGATCATCCCCGGGGATCAGTCCTCGGAGGCACTGAGCCAATGTGGCCCAGGTACCCCCACTACTTACAGGAAGGACTTGGCTCTTCGCCTGTGGAACACCCGGAGCCATCTACACTCAGGCGTTTAAAAGTGTTCATGTGCTGTGCTCTGGCGTAGAGAGGTTAAACAAATTGACGAATTGTGTTTGTAAAACTTTTTATTTCCCACCTCCGACTGCGGCTGTAAAGTAGTCAGAGCGCACTGTACTGTTAGGACAGCCGACCTTAGGATCCTTTTATGGCGACAGCAAACCTCTTGAGTTTCGTGCCACGTCTTTGTAGCCCTAAATCTATTTCGATGTAATTACTAGGTTAAATCCGTTTGGCGTGCTTGGCAGTTTGTGCAAATCAAGTTAAAGGGAAAGCTGCCAAACCCGAGAGGGGTTTAGAGAAACAGAAGAACGAACTTGTGAGAAAACATTATCCAAAAACGGTAGATCCGTCCAGTATTGGGTGGTTTTTTTTTTTTTTTTTTTTTTTTTTTTTTTTTTTTTTTTGGTTTTTCGAGACAGGGTTTCTCTGTGTAGCCCTGGCTGTCCTGGAACTCACTCTGTAGACCAGGCTGGCCTCGAACTCAGAAATCCGCCTGCCTCTGCCTCCCAAGTGCTGGGATTAAAGGCGTGCGCCACCACTGCCCGGCAGTATTGTTTAAAATAAACAGTAATCACAGGGAGTAAGCCAGGTTTGGATAGACTCCCCCCACACACACACCCCACCCCATAAATACATTGTCTCAACTCCTAGAGGACAGTAAGTCCCAGTGGGTCCTTCCACCCACAGCCCCAAGCTACCTTCCCTTTTTCCTGCAAAAACATTGTGTCCTCAGCCAGTTTCTCCCATTCACGTCATCTTTTTGTTCCCTCACCTTTCTGGTCATTGCCAAGTGACTTTAAATGTCCTTTGTAAATTAACTGGTTATTTAACTCATAAAGTTAAATCTAAAAAGTACAAAGCTGTACGTACAGGCTGTACCTGTTCTAGCCAGTTGCTCCTCTCCCTGCAGAGAGTTTTTTTTTTTTTTTTTAAATGGGGTAGAATGTGAAACTTCGCTGGGGAGATGGTCAGTGGGTTTAGTGCTTGGGGACAAATTAGAAACTGGCATCCGGGAGGCAGAGTCAGATTCCTGGAGGCTTCCTAGCCATTGAGCCTCGCCAAATGGGCAAGCGCCTAGGTGCCAGTCAGAAACCTTGCCTCAGAAACAGTGTGAGGGCTCAATGAATGGCTCAGTGAATAAACTGCTTGCTGCGCTAGCATGAGAACCAAAGTCCAAATCCAAGCACTCACCGGCACACGTGCATTCCTGTATAGCAGCCCTGGGGAGCTAAGAAAGACAGATCCGGAAGCTTGTGAAACAGAGGTCAACCTCTGGCCTCTACAAGTCCGTACACAGGTCAGAGCAACATACATATAACACACACTGGATGGATGGATGGATGGATGGATGGATGGATAGATAGATAGATAGATAGATAGATAGATAGGGGAGAACAGTACCTAAGGAATGATCACACACAATTTGTTGTTTGTTTATTTTTGTTTTTTGAAACAGGGTTTATCCCGCCTCTGTCTGCCACATGCTGGGAGTGGAGGCAAACACCAGCACCACCCAGTCACAGTTGTTTTAAATGTGAACCTAATCACCCTCACCTTGAATGTGGCTGAAACTTCGAGGGGTAGACGGCTTGATTCCCACTCCCCACCCTACCCCACCCGAGACACATCTCTCATGTTCTAGTTCTGCCTATTCATATGCTGGTACATGATTTTCCAGTTCAAACGTTATAATAATTTTGCTTCTTTTTTTTTCTCCTCTGTTTTCCTGGTATATCTTATTTCGCCACTAAATTTTCCATGTAGCTCTCTTCCCCCACTCTCTCCCTCTCTCTCTCTCCCCTCATGGCTCTGCTCCCATCTGTCTGCATGTCTGCATACCCACTCGCCTGCCTCTACCCCTTCCCCAGGTCCTCCTCTCTCTTCCCTGAATAAACCCCTTTCACATGAGATCTGTGTGGTGGAATTACTCAGGGGCATACTTTGACATGAGCCTGCCAAAGGTACCCTCCCCACCAATTAGATTCCATAACACACCTCAATAAAAGGAGAAAAAAGGAGAGGGAAGGAGAAAAGAAAAGTGGGAAGAGAAAGGAGGGGCAAAGAGAGGACCATTTAAGAAACAAAATATTTCTAGGGAGAGCTGGCCCCACCCCTCACTGGCTGCAGCATTCGGGAGAGCAGGCCAAGGAGCTCACGTGGGTAACATGGGAGAGCTGGCCCTGGTAGTGTTGGCATGGGAGAGCTAGCCCCAATGGCATGAACTCAGGAGAGCCAGGCCTGGCCCTTGACTGCTACTGTAGGCAGGAGAGTTGTCCCTACCTGGCAAAGCAGGAAGGCTGGATATTGTGGTACAGTACAGATACAGGAGAGATGGTGGGCTGACCAACTCGGCTGCCACCCTGGCCCAGATCCAGGGCTTTGAGCTGACCAACTCCAACATCTACCCCATCTATGAACTTCTGGAGCTCGTGAAGGAGCTGACTGTACAAAATCAAAGCTGCAGGATCTCCATGACACCCGGCAAAAAGAAGATATCTGAGGGGAGTCCCAGTGAAGGTCCAGTAGTGATAGTGTAGCAGAGACCAAAGGCCTCAAGCCAGACCAATGACTCGTTAAAATGAACATTTGCAAATAAAGCTATTTGGGCAAAAGGATGTACTGTGGGACACATTGTGACACACTACAGCTTCCACGATGAGATGGTTTTGTTGCTGTGTTTTTATTGTTTTTTTTTTTTTCGGGGGTGGGGGGGAATGTTGCAAGGGCAGAGGTCAGAAATGGAGGGACAGGAAAATGAGTGGGATCCAGGGGCACTATGTGAAATTCACAAAGAACCAATAAAAAGGTTTTTTTTTAATAGGAATATTTATTGCTAAAGAAACAATGACCTTTTTTATTGATTGATCATCAAATATCTGCTAGGTATGTCTTCTAGTCACCCCTTCCCCTGCACCTTCCAGGGTAAGCATGCTGCTAGGCTGGCCAGTTCCATGTGGGCTCCAACCATGGGATTGCAGCCTGGGGAACACCTGTGTCTATCTGTAGGTCCTAGAATCCTGAAGAATTGGCACTCCAGTTGATGCCTAACAGTTTCCCTTCTTACCCTAAACAAGTTTTGTGTTATTTTGTTCCCAGACTGGCCTGGGAACTTTCTATGTAGCCCAGGCTAGCTTCAAACTCATAGTCCTCCTGCCTTCGGCTCCCCAGAGCTAGGATTTCAGACAAACATCACCATCACACCTGCCTTCTCAAATGGATTGTTAGAAAATAGGTTACAGATCTTCTCAGAAGCTCAACCATGTTTTCAGTCCCCCCTGATTCCTGGCCCCTCCTTCCTATAGTTATACTACCCACAAAAGTGTGCCCCAAAAGCCTTTGCTTCAGCATTGTTTGCTAGGCAACCCAGACTAAACGCCCATCTCACTGGAGAAAACAGAGTTTCTAGAAAATTAAGTAATCTCTCTACACTGCACATCTGGCAAATCACAAGCAAGGATCAGAACCTTTTATTAGGTCATCAAACAAGCACTGAATACTTATTTTCTGTTGGCAGTCATTGTGTCAAGCAGTAAGGTTATGATAGTGAGACAGGAGACACATAGTCACAGTTTTCATGAAGCTGATGAGAGAGAGGTACTAAGTAAACAATATATAAACTGGACCTTGGGGGGGTTAGTTCAGTGTTAAAGAACGTTTTCCTATTAAAGAGTTATGTATTTCATGTATATGCATCTCTTGTCTACATGGATCTGCACCATAGAAAAGAGCATCAGATCTTTTGAGGCTGCAGCTATAGATGGTTATGAGCTGCCATGTGGGTGCTGGGAATTGAACCCAGGGCCTTTGGAAGAGCAGCCGGTGCTCTTAACCTCTGAGGCACTACTCCAATCCATGCATGGTAGAGTAGGTGCTCATGCAGGGACCTGGGTTTAAACCCAACACTAAAGAAAGAGATACCAATTCACAACTACCCAAGGTGGCTTTAATAAAAATTATAATAACATTGTCAAGGATGTAAAGAAATATAAACCTCCATTTATAGGGGGGGTTGGGGGGGCTGCATCCAGATCCATCCACTATCCGCCATGACATTAAAGCCTATAAAAACCTATGGACTTTCTCGTGTTTGGGGCCACGCACGTGAGGAGCCGCAGAGAGGCCTTTAGTGAGCCACAGCAGCTGGGCCTAACTTCCCCGTAGAGGGACTCTCAGCATTCCCAGCCACAATTACCGACAGCCTGGTGTGAGGAAACTCTCTGTGTCCTGCAGCCATAATTACCTACAGTTGACAACAGGACTGTTTATAATAATGAACAGTGAAAACAACCATGTTCATCAGCTGATGGATGGGTAAATAACATATAGTATATCCATACCACAGAATATTGCTAGCTGTAAAATGGGTAAGGCACATGCTGTCATGAATAACCCTTGAAAATATGCTAAGTAGGGGGAAACAGTCACAGTGATACATTGTGGGACTCGATATGTGAAATATCCTGAATTAACTACATCTGTACAAATAGAAAGTAGATCAACATTTGCCTAGAGTGTCAGAACAGGCAGCAATGCTAATGACTATGGGTTTCTTTTAGGGGTTAAAAGAAAAGTTCTAAAATTGATCATGGTGACATATTTGAGTTTAAATTCTACTTTGAGGGGGATGAATTCTGCAGTACGTAAAATCTACTTTAATAAATACAACAAAAGTATGGCTCTTTGGGTAGGTTTGGGTAGTAGTGTGTTCCAAAATAATATATTATTAAAAGGGATTTTTGGTTTATATACATACTTTTTTGGAATGTGTTTTTCTTTGTTCTTTTCTTTGGGGGGGGAATCTTTTTTAAATCCTTTTATTTATGCTTTGACAATTTCATACATGCAAACAGTGTGCCTTTATTCTATTCACCCCCAACACATCCTTCCTCCTCCTGATTTCCTAACCTCTCTCCCTTCCGTCTTCTCATCCTCTCCCTTAAAAAAAAAAAAATAACCCGCTGAGTCTAATTAGTGCTGTATACATGCATGGGAGGTCATTCCTAGGAACATGAACAATTTACCTGCAATCACACCCACAAAAAATGACTCCTCTTCCTCCAGAAGCTAACTAATGCCAACAACTACTCAACCAGAGGTGGAGGCTGAGAGTCCTTCCTGGAGCCTGCTGGAATGCTGACTGGTTTGATCTTGTGTCTGTCGTGTGCAGGTGATCACAGCTGCAATTCGTCCATGAGTGTGATGGCCACATCCTGTCCAGATTACCACATATGAGAGTTCCCCTGCGCATGCTCCAGCTTTTCCATCATCTCCAATCCCGTCTCTGAGCTAGGCCCTGAGTCTCAAGGAAGTTGATGAAGTTGTCCGATTTGGAACTGGAGAGCTTAGCTGTCATTTTTGGAGTGGATACATACGTGGGTGTGTGCACACAAACTCACAAACACCCTCATTTTGAAAACACAAAGAATACATGAGGATACTTGCTCAGTTGCCCCTGAATCTCTAAGTGAAACATGCCAGGAGTCTGAAAACTTCCCACTATTGTTCTCCTGGTCCTGCTGTATGTTATCATTCTAAATTGTATCATTATTGATAAATTATAAAATAAATACGTTTCTATCCATAGACTAATGCTGCTTTCAACCTTGTTGGAAGAAGCTGTGTTTCGAAGTGGACAGCATTGTCAGTGCAGACTCCTAACTCATCAAAATGTTGAGGGTTAGTGACTCTTGGGGGTTAGTAAGATGGGTGAGTGTTTAAAGATGCTTGCTGACAAGCCCCACTATGCCAGTTCAATCTGTGGGAATCATACAGTGGGGGAGACTACTCCCACAAATTGTCCTCTGACCTACACATCCATGTTTATTTGTGACAAGGTCTCTCTATTATGTAGCTCTGGCTGTCCTGGAATTCACTATGTAGACCAGGCTGGCCTTGAACTCTTAGAGATCCACCTTCATCTGCTTCCCAAGTACTGGGATTAAAGGTGTGCCTGGCTAAAATGAGGATATTTTAAACGTACTTCAAACCACCTTCACACTTTATAATGTGAATAGCTAAATGTCTTGTTTAAAGAATAATATATACTTTAGTACTTAGGCTGTAAGACTATCCAGGGAAAAACATAGTTTAAAATTGAGGTGTCTTGCTGAGCAGTGGTGGTGCATGCCCATAATCCCAGCATTCAAGAGGCAGAGGCAGGTGGATCTTTGTGAATTCCAGGCCAGTCTGGTCTACAGAGTCAGAACAGCCAGGGCTAAACAGAAAAACCTTGTCTCAAGAAGCTAATTAATTAATTGAAGTGTCTGAGTAAGGTTAGGGTTGCCCTTGGGAATCACATGTGGTTCCTATTTAAGGATTTACCTCTTTCTTGGTTTTGAACCAATGTACTTGGGGTAGGTTTTAAAGTTTGGAGCCAGTGTAGCTCCCAGCACTTCTGTTTACCTTCACTGAAGACTATGTTGAGGAAACAAATATTATAAACAGCACGGGGATTCAGACTGTGCTCCAGTAGAAAATCAACCCGGCTTCTGTGCCTACACAGTAGTTTGTCACACGGTTGCAGAATCACATGATTTAAAGATTTCCCGGGAGGTCCGCCACCAAGGTGAAGCATTTCTGACAGTCTACTTATAAGACCTGGAAGTCTAGAGGTGATGATGTGTCACTTCACCAGGTGAAGTTCAGTCTCTTTCTACTGAGATCATCAGAGAGCCTTCTATATCTAGGCTGTCTCCGAATGGTAGCTCCATATAAGGTAGAGATGGGGACCTAGGGAGATGCACAATTATCCGTCTAATCAAGGCTCTTGACCCTCTTCTGTCATCCCAGGCTAAGCAATCTTCTGGAACTCAGCTTCAGATTTGGGTAAAGCCTTACTTAAAAAAAAAAAAAAAAAGATTTATTTATGTATATGAGTACACTGCCCCTGTCTTCAGACACACCGGAAGAGGGCATTGGATCCCATTAAAGATGGTTCTGAGCCACCATTGTTGGGAATTGATCTCAGGACCACTGGAAGGGCAGTCAGCGCTCTTAACCACTGTGCCATCTCTCCAGCCCCAGGTAAAGCCTTCTTTATGTTGTCCTCTGCACCTCTGTCACACAGTTCAACAGAAATGTCCCCCACTGCCCTGGAAAACAGCCCCGTACATAGATCTATATACACAGGGGCTTTTTTTGTTTTTTGTTTTTGCTTTTTTCCTTGCCTACCTTCTCAGAATGAATAATTCTCAGGTTCTCAAGTCAACCATGGGGGCAGGGGATGATCTCCTACCTTAAATTTTAAGCCAATCAGGGTGTGATAAGGGAGAAACCACCCTCTAAGGCTGAAGATGTCTGTCCATCCCTTTTTTCTCACAAGCTGTCTGTCTTTGTTCAAGGACTAAAGGTTGCTTCCAGGACAATGGGTTAAATGCTCCTGTTCCCTGAGCAGCTGTAACCATTTAATCTGCAGTGTTATATAGAGTGGGTGCCCCACCCCCATCCCACGGCCTCACATGGCCCAGGGACTGAGCCTAGGGCCTTGTGCTCTTTCAACTCAGGTACATCTCATTCTGTTCTTCTCTTTTGTTTGTTTTGGTTCTTCATATAGGCCAAGATGGCTGGACATGTTCCATGCAGCTCAGGACAGCCTCCAACTCACAATCAATCCTCTTGCCTCAAATACCAGAATGTTGGAATATTCCAGAATTGTGCTACTATTCGTGTGTGTGTGTGTGTGTGTGTGTGTGTGTGTGTGTGTGTGTGTGCGCGTGCGTGCCCGCAGACGTACTTGCTTGTGTACATATCACCTGAGGAAATCAGAAAAAGCCTTGGGTTTTCTATATCTGGAGTTCTAGGCATCTGTGAACAGTAGGAGATGGGTGATAAAAATTTGACTTAGGGCTGGAGAGATAGCTCAGTGGTTAAGAACAATGACTGCTCTTCTAGAGGTCCTGAGTTCAATTCCCAGCAACCACATGGTGGCTCACAACCATCTGTAATGGGATCTGATGCCCTCTTCTGGTCTGTCTGAAGACAGCTACAGTGTGCTCATATACATAAAATAAAATCTTTTTATAAAAAAAAGTTTGGTTTGGTTTGGTTTGGTTTGGTTTCCAGGGACTCACTATAAAGCCCAGCTCTCAAGTTCAGATTACAGACATGGACCGCCCACTTTGCTGTCAGGTAAATCTTGAAGTGTTTTTCAAATTTGAATTTTGCGCCATTTAGAAGAAAAGAGATGGAGTCTATCTGTTTTTCACCCATCACATCTGGAGTCACCTTAAGTCTGCTTTGGTCTGGCAGCGTCTGCTACTACTCTTTTTTTTTTTTTTTAAAGGTTTATTTTATGTATGTGAGTACACTGCCTCTCTCTTCAGAAGCCAGAAGAGAGCATCAGATCCCATTTACAGATGGTTGTGAGCCACCTTGTGGTTGCTGGGAATTGGACTATCTGAAAGAGCAGAGCCATCTTAACCGCTGAGCCATCTCTCCAGCCGGCCGGAGCCCCTACTGCTCTTTATTTAGCTTATGTCACAGTCCTGCGGGTCAGACGTCTATCTACACATAGAGTCACTAGATGTCCTTCTGTGGAACTCACAGGACTGCCAAGCTGATCTGCATTGTCTTCTATGTGCAGGCTCCATTGAGGGAAAAACAAAACAAAACAAAACAAAACAACCTAACTTCAACTTGCTTTAGGTTACCTCAAGGCTTCTGCCGCCTGCTGATCATAAGCTGGAGGAGAACTTCCGGTCCTAGGACAGTTTCTTGCCACGTGACCTTCCTCAACACAGTCGCTTGCGCTAACAAGGAGAATCTGCCCGCACCACTTTTGATATAACGAAGCACAAACATAGGAAGGGCACCCCAACACTGCCGCCATAGTCTATTGGTTAGGTTTTTTCTCCCACAAGGTCTTATTATGTAGCCTAGGCTGACCTAGAATTCAAGATCTTCCCGCCTCAACCACCTGACTGCTGTGACGATAGACATGCTCAGCTGTGCTCTGTTGGTTACAAACACACCATTAGTGTCACCTCACACTCAAGGGAAGGGTGGGATACAAAGGCAGGCACACCCATGGGGAGTCGTCTTAGGGTCTGCCCACCACAGCACGCAGGAACCCTTCAGAACCGAGATGGACAACGAGTGAATGAACAAACATAACTTACGTCTCAGCAGTTTTTGGCTACTTTTCCTTATTCATAACTGTTAGGTTTCAAGCCTGGGACAAATGGCTGAGATGCCTATTTAACATATCAAAGTGGACACTGGCTGCCAGCTTCTCCCTGCATCCCTCAGTTCCTGCCTGTTACAAGGTCCTCATTGTTTGCAAACCTTGCACACACAGAATTCTCTAGCCTAGGAGACGGCTGTTCTTCCTTGTATAAGTCAACCATTTTGGCTGACGGGCCTCTTTGTACCTTTGGGTCTCCTGGCTACTTCTTCACCTGGTTCCTCTGATCTCCTCGTCTCCCTTCCCCTCCTCCTTCCCCCACATGGTTCAGGGTCAAGTCCACTCTGGTCTCTCCCAGATGTGTCTGCCTCTGGCTGCGATCTCCCACTTATCTACGATAGACTTCCTCCTCCACGATACCCAGGAGCAGTCATGGTCTGTCTCTTCTCCTTCTTTTATTCGACGACTCCCTAGAAAATTTTATAGAGTTATTTACTGCAAGCCATATTCCAAATTAGTGGTTCAAAAATGCTTATTTTAGTTGCTTGCTCTTCTGTGGTTTGGCAGCCCAGGCTGGAATCAACCAGGAAGCTTGCTGGGGTCTGATAGAGTCACCCACAAAGCTGCATTTTGCATGACCTTGATATGAACTTGGCCTCACTCACAAATAGGAGGATGGTTGTAGGCTAACCCATATGCCTAGAGTAGGTTGGTCTCATTTGAGTTCTAAGAAGAGAAGTCACAAGGCTCAAAAGTTGTATATAAGTAATTGCTGGTGCAACTTTTTTTTTGTTTTGTTTTGTTTTTTGTTTTTCAAGACAAGGTTTCTCTGTGTAGCCCTGGCTGTCCTGGAACTTACTCTGTAGACCAGGCTGGCCTCAAACTCAGAAATCTGCCTGCCTCTGCTGGTGCTACTTTTTATTGAGCAAAACAGATCCCAGGTGAGCCCAGGTAGACTGAGTGGGAAAGAGGTAGACGCCACATCTTTCTAAAACTGCCCAAATTAAAATCTTCAAACATTTCAGGATTTACCTGACAGCAAGCTGGGTGTGGTAACTCATGTCTGTATTCTGAACTTGAGAGCGGAGGCAGGAGGACTACCATAAGTTCAAGACCAGCCTAGGTGTCATAATGAATTCCAGGCCAAAATTCACCTGATAGCACACACACACACACAAAATCAATCCTATCATACAAGATAACTTATTAAAGATTGAAAAGTGTTTAACATTTATTTTTCATGTGTATATATGTGTTAGTATGCACATTCACATGGATGGGCACATGCATATGCAGGTGCAGGTGCAGGTGCGTATACATACATGAGAGCGTGTTGGATGGAGGCCAAAGGTTGACATCAGATGTCTTCTTCAATTGTTCTTCATTACATATATTGAGGCAAGGTCTTTCACCCAGACCTCACTGGTCAGGCTAGTCTACCTAAGCCAGCTTGCTCTAGGGCTCTCCTGTCTCTACCTTCTGAGTGCTAGGATTATAGACAGGCCACCATCTGGTGCTAGGGACCCACGATTGCATGGCAAGCATTTTAAAGGAGTTGGTTAAGCTCTGCGATCCCTGCTATCTATGGATGCTGTCACATGGTACGGTTAAATACTGCTAGATTTATTCCTGGTAAGTTGCTGTGACTCGGAATGGTTTGTCCCCAGCAAAATTCATGTTGAAATTGGTTTTAGCAACATAATAGAGTTGGGAGGCAGGGTCTTGAGAAATCCATGTCTTTCTTGTGAAAATTAATTAGTTTTTACAAGGACCTTTCAGAGTTCCCGAGAGCGGGCTGTAACGTGTCTGACCCTTTGTATCTTTGTCTCTTCCTCTCTTCAGGCACAATCCTCACTCTCAGGACTGTTTCTGTCATGTGATGGAGATTCAGGCACCGAATCTCAAACTTCCCAGACTGCAGAAGTATAAGCCAAAACAAACCTCTTTTCTTTCCAAATTTCCTACTGCTAATGATTCTGTTACAGCAACAGGAAACAAACTTAAGTATTTACCTTAAATATTGCTAGCTCTTTTCCTTTTTTTTTTTTTCTTCCAACTTTTTTTTTTTTAAATACAGATCTTGCTGTATGGTTCAGCTAGCCTCAGATGGTGGTCCTGCCCTAGCCTCTGCCATGTTTGAGTTTGATTGTTGATTTAAGAGGATCCAGAATCACCCAGTAGGCAAACCTCTGGGCATGTCTTTGAAGGGTTTTCCAGATTAGGCTAACTGAGGTGGGAATACCCACCCACCCTAGTTATTGGTCCAGGTCTGAGTAATAAAGAGAAAATGAGCTGACCTGTCCCCTCTGCTTCCTGGCTGTGAATGTGTAGGACCAGCTGCCTCCTGATGCTGCTGGCATGCTGTCCCTGTCAGGATGGACTGTTTTAGCTAGAACTACAGGTGAAAACAAACCTTCCCCTCTTTCCTTCCTTAAGTTGTGTTTGTCAAATGTTCTGTTGCAATGGTGAGAAAAGTTAATCAATACAGTTTCCCTAGAGTGGATTACAGATATGGGGCAGTATTCCTATCTCAATTTTTCGTTTGTTTGTCTGGTTAAATTTTGAATTCTGTTTTGTTTTTCAAGACAAATTTTCTCTGTGGAACCCTGACTGCCCTGGAACTCGCTCTGTAGACAAAACTTGCCTTGAACTCACAAAGATCTGCCTGCCTCTGCCTCCCAAGTGCTGGGACTAAAGGCGTGTGGCACCAGTGCCCAGTTCAACTTTTAATTTTAATAAATATTTCAAAGAACCTGGTAAGAAAGTCATAAATGTGGCAAAGAGCACTCTGATTGGATTGTTTTATGACCTTAGAGATGAGAAGTCTTGGGTTAGTGAGCTGACTCGGTGGGGTAAGGTGCGGGCCACAAAGCCTAGGGACCTGTGCCCAATCAGAACCCATGCAAAGCAGAAAGAACAGGCTCCATCCACAAGGTTGTTCTTTACCCTACACATGGGCACACGTGCACATCACATCATGGGCGCACACATTACCCAAAATCCAGAACAACGAAGGTCTATATTAATACGTGTGATTTTATACAAAGGAGTGACTCTAACATGGAGAAAATCACAAAGCCAACACACGGCAAATAGGCCGTCAACCAACTGCCTTAGTCAAGGTTTCTATCGCTGTGCCCAAACACCGTGATCGATGCAGCCTGGGGAGAAAAGGGTATTTGGCTTACACTGCCACACCGCTACTCCTCATTAAAGGAAATTAAGACAGGAACTCAAACTAGGCCAGAACCTGGAGGCTGGAGGCCATGGAGGAGCACTGCTTACTGGCTTGCTCCTCATGGTTTGCTCAGCCTGCTTTTTTATAGGACCCAGGACCACCAGCCCAGGAGTGGCGCCACCCACAATAGGTTGGGCCCTCCACCATCCATCACTAATTAAGAAAATGCCCTACAGGACTGTGTACAGTCTGATTTTTTAAATTCTTTTTTTTTTTTAAAGAATTATTTTTATGCACATTGGTGTTTTGTCTGTATGTCTGTCTGTGTGAGGGTGTTGGATCCTGGAGTTACAGACAGTTGTGAGCTGCCATGTGGGTGCTGGGAATTGAACCCAGGTCCTCCCCAGAAGAGCAGCCAGTGCTCTTAACTCTGAGCCATCTCTGCAGCCCCAGTACAGCCTGATCTTATGGAGGCATTTTCTAAAAAAGAAAAAAAAAAAAAAAAAAAAAAAACATGGCAGGAAATCAGAACTGTTATCCATTTCAGGTAGAAATATAAAACAGTTCCTGTGGCAGTTCCTCTCCTCTGATGACATATCCCGGACTTATCTGCCTATGTATGAAATAGCATATAAAGGTGTTTGATGCCACAGTATTGTTTGAGGAAGTAAAAGGCTGGAAATAATTATCAGAGATGCTTTCTCCTGCAGCAGATGGGAGCAAATACAGGGAGTCCCATTATGCAGAGAGAAAAGGAGAAAGGGATCTTGTAACACACAGCTCTAAATGAGATAGCGCTGTCAAATCCCTTCCCTCGGAGCTCAGGGAACCCCATGGGAGAGGAGGCAGAAAGATTGGAGGACCCAGAGAGAACAGAGGACACCAGGATAATGTGGCCCCCTGAACCTAGTGAGCAAAACTCATCTGAATGCACACAGACCGAAGCTATAAGCAAAGGGCTGACACGGGCCTGCGCTAGGTCCTCTGTGCATTACAGCTTTCAGCTTAGGACTTTTGTGAGACTCCTCACTGTCTGAGTGGATCTCTGATTCTTGTGCCTTCTCTTGGGAATCTGTTTCTTCTGTTGGGTTATCTTGTCCAACTTTGATGTGATTTTTTTTTTTTACTCTTATTCTATTTTTCTATTATTATGATTTGTTGTTGTCTCTTTGAAACCTGCTCTTTTCTAAAGAGAGGCGGAAGGGGAGCGGATCTGGATTAGAGGGGAGGGAGGAGGAGCTGGGAGGAGTACAGGAAGGGGGAAATGGAAATCTGGATATATTTTAGGAAAGGAAAAAAACCCCTATTTTTAATGCAGGGGAATAGCAAGTAAGAAAAAAGAACAACAGAACCGAATCTCAGAGTTGCCCACTGTTGTAAGGGGCACTGTTCCCTTAAGCTGTCAGGCCCCGGGATATCAAGGGGTGCTTAGGATTGCAGGATTGAAGCTTCAACTATCTTTAATAAATGTAACCAATAGCAAAAATAAAAAAAGAGTCATACAAATGATATATTACAAGGCAGTACACGAATATGGTCTTATAATGGTAGCTTCGCCAAGGTGAGTGTTTTAAAATGTATTTATGATGTTTAATTTTGATGGGCACCATTAACTGGACCTGGAATCAGCTGAGAGACCGATCACAGGGTACACCTGGGATGATTATTTAAAGTGTGTTGGTGACAAGGCCACAGCCTTGTCATCGACCCCGATGCCTCAGACCCATAAGAAAGGCAAGGCCTTCCTTCCTGGTCCAACGGCAAATGTTGATAGTGTGTGCAGAAAATGTCCACGGCGGCTTTGTCCCCCACCCCCTCACCTCTCAGCCCTGTGGCTTTAAGGCCTGAACGCTGCTCCCCAACAGAGACTGCTCCTACGGAGGCTAACCAACCCTGCCTCCTTCCTTGTTCAGCTGGATGCAGTCTCCTCAGCTCCCTGTTCACCTGTGTATAACAAGCACACAGAGTGTGGACTGTTGAGGCTTCCTCATCTTAGAGAGTCCAGTCCACCCGATCGCAGCTTTCCCGTGTTGTCTTTTCTTCATTCTCTCCACTCAGACAGGTCCATCCCTGGCGTCATGCTGAATGAGGCACAGAAAGACACAGGAGTCAGCAGGAGTCACAGGATGTGGGAATTAGCACAGGGATGTAGATTAACATTGGGGCATATGTTATTTGTTCTGTGAAGCAGATTTTTTAAAAAATTTATATGGGTGTGTGTTTGTATTTGTATTCAGTCTTATGTTTGCCTTCTGAAATGTCAGCTTTACTGAGACATTAATCCATATACCGCATAGTTCATCCAAATGGTTCAAGTGGCTTTCAGTGTACTCCCAAAGCTGTAAGCCATCACCCCAACGATTTAGACCACTTTTGTCATCCCCCCCCTTCTCCCCAAATGTATGTCTACTAGCAGATGTTTCCCCCACCGGCCCCAGCACACCTTCTTCTACTTCCTGCCTCCGTGGATCTGCCTGTTGAACGGGGTGTTGGCTTCTGTTTTCTCTTCCTGACAATTGTCTGTCTTCCTGTACAAATTTAATCGCCGTGCTCCCTTACAGCGACTTCTGCTTACTCTGCAGCAATGCGAACGCCTCCAACTGTCACCATACTTTATATTTAGCACCATTTCTATAAATGTGCTATGGCAGTAACAAATGACATCTGCCCTCTTCCCATGGCCCCTGTCCTGAGCTGACATGGGATTTCTCACTAGTTTTCTGCTGTGTCCCCTCCAGCTCTCTGTCCCTCTTTATGCATTGCCCGCCACAGGGCAGCACTCCTCTTCGAAGCGTACAATCCTGGGACCACTGTCTGTCTGTCTGTCTTGTCTGTCTTGTCTGTCTGTCTGTCTGTCTGTCTGTCTCTGTATACCCCCTATCTGTCTCTGTTTCTCTGTCTCTCTTTGTCTCTCTCTCTCTCTCTCTCTCTCTCTCTCTCTCTCTCTCTCTCTCTCTCTCTGTATGTGTGTATGTGTGTATGTGTGTGTCCCTCTCTCCCTCCCTCCCTTTGTACATGCTATGGTACATGTGTGGCAGTCAGAGGACAAATTTGGAGAGACAGCTCTCTCCTTCCATCATGAGGTCTAGAGATATAACTCAGGTTGTCAGGGTTGGGCAGCCGCAACTTTTCCCTGCTGAGACATCTCCCCAGCCCTCTGGTTACTTCTAGAACCAAATAAAATGTTAACACTATGTAAAAACCTGCCACAATGTATTTTTAGGGAATAATGACAAAAAGTTCATTTCTTTCTTTTCTTTTAATTAATTTGTTTTATGTATGTGAGTGCACTGTAGCTATCTTCAGACACACCAGAAGAGGACATCAGGTCCCATTACAGATGGTTGTGAACCACCATGTAGTTGCTGGGAATTGAACTCAGAAGCTTTGGAAGATTAGTCAGTGCCCTTATCCGCTGAGCCATCTCTCCAGCCCAAGAACTTTGTTTCTTTCTCATGCTCTTTAGTTGGACAAATGGCTAAATTTGCAGATTCAAAACCTGCAAAGGTAGAGAGACAGCTGTGTTTGCCTGTATTCAACTTGAAACCTATTAACCAAATCTGCCTATGCTACTTCTCAAAACCAGAGACTTGTGACCAAGTTTATATGCTTAGACTCCTTCCCCCCTTATGTCCTTCCCAAATCAAGAGGTGATGTCAGTTTCTCATTTTTTTAAGCCATAGCAGCCCCTGAGACTGCTGTAATAGAAATTGGCTATACAGTGTGTAAAGTTAGACCATCAGAGCATGCCAGTCTGCTTTGTTCTCTCAGTAATGGAAACTCATTCTAGGATTCATAACTCACCCCTCCCACCACCAGCAGCTTTCTTTATCCAGTTAAGTAACTTTGCAAGAGTGGATGCTATAGCTCGTTCGTGTGCTGGAGACTTTGGGAAAAACACTCATCAGTGGACACCCAGGGACAAAAGCCATGAGGCTGAGAGAACTCTATTCACTAGAGTAGTAGCTGTAGTGGGCTGGAGAGATGGCATCTGAGTTCAGTACCCAGAACCCATGCATAAAAAACTGAGAGTAATGACCCAGCACTTTTAACCCCAGGGCTGGGGAGGCTGAGACAGGCAGACCTCTGAGGCTCATTGGTCAGCCCCAGGACCTGAGGAGAGATCCCGCCCCCCCCCCAAAAAAAAAAAAAAAAAAAAAAAAAACAGATGCCCTTTCCTCTGGCTATGCTCTCCCTTTTATCAATCATAAACTTTCTCCTCCACTGGGAAATCAGAGGACACCTTGCTGGAAGCCAGGGTTCTCTTCTTCCACCAGAAACCTTCATCCACTGTGCTTTCTCACCAGCCCTCCCTCATCTTCCCAACCTGAAGCAGCTCTCCCTACTGCCACACTTGAGTTTAAAGAGTCGGAGTCAGTTATTTTAAGAACTGCTCCCTAGCTGTTGCAGCCTGGTGCTTCCTCGTGCCTTGAATGAGAGTTGGGGTCCCCTGGGAGGAGGGAAGCCAAGTGGTGGGCACACAATGGCTTCTTGCCACATCTTTGCTGGAGGTGCCCCGTCAGTTGGCCCCTGGAGAGGTTAAAGTTAGCTGATCACCTGATCCACATGTTATCTGGTTTCTCCACTAAATACCTATAATTTTCTCCTTGCAAATGGCAAAACTGTCTCCTGGGAAACACATATGGACTGAGTATTTTACTCGTCTGGTAAGCAGACATTATCTCTAGATTCAGCTATCACTGCTTCCTGCCAAAGTTGGTTTTGTTTTTTTGAACTGTGCAGATTGCAACAGTGTTTCAACCTAACTTTTCCTCCACTGACCTACTGTCTTCCCGTTCACCTCTGTTTATGAATTCACCTAACAGCATGAATAGATGGGTTTCGTGTGTGTGTGTGTGTGTGTGTGTGTGTGTGTGTGTGTGTGTTGTATGTATACATACAGAAGTGAGTAGCATACATCTGTGTGGTATGGGCATGTACCCCTATGCTCAGAGGCCAGAGGTGAGATGCCCTGTATCCTGCTTTTGTTTCCTCAAGACAGGGTCTCCTGAACCTGGAGGTAGGCCAACTACCCGAAAATCCCAGGACTCTTGTCTTGTCTCAGCCCCACCACAGCACTAGAACTGGCTACAGGGTTTCGTTGCCACATCTGGCTTTTTACATGGGGTTTGGGATTTGAACCTGGGTTCTCATGCTTGCACATGCCTTTACCTGATGAGCTATCTCCCCAGTCCTGCTGAACAGGAAGACCTAGGTCGATGTGGAGAGAGAAAGTAAGGATGAAATTTGCTTTTATGTCATGTTGGGGATCTTACTGGCCAGGCATGGGTCTAGTATCACAAGGCTCTGGGTTTAGTACCTAGTAATAAGGGGAAAAAAAACTGGGCAGGGAAAATTCTTGATTAAAGTAAGTAGGATAATCTGAGTGAAAATGAAATAACTGCCATCTTGTGTCAGATTTAAGTAATTCATTTTCATTAGCGTGATTTGAATGAGAATGACGCCGGCTCACGTTTGAATATTTGGTCCCAATGATTGGAACTGTTTGGAGATGGTTAGGAGGTGTCCTCTTGTTGGAGTGGGTGTGGCCTTGTTTGAGAAGGCGTGTCACTAGGAGTGGGCTTTGAAGTTTCAAAAGCTTAAATCAGGTCCAACTTCTCTTCCTTGGCTTGCAACTTGAGACTCAGATGTGAGCTTTTAGCTACCTCTCCAGCAGCATGGACCGACTGCCATGATCCCAGCCATGATGCTCATAGACTACCCATCTGAAACTATAAGCAACCTCCCAATTGAATGCTTTCTTCTCTAAGTTGCCTTGGTCACTACGTCTCTTCACATCAATAGAACAGTAACCAAAACAATCAACATATATGTATAACTACACATTTAAATTTTTTATTTATTTAATGTGCTTTGGTGTGAAGGTGTCAGAGCCCCCAGAACTGGAGTTACAGACAATTGTGAATTGTCAAGTGGGTATTGGGAATTGAACCTGGGTCCTCTGGAAGAACAGCCAGTGCTCTTAACCACTAAGCCATCTCTCTACTACCCCAACCAGCACACATTTGTCCTCCAGCCTTGTGTTTATGTCATGAGTGCCAATGTTAGTCCAGCAGAGAGAGAGATCAGTGCAGAAGAGGGCAATTACTGCCTGCGTGCGAAGATAGAAATGCTGGTGACACTTCCTTGCACTCTCTACCAGCCCAGCCTTGCAGAATCGAACACGTGGCAGATTTAGGTGTGGACTAGAGAAGACAATCTTATCAGGAGTGTGTGTTTGTAGCGGGTGTGTGTGTGTGTGTGTGTGTGTGTGTGTACATGTATGCAGACATGAGTGCATGTGTGTGCGTGCATTTGGAGGGCAGAGGTCAACTCAGACGTCCCTCAGGAGTTATCCTCCTTGTGGTTTGAAATCAAGTCTCTCATTGGCTTGGATGTCTGCAGGAAGGCTGACCAATGAGGACCAGGGATCCATCTGTCTCTGCCTCCGAAGCACTGGGATTGTAAGTGCCACCAGGTCCAACTTTCAAGTGGATGCTAGGGAGTTAACTCGGGTCCCTACACTTTACACGGCTAGCACTGTACCTAGCTCCCCAGGTCCTAATCTGAATTGAGCCTCTAACGTCACGGAATCTTCATGGTATAATTTATGGCTTTTTCAGCCACATTTTAATTTGTATGACTAAGTAACGCTTGCTGGTTTATTATATAAAATACAAACTTAGCTGTGCAAAAACATATGCTTGCCTGGTATAATTGGACTTAATGGCTACCTAAGGCCTTCCTTCTGCCTTTGTCTGAAAACATAATCCCTATTTTGGGGGCAGAACTGCCAATTTACCTGATTTGGGTTTCTCTCTCTCTCTCTCTCTCTCTCTCTCTCTCTCTCTCTCTCTCTCTTTCACTTCTCAGAGTTGCTGTAGAGGGAGATAGGCTCAAGACCTACTAAGAGATAGCCCTGGGCAGGAGAGCTGTGACATTCCTGTAATTTATACCTCCATATGTATTTTAAATGTAATTTGGTATGCTGACTGTAATAGATATATAGTTCAGTGGGAGAATGCTTGCCTAGCCTGTGCAAAATTCTGAAGAGCTGAATCCTCAACACTTCAAAAATCAAGCATACAAACAGGGAAACGATTAACTGTAAATTGGACTTCCCTCACCCTGGCTACAGGCTTTGGTCATCCCTGCATGGTGTCCACTCTGCCTCCTCTGGATTCTTCCATGTGGTCAGCCCAGATATCTGCCATTTGTAAGATATGGGATGGCTTCCTTCCTATGGGATGGCTACATACAACCTACCTGATTACAACTGCTGACCCCAGAGATGATGTCATGGCTCGGAGGGTAAAGGCACCGGCTGCCAAGCTTGACAACCTGATTTACACATGAGAAAATGAGAAAACTGATTCCTGCAAGCTGACCTCTGACCTCCATGCAGACACTATGGTACATGCATGACCTCCTCCCCATAATACAATAAATACATTGAAATGTCATTTAACAAGAAAGGCAGGGGGAGGCACCCATTTAATCCCAGCACTTAGGAAGCAGAAGCAGACAGACCTCTGTGAGTTCAAGGCCAGCCTGGTTCAAAGAGTGAATTCCAGAACAGCCAGAACCAAACATAGAAACACTGTCTTGAAGACAAACAAAGAAAAAAAAAACCCTAATCAAAAAGAAAAGAATTATTCTCATGGTGGTACATACATGTAACCCCAGCTTACGTGGCAAGCCATAGCAGACGGAAGGTTGGGGCTAGCCTAGTCATAAATTGGGGCTAGCCTAGTCATAAACTTAGTAAGATCCTGCTTCAAAAGAAGAATGTTTTGGGGCTAGAAAAATGGCTCAGCGGTTAAGAGCATTGACTGATCTTCCAGAGGTCCTGAGTTGGATTTCCAACAACCACATGGTGGCTCACAACCATCTGTAACATCTGAGACACTCTTCTGGTCTGTCTGAAGACAGCTACAGTGTACTCATATAAATAATAAATAAATAAATAAATAAATCTTTTTAAAAAAATAAGAATGTTTTAAAGAGTTGGGTATGATCTCAGTAGAATCGCGCTTACCCAACATAATCAAGGCCTTGGTTTGATCCCAGTATTTCAACCAACCAATCAAAATGATTCTCTAAAAGACACATCACAAACACACATTGTGGAATTCCCCCAGTAACCTGCCAGGGCAGGGGCTACTCCAGAGAGACTTCAAGGTCAAACTGAGAAAACTTTGTTGAAGAGAAGGCTCTACCTTGGCCTCCCAAACTATGTGTCTTTGACACAAGACTCTTCACACACCTTGGACTCCCTCAGAGCATTTCAAGGGTGTGGAGAAGACCTGGTTGCTTTCTTCTTCCACTGCAGAACAGCTTCCCCTCATAGCTCACCTCACCACCTGTCTTAGCACCTCTTGTTCTTAGGCCACAAAGGAAAGGTGAGCCAATGGTTAGGGGGTACCCACCATAGAATACTGTTTGGACTTGGGGTTAAGCCAATGGGAAGCCTTTGTTAGCCATCTGCCAACTGTACTGGGTGAGGATCCCAGTGCCGCACGGAGGCTTTCTCAGGGTGAGCTTTAAAGAACAAAGTTTATATCCTGGCTCGACATACTTCAGTGAACAAGAACAGTCAGCTAGACGCAGAACTGCAGAAGCCAAAAAAACAAGGTTAGTACATTTAGGGACTTTCCAAGAACTATGGACTTTGATGGATCAGGTCTTTGTTTTTTTTTTGTTTTTGTTTTTTTTTTTTGGGGGGGGGTGCTGTCTCCATGCTGAGTTGCACGGCCTGAATGGTACTTCCATCATGGAATCAGTTGTGCTGAAGTCTGGGGACCTACAAAAGCCAGAAACCCTTTATGACTATGACCCTCTATTCTCAGATTCCTCAGATAAATTCTATGAAAAGTTTCTCTGGTCACTCTTGGAACTCTGGGAGCAGAGCAGGTAGGAGCCAGACTCTGCCTTTGCTCCTCCTTTTCAGACTTAGTGGATGGATCTCTCTCTCTCTCCCTCTCCCTCTCCCTCTCCCTCTCCCTCTCCCTCTCCCTCTCCCTCTCCCTCTCCCTCTCCCTCTCCCTCTCCCTCTCCCTCTCCCTCTCCCTCTACCTCTCTCCTCTCCTATCCTCTTCTCTCCTCTCTTCTCCTCTCCTCTTCTCATTTTTTTACTTGCCTTTTCTCTTTCTCAGGACAGGCTCTCATGCACCCCAAGTTTGCCTTGAACTAGATATAAAGCCAACAATGACTTTGAATCTCTTTTCCCTCTGCCTGTACCATCTGAGTCCTGGGATCACAGCCATGTGCCACTGTACCCAGTTATGTGGTGCCAGGATCTCATGCATACTAGGCAAGCATTCTGTCAACTATACTACATCCCTAGACTGTGGGTTTTTAATCTAGGTGTGGTAGTTTAAATAGGTCTGGTACCCATAGATTCATGTGTTTGAATGCTTGGCCATAGGGAGTGGCACTATTAGGAGGTTTGAGCTTATTGGAGGAGGTGTGGCTTTGTTGGGGGAAGTGCATCACTGTGTAGGTGGGTTTTGATGTCTCCAATGCTGAGTCTGTACAATATGGAATCCAGTCTCCTCCTGGCTGCTTTCGGATCAAGATGTAGCACTCTTGGCTCTTCCACTACCATGTCTGACTGCAAGCTGTCATTTTTTTCCCCTGCCATGATGATAACGGACTAAACCTCTGAAACTGTAAGCCAGCGCCAACAAAATGTTTTCTTTTATAACAGTCACCTTGATCATAGTGTTTTTTTCACAGTAATAGCAGCCCTAACAAAGACAGAAGAGTATTGGTAAAGAAAGGGCCTCTGATGCCTTCAGGACCTGCTCTGAACATTTACAGTGGCCTTCGTGATAGAAGAAGAGGAAAAGCTTGTCACAGGAGTGAAGACATCTGTTAAGTGCTGCTTAACATAGTGCGTGTCCCACTACCTCCAACAGATGAAGCATGGATTGTGTAACCCATGTACACAATCCAGATAGCATGGTACCCCATATACACAATCTAGAGCCTTGTAAAAGGTTATGTCAGTCTTCTCAGACTTGGTTACAGAGATGTGGACCCCTATGGTTGGCTTTGTAAGAAATAAAATCTGATGCTCATTCTCAAAATATCTTAAATAAGCTTGGGTCTAAATACAGATAAATAGAAAACAACCCCCATCAATCTCTGGCAGTCTAGCTGCTTCCCAAGGTGGGAAAAACCCTAGGGTTTTACAGTAAAAAGTCATTAGAGCCAAGCTTGCCTAACAACCTGAAGGTATGACTGTGTGCCTGGCAAGCTTTAACACAAACAGGATGTAAAACAGAGACAAAGCCATTGGGTGGGCTCCGTGCCTTGTCAACAGAGACACAAGCTAGAGTCATTTGAAAAGAGGAAATCTCAACTGAGAAAATGTCCCCACCAGATTGGCCTGTGGGCAAGCCTGTGGAATATTTTCATGGTTACTGATTGATTCGGGAGGGCCCAGCCCATCGTGGGCAGCGCCATCCCCTGAGCTGGTGTAAGAAAGCAGGGTGAGCAAGCCATAGGAGCAAGGCAGGAACATTCTTCCATAGCTTCTACTTCAGTCTCTGCTTCCAGACTCCTGCTTTCAGTTCCGTTCTAGACACCCCTCAGTGACAGAGTGTGACCTGAGAGTCACAAGGAGAATGACACTCTTTCTTTTCCAAGTTGCTTCCAGTCGTGGTGTTTTATCACAACAGAACTCCCATCCTCGAGACCCACGATACCCACACAGTCTTTGTTAAGTAGACTTGGGAGATGATCTGCACGACTGTACCCTCCCTGTGAGGAAAGAGAGGAAGGACTTTAAAACTCTTCCCTGTACTCAACCAGCAGGCCTGCCATTCTGGGCTGACACCTGGCTGTGTAAAAGTCAGAAGGGAAACTCCCCTTCTCTCACTACTCCCAGGCTCTGGTGCTCTTATTATGAAGTGATTATTACAAAGGGACAGAAGTCTTCTCCCAGCTTTAGATCCTACCTGCCATTTCTTTAATCAGTCCTTACCATTTATTTGGTTTTAGATTTTATTTTTATTTTTAATTATATTTATATATGCATATCTGTGTGGGGGGTTTGTACCCACGGAAGTCAGAGGATCCCTGTTGGATCTCCTGGAGCTAGAGTTATGGTGGTTGTGAGCTGCCCAACATGGGTGCTGAGACCTGAACTCAGATCCTCTGCAAGAGCACCTAACCACTGAGCTACCATCTCAGCCCATCTCTTAGACTTTAAATCACCATATAAAATGGTAGAAGTATCTGGACCTTGTTGAGGCCCTTTAAAGGCAAAGCTACTTCCTTCTAGTCAAAAGAATAGAACCTAAGTTCAACCTCTGGCCTTGAGTACAGAGACTGAGGTTGTGAACTACACAAAACATTGCATACTATCGCCTCTTCCTTTTAAGAGTTAATACAACGGGGCCTGTCAATCACTTGGGCAGGAGTCCATCCTCACTCCCCGGGAAAGCTAGTTAACCTGAAGACATGCTAAAGAACAGGTAGAATAATTATTCCCTTAATGCACTAATCCACTAATCCTTCCCAGAAGTCCCTCCCTTGGGGCAGAGTCTTTCTAGCAGTACTGTGGAGTCTGCCTGCTTTTCAGTTTTAACTCACAAATTGTTAGCCTCCGCTTCTCCTTATTTCTAGCTAAGCTTGCTTACTAGGGGCAAGGCTTTTTTATTTTTATTTTTTAATGAGAGACTAGGACTCAGGTCTTCTTCCTGCTTGCTCAGAAGTACTTTTGCCATCTGGGATATCTCCCCAGCCCCAGACAGCATTCTTTATTTGTTTGCTCCGTATCCCTGGCTGACTTAGACCTCTCTGTAGCCCAAGCTGGCCCTTAGCTAGCAAGTCTCCTAGCTCTGCCTCCCAAGTGATGGGATTCCGGATGTGCTGCATCACATCTGGGTCCATTTGGATTTGTTCTTAAAGGACCTGACAGTTGCTCATCTTTTTTTTCCTTACTAGAAAGCCTCCAGCTAGATAGTAATTTTGTGCTCTTTGGGCAATTTAGTGTGTCATGTCTCCATCTAGGGCTGAAGAGATGACTCAGGCCCATTCGTTTGACCAGTAATCAAAGTCCTGCAGGTTCTGAACAGGTTTTACAAGCTGCTGCTGAAGGAGCGGTATTTCCCGTGACCTGCTAATATCTGACTTACTACCTAATGCTGTTGGCTGGCAACGGGACCAGACTGGGCCATTCTCAAGCCTACCCTGGCACCTTGGATCTGGGAACAGGTAAAAGGGAGTCTTTGTTAATCTCAGAACTGAAAACTACAGAGCAAGAGTCAGTAAGTACAACGTTCTCCTCCACTCGAACCAATAAAAGACAAGAAGCAAAAACTAGATCAGCGGTTCTCAACCAGTGGGTCATGATGCCTTTGGGGTTGAGCAAGTCTTTCATGGGGGTCACCTAAGACCATCTGCATATGAGATATTTACTTTAGGATTCAAAACAGTATCAAAATTACATCTATGAAGTAGCAATGAAAATAATGTCATGGCAGGGGTCACCATGACTCCAGGAACTGTATTTAAAGCATCACAGTACCAGGATGGTTGAGAACCACTGAAGTAGATGAACCAAGAGAACCTGAAGACAAAGACCCCCGAATGGAGTGGGAGCATTGGTGGCATTTGCATGTGTTTCCAGTAACTACTGTTTTCTCATTAAGTTTCTGGTTTAGAACAGATCTTTATGGCGACTTCCTCCTTTGGGGAAAAAAAACGTAACTGCGTTGGGTTTCTGTCTCTGGCAGCCGAAGAAGTAATGGGTTCACTGTAGAAAAAAAGACCAGTTTCAAATCTGTATGAAGAGGTTGTTGAGGGGATGAAGAGACGGCTCGGTGGTTAAGAGCTGCTCTCTCAGAGAAGCCAAGTTCAATGTTAAGCACCCTCATGGTGGCTCATAACCATCTGTAACTCCAATTCCAAGGGACCCAATGCTCTTTTCTGGTCTTCAATATGTGGTGCACAGACTATCATGCAGGCAAAACACCCATAGACAGGAAAAAAAAAGTAACAAAGCAATTTAAAAAAAAAAAAGCCATCCAGGACCACATAGTGAGATTCCACTACTTTGCTTTCTGATCACATCTCCAGACGTTTTGAAATGTTTTTCCTTCTACTTTTCTACATATCTATATAAATTAAATCATGATTTTGGTGTGATTTTTAAACTTATACCTTTATTGCCTACCGATTATACCACAGGCATTTCTGTGCCAATATCCTTCAAAATTTAATTATTACTGCCTTAGTTAGGGTTTTATTGCTGTGCAGAGACACTACAGCTATGGTAACTCTTATAAAGGCAAACATTTAGTTGGGGCTGGCTTACAGATTCAGAGGTTCAGTCTGTTATCATCAAGGCAGGAACATGGCAGCATCCACACAGGCATGGTGCAGGAGGAGCTGAGAGTTTTATGTCTTCATCTGAAGGCAGTCAGGAGGAGACTATCTCTCCACACTGGGCAGAGCCTGAGCGTAGAGACCTTAAAGCCCACCCTGACTGTGATACATTTCCTCCAATAAGACCACACCTATTCCAGCGAGGCCACATGTCCTAATAGTGCCAACCATTCAAACAAATGAGTGTATGAGGGTCAAACCTATTCAAACCACCACAATTACCCACGACAATTAACGTCTCTGATATTTTAATAAGCGGATCCAACTATGGGTGCAAGGAATGATTCCACTTGACTCTTCCCATTTCTAAGGATAATATCTGTGATATAATTAATAGAAATAAGAAAGTTGGTCAATAAAGAAAGGCAGCACTGATCTCTGCCAAATGGGCGAGAGAAAAACACCTTGTATAACACAGTTTCCTTGAGAAATGAATGTGACTGTCAAAAGCCAGTGTTTTCCTTCTCCTTCACCATTTAACCAAACAGAAGAACGTCGGTCTAGAAGGGAAATGTCAACATTGCTAAGCAATCCCTGTAACAGGCATTGGGCTGTGTACCTGACATAGAAGGCTCCTTTAAAAGCACTCAACTATTTATATGTAATGTTTAGTTAACAAATGGGGTTTCTAAGTCTCTTATTGATACTGTAAGAGAAAAGACAACAGTATTGTGGGTAGGTGTTTACAGTAGATGAGTATTTATGAATTGTGTTATATTAGTTTTTTATTTTTATATTATTTCTATATAATTTTTATTTTATCTTATCTTATATAATATAATATATTAATATTTATAATATATTATATTTATGATATAAATATAAACTATAAAGATTACATATTATATTTATAATTTATAATATTATAGTTATAATATATGTTATAATATATAAAATATTATGTTAATGGTTTTATTTATATTAATATAATTATCATATAATATATTATATAGTATATTATTTATATTATGTTTATAATATTTATATTAGTATCATGTTAATATAAAAGTTAAGGTGACATATTTGGAAAGGCCCCTGGCTACCCAGATTGCCTTCCCAGGAGTCCCCACTGTAAACACCTCATGGTTGGCAGTCAGGCAGTACATAGATAGCATCTGCCCTGGGAACCTCTCTCAAGACTTTTCTAGGCATTGCTTCCACTATGTAAAGGCAGAAAGGACTAGGGATGAAGGCCAGAAAGGGACCTCATAGCTTTACCCTGAGAGTAATCAGGAGGCCTGTAGAACGTTGTGTGAGCTGTTAAACTGATGATCTCTCTCTCTCTCTCTCTCTCTCTCTCTGCTTTGGTTGCTTCCTTTGAAAATGTATCTTCTCAGACTCGCTAACAATAATCTATAGCAATATGTCCTTACACCCTGGATAAGCATACATCCTCATTCCTCAACAACGGAACTTCTCTTTGGAATAGATGGAGACCATTACGGAAAACCACAACCAATCAAAATGCAGAGGGTAAAACCAGTGAACAGAGAAACCAGGGCCCCAGCTCAAGAACCCAGAAAAACGTCTGTCCCTCTGAATCTGCAGATACCTGCAAACTTCTTTTCAAAATGAAAACAATACAGAGGTGTTATGGTTAATCTGGCTTGTCAACCTAACAGGGTTTACAATCACATAGAAATAAGTCTCCAGATTTGATGTGCTAGGCTGGGGGGATACCCAGGAGGGCCCCCACCCACTTAGAGGAGAAGGGGAGAGGGCATGTGGGAGGGATTGTGAGAGGGGGTGACTGGGAGGGGGACATTGAGCAACTGAGCAGGATGTAAAGTGAATAAGTAAAATAATAATAATATATTTCATATATATATGAAATATGCCTCTAGGCATAACCATACACACACACACACACACACACACACACACACACACACACACACACATATATATGAATATATCTCCAGGCATATCTGTGGATGATTCTGGATTAGTTTAATTGAGGCAAGAAGATGTGGGGCAGTGGGCTGTGAGAGGCAGTGGGGTACCTAGTTGAGTCTGCTTTGAACCCCTAATGGGACCCTAATGGGATGGTAGGAGTCCAGCCTTGCTCCTGGGTCCTGGTTCCTTTCACTTAGCTTTAGCCCCTCCCAAAGAAAGGTTTGTGGCCTTTGGTCACATAGCACAGGTAGAGGGTGTGGCTGCAGGCCGCAGAGCCTCAAGAGATCTCCATATTAATAAGATACCTAAAGGCCAGAGGGGGTAGCCAATTAAGCATTCCTTTCCAGACCCTCCTCCTCCCTGCAAAATATATTTAACCTCAGGCCCTCCCTGAGAGCATCGGGGTACAGCTTCATCCATTTTCTGCCATGACAATAAACCTTTTAAAACCATGGACTTCCTCTTGTCTTTGGGGCCCTCCATGGAGAACTGTAGAGGGGGCCTTCAACCAATGAGCGTCTGCCTAATCTCCAGCCACAGAGGCCTGCCAACTCAAGCAAGCTAGCCAAGCCAGCCATGACCCAGCCAAGGGAATCGCCTCCACCAGGAGTCTCACTACCCTGTGGGGTACCTCCGGAGCTTCTCCCCCTTGTCCCTCTCCACTGAGGGCCGGTCCAGCCTGTATGCCCCCTCTTCCATGGCTCCCAGGGGCACCTGGGAGACCAGGAGTCTGAGACCAGTCTACCCCCACACCTTCTTGCCCAGGGATCCCCACCCAAGAGCTCTGCCCCCACGGGTCTCAGACTGTGATCTCCCCACGCCCGGAAGAGGAGTTCTGCGACTTCTCACAGCCCGGTGCTGCATGGAGTAAACTCAGTCAAATCCCCGCGCTTCTGCCCTCTGAGCTGCCGTTCCAGACACCTGGGGCGGCAGACACGCAAGAACCATGACGCAGCCCAACAGAATCCATGCCCATGCGTGGGCACTGCAGACCCACAAGAAGACTTATCATAAGTGTGGTGAGCATCATTCTACGACTGGAGTCCTGGACTGAATGAAAGGGGCTGAGCAGCAGCGTTCATTATTGCCCTCTGCTTCTGGAGTGTAGATGCTGTGTGACCAGTTGCCTCCAGCTCCTGCGGCCATGTCTTCCCTCTTCCCCTCCTTCACGTACTGGATCCTCAAACTGAACCAAAACTCTGTCCTCCTTCGGTAGATTTTGCGAGATACTTTGTTGCATCAATCAGAAAAGAAACAAGTGCCAGCAGTTCCGGCTCAAACTGATTGTGCTGCAGGGATTCCAGCCAGGTCCTACTGGAAAGGATCCAGATCTCCTCCCCAGCCACTCCATAGGATAAGAGGAACGTTTCCTGGCCCCTCTTAGACAGGGACTACATCCCTAAACAACACAGAAGTTATCATAGAAGACAGACCACCATCTTTGAGCACCCTACCTCTGCCCCCGCCAGACTTCTGTGACTACAGCCCTCAGAAAAGACCCGAGGCAGAATAGTGGGGACAGTAAGATCCAGAAAGCTTTAGCCAAAGGCTGCAGAACTAATCTGTGTAAAAGCAATCCCTGGGAAAGGTTTCCTGCACCGCAAATAACCACCCCTTTGCTACCAAATAACTGAAACAAGGTGTTTCGACGACACCTGAGCTAGCCCATTTTATCTCCGGAATAAACGACACAGAAACCTGGTATTTTTATTAGCAAGCTGCAAGCCTAAGCTAGGCAGGTTCTGAGCCATTCTAACCCGACTAGGCTGCTAATATCCAGCCACATGCCCTGTTACTTGCCATCTGCTTTTGCCTCAACTCTCTCTGATCCATGTGTGTCCTCATGGCTGCTCTCTCATTGCAAATACTCCTGGCCCATCCATAAGGTCTCTCCTCACGTCTTCTTGCAGCTCCTATATATATGCAGCTCCTATACCAAGACTCAGGAAACATCACAGAAGAGGGGGCAGAGAGATTATAATAACCAGGGGTACGCATCATTTTTTAAGGCAGGGTCTCTCACTAAACTGGTTTCTCACTGATTTGTGTAGACCTGCTGGGTAGTAAGGCCAAGGAATTTTACCTTGCCTCTTTCTTTCCTTCTTTCTTTCCTTCCTTCCTCTTCCCTTCTCCTTCTTCTTCCTCTCTCTCTCTCTCTCTCTCAACACGGGGTCCAGGTATCCAAACTCAAGTCATACAAGTCATGCTTATGTGGCAAAAGAGCTCTCTCACCAGCTGTGGGACTAGCTTGTTTAATTACTTGTTTTCTTGAAATAATCCCTCCTAGTTAATTGAAATATTATGTCATTTGATCAGTATATCTTCTTTTTCTTTCTCTCCATCCTTGCTGGCCACCTCGTGACTCCGTTTTCATTAGTTAAAAGTTTTCTAAGCGTGAGCACTTGGCATTCATCTTTCTGTACTTGACTCATCTCCCTTAATGTTCCAGGGATCCATTCACATTGTCACAGATGGGATTTCCTTCCCTTAAAGGCTGTATAAGATTTCATTGTGTATACATACATTTAAATGAACTAGCTATCTTGCCCATTGTGAATAAAGACAAGGAGGGCAGGTAGCTCTTTAATATACTGTTTTCATTTCTTTGGATACAGGCTTGGAGTTGGGTTACTGGATCATATGGTAATTCTGTATTAAAAATTTGAGGAATCTCTACTTCGTTCTACAGTAGCTAGCTATGCTTGCTTACATTCTGACTTTTGTGATGGAAGGGTTCAGAACAATCACCTGAGCAGCGATGCCACCTGCTTCCATGAGTGAGTCACTTTTGCTGTCACCAGCAACATTGCCACATCTGACATCTCTGACACATGTAGTCTTTACATCGAAGCCCAGATTGTCCCCCAGGAAGAGCCTCACTCACAGCCTTGTGGTGCATTTCAGCAGGACTTTATTTCAGTTGCAACACGGTCTGGAGCAAAGGCAGGCACCACAGCTAGGTTCGAGAACACTAGTCTTCACTCTACCCTAATGCCACCAGTATCACAGATGTCCCGGAGGGACAGCCACAGAGGTTTGTCAGTTGGACAAGTTGGTGGTGAGATAAAATCCAAAGCTCCCAGCAATGCAGTTCCACTAGCACTGCCATCTTTACAGGTGACTTTTCATGCCCTGAACCAAAATGTATTATCATTCAGTTCCAGCTCACAGTCACCTTTTGTTAAGGTTTGCATATGCTTGGACCAGGGAGTGGCACTATTAGAAGGTGTGGCTCTGTTGGAGTAGGTGTGGCCTTGTTGGAATAGGTGTGTCACTGTGAGTGTGGGCTTAAGAGCCTCATTCTAGCTGCCTGGAAGTCAGTATTCTGCTAGCAGCCTTCAGATGAAGATGTAAAACTCTCAGCTCCTCCTGCACCATGCCTGCCTGGATGCTGCCATGTTCCTGCCTCGATGACAATGGATTGAACCTCCGAACCGATAAGCCAGCCTTAATTAAATATTGCCCTTATAAGAGTTGCCTTGGTCATGGTGTCTGTTCACAGCAATAAAACCCTAACTAAGACATCATTCCAACCAGAACCTGGCACAAATGTTACTATGTTGGTGTTGTAGCCGTTTTTTTTTTTTTTTTTAAATATAGGTCCCGATTTCCTTAATGGCTTCCTCCCATCTCTTCTGACTCTATGGCTCAGTGGAATCCATTCTGCTTATACCAACTATTAGCTGTTTTATACCCCAGTGTTTAAGTCAGAAGAGCATGTTCAAAGGTCTGCTTGTTCTTGGATACAGGAGCTTCAAACTCACTAACACCAGCAGCACCAATCAGGAAAGCCCAATCAGCCCTGGTCGTCTGTAATGATGTACTTTATAAACTCTACGGCCTGGAGCAGTAGTGACCAGCATTATGATCCCTGGTCTCAGATTTCCACATGGAGATGCCAACAGTGATACAGCGCTCACACTCAGCTTTTAGTTTGTCCAAGGCTCAGGCATCCTGGAAGGAGTCTTTTCCCATCTCAGTAGCCTCCTCTCCAAATCATACAATGTAACCAGCCACAACTTGTAGACCAGGTAGCCAACACTAGACTGGCCTGAATAACAACAAAGTTGTGTGTCTTTTCCTTTTCTGTTTTGGCTTTCAGTTGGCAACAGTGGTGACTTTTATAATACCTCTGTCCTTTGCCCACTGCAAAAACAAAACACACAAAACCGCCATTGCTTCTTCGTGTGTATTTACCAAGTGGAATCGGACATCCTGGTGATAGAAGCCCATTGCTTTTGTATCCTGTAGGAGGATACAAAAGTATCCTCAAGTTCAAGTGAAGCTTGACAGCCAGAATGGAAAGAAGGACCCAGAAAAGAAAGCCTGGTCCAAGTAGGGAGAATCTAGCAAAAATGTGGGGGATTGTGATCTACTCGAGGATGTGTCATAGACTGAGTGGCCATAGGCATCCATTGGAATTCATTTGTCTCAGTCCCTCTTCAGTCATGGGTACCCACTGGAATTTATATGTCTCAGTCATTCTTTGTCTTGACAGCTTGGCTGCTTTCTGCCTGAGTCAGGCCTGGATAAGTTCGCCTTGTGCCTGGAACACACTGAGCCCTTATTCCCTGGCATCTGCTGTGTTATTAGGAAGAAACCCAACAATTTTTGAATCTGCTCACACAGGAAATGTATGTATCAAACTGGTTCTGTACAAGACAGGAAATGGCTTGTGCTATGTTTTCCTTGCCACCTACTGTAAACAGATGCTGTTTGATTTCTTGTTTTTTTTTTTTTTTTTTTTTTTTTCACTAATCTTGCAAAAGTCACAAAACATTTCTTGGAGTCTTGCTGCTCCTTGCCAGTGCTCCAAAGCTTGGAGGATCTGGGGGTGGGGCAGGGCTGCTTACCGTGCTTCAGAGGTGGTTAGAGGTTTTTACAATCAGATGACAGCCATGGAAGTATTCAAGGCATTAGATAGCTATCTTATATATTAAAATTTCAAGTTTAGATTAAGGATTAAATCCCATAATCGTCCAGTTAACACAGCACATTTATAAAGCAAGGGACAAGCGTGGGTCAACTCTGCAGTTCTAGAAAACCAGCCCTGTATCTAGAATCCTGAGGCTGGTACAAGTACCTCTCTAGTACAACCGGGAGGTATTGCCAAATGCCCTCTCCACTTTCAGGATGTAGAACACTGCTCCTTTATGAAGGAGGGGCAGCCTCACATTCCAGACTGGGCAGAAACCAAGTAACTTAGATTGAAGCAAGAGGAAGCTGGCAGAGTCTTTGAGGCCTGGGCGTGGGAGGAGTCTGCCACCACGCCCTGTGTAAGGACATTAGCACTCTGCTCTTGACTCAGTGTGGTGGGAAAAGCAGAAGGGAAAGACGTGGACCTAAACGAACAACCTGAAACTGCCGGTTTTGTAGTCAAATGTTGGCAACCTCTGATTATTTCTGTCTACTGTTTGTGCTTATTTTGTATGGGCTTACATAAACATAGAGAGAATTCTGAAAAGGTAATATGATGACTTGAATGAGAGCATCCCACACAGACTCATATATTTGAATGCTCGGTCAGTCCCCAGTTGGTGGAACTATTTGGGAAGGATCAGGAGGTGTGGCCTTGTTGGAGGTAGGTCACTGAGGGCAGGTTTTGAGATTCAAAAGCCCATGCCATTCTCAGTTAATTCTCCACTTCATGCTTGTGGATCTCTCAGTTACCGTTCGAGCACCATGCCTATCTGCCTGTTGCCATGCTTCCTGCATGATGGTCATGGACTCGGTCTCTGAAACTGTAAGCCTCATTTAATGCCATTTTCTATAAGTTGCCTTGGTCATGGTATTTCTCCACAGCAATAGAAAAAAGTAACTAAGATAAGAGATAGAGACAAAGTTAGCATAGTAAGGAGAAGGGAGCCATCATAGTAGACAGAAAAACAACATTAGAGAGAAAGCACACAAGAGACAGTGGCAGCATATATGACATGATCTTGCTTGTGAAAGAGGCACACCTGTGCAGATAAGGGGACATGTTTGAATGTCTAACGTTGGTTACAGTACCATCTCTCCCCTTCAAGCACAACAGGCTTCTCTTGCACACAACATGCTCTCTTCCTACCATATTCCATTGAATGAAACCCACATTTTCAAGTGTTTTCCTGCTCACAAGAACATCTTAGAAGGACATGGCAGGCAATTGATAACTTTATAGAATCAAAAAGTCATCTGTCTCACATTTGAAAGCTCTGATTTAGCTGAAGATTGCCACTGGGGTAAGAGGCCATAAAGTAGCAGTTAGAAGTTTGATAAGGGTGTTGAGATGGCTCAGTTGGTAAAGTGCTATGCAAGCAAATAATGTCTGGCTTAGAGACCCAACATCCTAACTCCTAGATCTAGAGAGGCATGGACAGGAGGATCCTTGGGGCTCTCGTATCCGACAGCCTAACTGAATTGTTGAGCCCTGAATCCCAGTGAGAAATCCTGTCTCATGAAACAAGGCGAATGGCATCCAAGGAAGGATGACCATAGTTGACACTTGGTCTCCACATGTACACATGTGCTCGCATCCCTGCACACAAACAACTCACAGAGAGGTTTGAGAAGAAACCTTATAGAATAAGAGACTGTTGATAACACTGCTTTGAAAAGACAAAGTTTGGGCTGGAGAGATGGCTCAGCGGTTAAGAGCACTGACCGCTCTTCCAGAGGTCCCGAGATCAATTCCCAGCAACCATATGGTGGCTCACAATCATCTGTAATGGGATCTGATGTCCTCTTCTGGTGTGTCTGAAGAGAGAGAGAGACAGTGTACTCATATACATAAAATAAATAAATAAATCTTTAAAAAAGACAAAGTTCTGAACAAGCTGTAATGCTTTCAAACAAATAGTCAAGGACAATGCTAGTATTTGCATGTGTCATAAAATCCAGGTTCTGTCTGTATCTATTTTGGACTATGGTATCATGTATCAGTTGTCCTAAGTCTTTTAATATGAAGGGGAAAGTACTTTCCTATAATAATGAAAAGTCTGAATGTCTCAAGGCAGTTTCCACTGTTATGAAACTGAAGATTTGGGAATAAATTCAGATCAGTTTTTTTTTTTTTAACCTTGACCTGTTTGCAGCATGCAGGATCAAATACATCTATATTGGGGTGAGGCCTGTCCTGTACATTGTAGGATGTTTGGCACCACCATAAGCTACAGCTGATAGCATTCATCTTACCCCAGGTTGTGACAAATATCCCCTGAAGGTAGGTTGGTGAAGCATGACAATAATCAGTGTTCATCTTATCCTCAAGTCGTGACAAATATCCCCTGGAGATGGGAGTGGGGGGCACAATGAGAAAAACTGAATTTGTTAAACCTCATTTGCTGTATATTTATAGACTACATGGTGAAGCACTCCTATAATGTTAAATAGTGAGTTAAAAGGGATATATATATATATATGGCTTAGATACATATACATATCTTATAATATATATGTATATATACACATATATATATTATATACATGGCTTGAATAGATAATGATGCTTCTAGAATCAGTACATGAGATACCCTCTTATGGACTGTTGGCACCAAAGGTCCCTAAAACAACACTGACTCTAGCCACCCCTCTTGACTGTCCACCAGAACTAGACATTAAGCTCTTATTGCTGAAGACACCATATACTTTGCAAGACATAGAAATACAGAAAAATGAAGCAGAAACTGAGCTACGAGCTTCCTCCTAGATAAACAGCTTTCTTTCTTTTTTTTTTCTTTTTTTTTTTTTTTTTTTGGTTTCTGGAGACAGGGTTTCTCTGTATAGCCTTGGCTATCCTGGAACTCACTCGGTAGACCAGGCTGGCCTCGAACTCAGAAATCTGCCTGCCTCTGCCTCCCAAGTGCTGGGATTAAAGGCGTGTGCCACCACTGCCTGGCACATAAACAGCTTTCCTAATGCTGGCAGGTGCTATGTATGTAGCTTGGGGAGAAAACACATTCGTAATCCTACTAAGACCTGAATAATCTTACTAACTAGAACACCAGCCTCTGTGGCAAGATGTTCTCTTTGGGGCTATAGTGGCACAATTGTTATAGGGGCAACCACCTGCTTTATGATTGGATTTGAACAGTGGAGAAGTGACTTGAAGTTTGTTACTGTACACCCAATGAAAACCTCATGGCCCAAGAGACTGTACAAAGGGAACTCACTACTATTCTTTAGCTAAATTGGCTTGGTGACAAACTATCTTCTAAACTTCTATGTTTATAATCATGGACAAATGCTTTCCTTAGCCTTCACGAGATAAGATGCTCTTTACAATAAATGGGAGTGGCCACAGAAACTCTTGACTGTTTCGAGGTGCTAAGAAAAAGGAACCGTTGACTGTTCAGCTCTAGACGGGGTATTTACAACAGCCTCCTCCCCAGTGCTTGGAATATTGTGGCAGAAGAGGTAGAAATAAAGAGCCAGAAAATAGGGGAAGACTAAATAAAATTCCTGTCTTCTGCATACGGCACGACAATTGCAGTTATGAACCCAGAGCAGTTGTGGCTGCCCACAGCCAGTTACTGATGGGTGTGGGAGACTTACGGATCCTTACCTCTCCCTGCTATTGGCTTTTAAAGGAGTGGGGAGGGGGCTTAGCTTTAGCTACATGCCCACTGGTGAGCCTCTTAGGGACAATTGGATAGTATCCTTCCCAGCTCACATAGACAGTCTTGGCTAACATCACTGAATCACCAAACAAAGAAATACATGACCCTAAAAAAGGGAACTCGTAGGGAGGAGGAAGTGTCAACAGGTTTGGGAGAAAGTCAAAAGAGGGTGTAAATAAGATGAGCCAGAATGCATTACATACATGTGTGAAATTGTGAAAGAGTCAATGTAAGTATTTAGCTTTTAAAGCAGAAAGGCTGTCTGTGCAGGGCAGAAGGATTGGCTTTGACAAGGCAGCTCTGAGCAAGAACAAGGAAACAGTGGGGGTCTTGACATTGGCTTGTTTTTCTTGTGAGGTGAGGGCCTTCCCTACCCTACTTAGCTCAAGTTGCCTGGGCCTCTTCAGCTTAGGTGCTGTCTCTTGGGATTAGGAAGAATGGCTGGTCTGTTGGGGGATTTTCGTCCTTCCTGAAAGTTGCAGTTTAATTGCATTGCATGAATGACTTCATTTTGCTCTTCAGAGGCCTGGTGCAGAAACTCTCCAGTTGGGACAAGGCCACCCCTAAGTTCCATTGAACATTGATAAATCTACCGATTCCAACCAAGGCATTTACAAAAAAAGCAACACACATGCTTGTTTTGTAACATTGAGAGTAGATAAGATACCCAATCCACAGGACTCCTTGAGACTAGGAAGAATAACTAAGTATTTGGGAATTGTTCATGTTGCAGAGGCCTGGGCACCTGGGAGGAGAGTTTTACTAGTGTCTTAACCTAGGTTAGACTAAGCTAGTTAGGTGCCATGGTTAGGAGCTTTGGCAAACCTGCTCTCCCTAGACAATCATAGAGGGAATTATGCCCATCTTCCAAGGGGCCCTTCTGACTGTAGCAAATGGTTTCTTGCTTACATCTCTGATGCTATTTACACACACCAGCAGATTCCCAAGAACAAGAAGCCCTCAGGAAAAGAGCTGGTGTGTCATCTTCATCTGGTCAGTTAGTTCTGAGCACATGCCACACAGATGCTCAGAGAGTGTACCAGGGGTTTTTTTAGCCCAGCCCCCCACGTACCCACAGACACATGCACTGTGTATTTGTTCTGAAACAAGATCTTATGTATCTCATGCTGGCCTCATATTTACTATGTATCTGAAGATAACCTTAAACTTCTGATCCTTCTGCCTCTGCCTTCCAAGTGCTGGCATTAAGGGCATGCACCACCACCCTTGGCTTTAATTCATTTTTATTTTATGCATGTGTTTACATGCATGTAATACCCACAGAGGCCAGAAGAGATCAGGTCTCCTGAAACTGGAGCTATAGATTGTTGTCAGCTACCATGCTGGGATCTAAAGCCAGGTCTCCTGCAAAAGCAGCAATATTTTTAAGATTTATTTATTTTGTACATACTGTTCTGCCTGCATATATGTCTCCATGTCAGAAGAAGGTCCAAGGTTTCATTATAGATGGTCGGGAGCCACCATATTGTTGCTAGGAGTTGAACTCGGGCCTCTGGAAGCGCAGTCAGCGCTCTCAACCTCGGAGCATCTCTCCAGAGCCACTTGTGTACTTTTTATTGTCCGTTCTCTCTTTGCCATCTTGGCTCTCTGTTCTTTCAGTGTTCCTCAGGACTGCTACATAAAGACACTACTTGCACCGAAATTCCTGTATCAGAGTCAGCTTCGGACGGGACCAACTAAAACATACAGATCTTAAACGAAGCTCCTAGACAACATCCAGGGCAGCGAGACAGCCACAGACTAGGACTCTGATGCAAGTCTGTCTTAGTTACTGTTACATCATTGTGATGACACATCATGACCAAAAGCAAGCTGGGGAGGAAAGGGTTTATTCTGCTGACACTTCCACAGCACTGTTGATCACTGAAGGAAGTCAGGGCAGGAACTCAAACAGGACAGGACCTAGAGATCATGGAGGGGTGCTAATTACTGACTTGCTCCTCATGGCTTGCTCAGCTTGCTTTCTTATAGAATCCAGAACCACCAGCCCAGAGATGGAACCATCCACAATGGGCTGGGCCTTCCCCATCAATCATTAAGAAAATGCCCTGCAGGCTTGCCTCTAGCCTAATCTTACAGAAGCATTTTTCTCAACCGAGGTGCCCTCCTCTTAGATAACTCTAATTTGTGTCAAGTTGACATAAAACTAGCCAGGACAGACCCCGTGGAATGAAAGGATCCCTGCAGCCACAACTATGACAGAATGTCTAGTAACTGTAATCATGACTGTACTCCTTGTGCATTTTATAGCATGTCACAAATTGACCTAAGTTAGGGCAATGGTTAACCTTGATGGGCAACTTGACTAGACTGAAAAGTGCCTGTGAGTCAGACACACTTCTAGATGTGTTTAGGGGCTGTTTCCAAACATGATTTACTAAGGGGAGAAAACCTTAAAATTTATGCCATCTCATAGGCAAGGGTCCAGGTAGAATTCAAGGGGGGAAACAGAAAGGCCAAGAGTGCAGACACTCATATCCTCCTTCTGGCTCCCTCCCTCTCCTCTTAACCCTCCCTGACCATAGGTGAACAGCCAGTCCCCACTTTTGTGTAGCAGTTTCTTCTGAGTTGAAACATTCCACCCTGGAGGAAGGAATCTCCTTAAACTCATAAAGGTCTAAAGTAGTGGTTCTCAGTCTGTGGCATGTGAACCCTTTAGCAAACCTCTATCTCCAAAAATATTTACATTATGATTCATAACAGTGGCAAAATTACACTTCTGAGTTAGCACCAAAATAATTTTATGGTTGTGGGTCACCACAACCATACGATTAAAGGGTCACAGCATTAGGAAGGTTGAGAACCAACTGTAAAGAAATGTTTCTTAAGACTCAGGAAAAACAACTCAGGAAGTTCCTGAAATTGACTAATATACAAAGCCCCTCCATCCCTAAGGTTAGATAAGCAGTAAGAATTATGAAGCTGACCGGAAGACTCTTAGACTCCTCTTCTCTTCTCTTCTCTTCTCTTCTCTTCTCTTCTCTTCTCTTCTCTTCTCTTCTCTTTTCTCCCCTCTCCTCTCCTCTCCTCCCCTCCCCTCCCCTCCCCTCCCCTCCTCTTAGACTCTCTTCTCTTCTCCTCTCCTCTCCTCTCCTCTCCTCTCCTCTCCTCTCCTCTCCTCTCCTCCCCTCCCCTCCCCGCCCCTCCCCTCCCCTCCTCCTCCTCCTCTCTCTCTCTCTCTCTCTCTCTCTCTCTCTCTCTCTCTCTCTCTCTCCCCCTCCCTCCCTCCCTCCTCCCCCCCCTCTGAGGGAAAATAACTTTTCCCAACATAATACTTTTATTAATTATTTGAGTATTTTGTATAACATTCTCTGATAATGTTTGCTTCCCATTCTTCCCATCCTTATGTGCCCCTCTCCCACAATACACCAAAAACAAGCAAAACCCACCAAATCCATATATTCACTGGAATATGGTCAAACTCCCAGTGGCCAGCCCCTTAAAGAAAACTGAAGACTCATACCTCTTGAGTTTCCTGCAAATAATACAGTGAGCTCCAGACTGGTCATGCTGGATTGGCTTCTGCAGCTTTTGAGTTGTCCCTGTTTCTGTAATGCCTCCCCATACTCCAGACTGACCCCAATAAACTCATCGGTTCACCAAGTTAAACTTTGATGGTATTGCTACTTCGGTCTTTCAGTAGTCTTGATAAGGGGGAAATTATATGTTACACATTTACTCCCTTTGAAATATATATTCACAACACAATCAAAATGCTGTTTTACATTTTGAAAACATACTTACTACTTCTTCTACCATAGTCAAGAACAAGAAATGCTAAGCCCTGCTTCTGTATTTCTGCTTATTCCAGCCCTTGGGAAAACAATTATTTACAGAACCATCTTAAAAGACAGATGCTGTGCAGAAACTTTCCGTAGCAAATCCACCCCACTTCCACAGAGCCACTTCTGCTAAAGTAACCCTGGCTGAGACTTGTGTATGTTATACAGATTGGTACCTCAGGGCCTAGTCTTCCCCAGAGCGTTAGCTTGGCTAGGTGGTCACCTAATTCAATAGAGTTTCTCATTTGCAATCTCTGAGTGCACCGAAAGAATTCTTGCTGGAATTAGTCTGAGAGTGACTCTGCCATTCCAGTCTCCCCAGGAAAAGTGTCACATGGCAGCCACACACTGCTGCTGTCGTGATGAATGACTGCCTCACCAGATGCCCATAAACACGGAGATAAGTGATCATGGCCTGAAACCATGAGCCGAATCCACCTTTCCTCCTTTCAGTTGTTCATGTGAGGTACTGTGTCACGGTGACCAAGTTCGGCTGACACGGTGTGACAGGTCATTTGGCTCTCATGTCATTCTTCTGGCAAATATCAACAGCTTGTGGAGGGTACAGGTGAGCAGAGAGCTCCTTAGCAGCTGGCACTCTGCAGCGAAAGTCAGCCCTAGACTAAGGATTCCAAATATACAATCATCAACAATGTGATGTAGTCATGATCCCAGTTCGGTGAGGGTCCACTCTGTCCCCGGGTCTCAGCACAACACCTTCTGTGAAAGCTTCGCTCCTGAGCCACTGCAATGGACAGTCGGCCCTATGTACTTATCTTACCTTTGAAATACTTCTAACATATTATGCTAAACCCTCCAGATTGAATTTTTTAAATTTTATTTTCTATATTGTTAGTTATGTACACGTACACACACACACACACACACACACACACACACACACACACATTTTTAATATAATACTTTTATTTGGGAATTTCACTTAATGCAACTCAATTACACTCCTGGATCCTAGTAACTTATCCCCTCCCCCCACCCCCTCAAGCACACACACAAAAGAAAAAAACCCAACAAAACAACAAAGTCCAATTTGTACAGCCTATATACTTACTGGAGCATGGTCAAACTCTCAGTGGCTTTCCCTTTAAAGAAATCTGAGTCCTTCCTCACTCTCACCCCTACCAGAAGCCATCAGTTGTGGAAAGCTACACTTTAGCAGCCTTGTACTTTTTAAGAGGTTTCTTTGATGGCTTTCTGTCTAGTGTGTTGCTTTTTGGGGCTGTGGGGTATGGTATAGTTGTGTGTGTCTGCATGTGGGTACAAGCACAGGAGTGTAGGTGTCCTTAAAAGCCAGAGGCATTGAATCCCCCGGAGCTGAAATTACAGAGGGTTGTGAACCACCATATGGGTGCTAGGAATTGAACCCTGGTCCTCTAAAAGAGCAGTAAATACTCTAAACCACTGAATACCTCTCTAGGCCCCAATCCCCCCTGTCCTGGGGTAGATTTTTGACAACACCTGAAGTGCTTGTACTTTATAGATGCCTTTGGAACTTCCTGCCCAGAATACCCTGGAATAGAAATTTTCATGAATATACTCTATAATAACAGCTAAATTTATTAAGCATTTACCTCCTAATAGATACTTTACATGAACTTACTTTTAATCCTCTAGAGTTTCCCAGAGGAGAGTTCCACAAATGATGAACATTCACATCCGAGGAAACTGAGAGCAAGGTTAGGTGAAGCTTTGTAAGTTACAAAACAGGGGGTGGGACTCAGGGACTGGGCTTCTGGGAGCCCAGGTTCTTATCAACTGTATTTTGTTGTCTCTCATGAGGCCAATACCAGCATCAACTTGGAGAAATACACGAACTGCTACAAAAGATGAGAATCTGGGAGCTGGAGAGATGGTTCAGGGGGCACTGACTGCTCTTCCAGAGGATCTGGGTTCAGTTTCCAGGACTTACATGACAGCTCATAACTGTGTGTAACTCCAAGATATGTCCTCACACAGACATATATGCAGGCAAAACACCAATGTACATAAAAAATTCAAAATTAAAAAATTTTAAAAGAGCTGGAGAGATGGCTCAGCGGTTAAGAGCACTGACTGATCTTCCAGAGGTCCTGAATTCAATTCCCAGCAACCACATGGTGGCTCACAGCCATCTGTAATGAGATTTGGTGCCCTCTTCTGGTATGTCTGAAGGGAGTGACAGTATACTCATATACATAAAATAAACAAATCTTTTTTAAAAAAAGAATAGAAAACAAAGGATGACTTGGTGATATGAAAAGATAGTTCTCAAAGTCTGTTTATGAAATCAAAGATGTGCAGAAACCTTCATTGGGAACAGATTCCTCCATGTAGCTGGGCCCTCAAACAGAGCCAGCTGAGAACTCTTTTCACCAGAAATCTGACTGTTATATTGAAAATTATTTCTGTTGGAGACTGGGCAGATGAGAGACAGGAACATTTTAAGAAAAGGCTCTTCTGCCCATGAGGCTTGAGACCAAACAGCATCCTTCATGTCAACCTTGACACACATATACGATGCTTTCTACCTTAAATAACAGCAATTCAGAGTTTTAATGGATATATCCACACACACACACACAAATTCAAGCCAAAAAAATATGACTACTTTAAGACCAATCGCTGAAAGTATATGGGGACATGACAAGAGGGAAGCAGAGGTGGAAAATGTTGAGAACAGCAGAAGACAATGCAGAGAGAGCAAGAGAATAGAGGAAAAGGGCTGGGGGAAGGAATAAACATTCTAGTTTGTTTCTCAACTTCCAAATGACCACATGGCCGCTTTCCTCTTTTCTGAATTCCTTCTGGGGCCAGGTAGCTTGATAAGGCTGGGCATCTCTTCTTCCTTAAATGAACAATATACTACTATAGTCTATGTTTCCCCTCCTTTGTCTCCAATTATTTCTCAAAGGACTTAAACTTGTTCCTAAATTAGAAACTTCCAAATACAAAACCTATAGCCAGGCCTGGTGGAACATGCCTTTAATCCCAGCACTTGAGAGGCAGAGGTAGGGAGATCTCTGTAAGTTTGGGGCCAGCCTGGTCTATCTAGTGAATTCCAGGTCTGTGAGGGCTTCATAGTGAGACCCTGTCTCAAAAGAAACAAAGGAAATGCCTATAAACTAACACAGAGACGTAAAGTACTGTGAACACATATACCGCCCAATTGCTACTTCTAGATCTCTTGTTTTATCAAGCATCCAGCTGGTGTCCTTTAGCCCAGTTTAGTTTTCCAGCTGTCACAAAGTAACTCCGGACATACACTCAGAATCATCAGACAGACAAGTGGCTACTTTGTTACTTTTTCCCATCTTATCTTTTCTTTCTTTTCACTTGTCGGAGCTTGAATCCAGAGTCCTGCATGAGCTAGCCGAGGTATTCTACCAGAGTTACATCTCAAGCCTCTTTGTTCTGTTGTTTTGATGTAAATTTAAGTACAATGAAACACCTGACCACTCCCCCGACCCCCTAACCCTAGTGTGTGTGTGTGTGTGTGGGGGGGGGGTTCTCTGTGTAGCCCTGGCTGCCCTGGAACTGTGTAACCAGGCTGGCTGGCCTAGAACTCGGAGATCCACCTGCCTCTGCCATCCAAGTGCTGGGATTAAAGGCACACACTCTGCATAAGTCACTGCTACTTCAGAACATTACTGAGTCCCTTCTTATCCAGCCCTGTCTTCACCTGAATCCCTGGAAAACTCAGCAGATTCTACTACAAACTAGATCAGTTTGGGCACAGGCTTGTTGTTCCTCTTGTTGAAACAACTGTAGTACCTATGAGGCTCCTCAGGGATAAACTGTGGCATGCCTACATTCTTCCCCTACCCAGGAAAGGCACTGTGCCCTGGGCCCTTTGTTCTGGGGTTCAGTGAGCACTGCACTCACCAGGCCCAAACTAATGTGAAGGGACGGGTTTTGGGGGGTGTGTGTGTATGTGTGTGTTTTTTTCTCTGTGTAGCTTTGGCTATCCTGGAACTCCATAGACCAGGCTGGCCTCAAACTCTCAAGAGATCTGCCTTCCTCTGCCTCTTAAGTGGTGGGTGGGATCAAAGTTGTGTGCTGCCATCTCCCGGCTGTGAAGAGGGTTTTTTTTGTTTTTGTTTTGCTTTGTTTTTTGAATATACCTTCATTTAGGATTCAAAGGCAACAGCTTTTTGTTTTATAAGACTGTAAAGTTGTTTTGTAAGTGGCCAAAAGGCTCATAATTTCCATGACGATACACTTCATACCCTTTAATTACTGAAGACAAGACTATGATCTAAACCGCAAAGTAGGTTACTAATGTCTGTTGTTAAAGCATTAAACCACCAATTGAACAAGATACTTTCCTCTTGAATATTTAAATGACATGTAAATGACATGCAAAACACCAACTGCATTACTCTGGCCATTCAGGCTCTCAAATCTCACCCATAAACACTAGGATACATCTCTGGTAAATGGGAATCCAGCCAAGCAGGACCCTTCTCCTTTTCCTATCCTAGTCTTTTCCAGGGTAGTGTATGAACTTTAGCAGGGGGTGTTGGGAGATTCTTGATAGACTTATTAATCAGTGTCTTTGATGCTAATACAAAATACCTCCCTACCCAATCATAAGTGGGGCTGGGGGTGAGGGGAGGCTTATCTTGGCTCACAGTTTGAGTGTACAAGTCCATCAATGGCAGCAACCACATCAGGTGGCTGGACAGGTGTGAACAGTCAGAAAGCAGGGATGGCTGGTGCTTAGCTGGCTTTCTCTTTTTATTTGACCTAGGTGCCACCGGCTCATTGACTACTGCAGCCCACACTCAGGGTGGGTCCTCCTATCTCAGTTAAACCTCTCTGGAAACGGCACACACAAGCCCTGAAGTTCTATGTATGTGTATGTGATTCCAGATGCTTGGCTCCAACCCGTCCTGCCCCAAGGATAGCATTGTAAGTATGACCCGCAGTAATGGTGTAACCATAGCCCTCAACAGTCACGCTATGACTAGAGGAGCTCAGAAAATGGGCTTTGGGCAGGTTGTTTCTATAGTCTGTCCCATAAATGGACAGGAGACATGAAGCACAGGGCTAGTTCTCAACAGGAACCATTTCCTATTCTCTTTCTTTCTCGACAGGAAATGCTCCATTTTATCCCTTCATTAAGTGTTTTCCACACACTTGGCCAAAACCAAGAAAGGAACAAAACTCAGAGACCACAGGTTGCACAAGACTGAGAGATGGAGAAATAAGAAAGCTGTGATTCTCCAGGGTCTTAACCAGTTAAGAAAATAACACAAATATATAAGAAAGAAGTCTGGGAAGGGGGCTGAGGGAGAGTTGCTACAGAGATTGCTTAGTGGTTAAGGACACTTGCTACTCTCAAAGAGGATCTGGGTTTAGTTCCTAGCACCCACATGGCGGTTTTACAACAACCTGTCACTCGTATTCAGGGGGATCTGATGGCCTCTTTTTGACTTCTGCAGGTAACAGACACACTTGTGGTACACATACACAACACACATGTAGGCAAACAGTCATGCATATAAAAGTCAGTCAGTCTCTACAAAATAAGTCAGAGTGGCAACAAGAGCCTATTAGATTCCAGGAGATCTCAAGCAAGGCTGGCTTTCGGGACACAGGAGAGGAGGTAAGCCAGACTGGGAAGGGTGTTCTAGGTGTGGACCAGCAAAGGTACAGGAAGCCGGATCTGGAGGTGGGATAGGTCAAAGAGACAGAACTTACAACAAAACAAGCAACAGGCTCCAACTCAGTGTTAAACAAAATGAACCACATAAAACTCGATTCTCCTAGGTTATCTGATCAGGACAAGCTCACCTTTCACATCTGGAAGGAAAACCAAAGCCTGTTCCTCAGCTTTATGTACTCAGACCCCTTCCAGCAAGAAATAAAATTGAGACATCATAGACCCCCACAGAGCAAAGACGCTGCACCAGCTGCTTCCAAGGACACAAAAGCCCTTTCTTTCACTCACCCTGCAGGGCTCCTAAACCCCATTTACCTTTTCTTCAGATCACTAGAAATCACATTTATTTATTTTGTCTGGGGACCACAGACAAGAGGGTATATGTGGAGGTCACAAGACAACCTACAGGGGTCAGTTCTTTCTATTGGATCCTGGGGATTGAACTAGGGTCCTAAGGCTTGGTGGCAAGCGTCTCTACCTGCTGAGCCATCTCTTCAACCCTCTTCAGCATTTTATTATCATTTGGAATTTTAAGTATTTGTTTGTTGCTTATTAGCACATGAGTGTTCATACATGTACATACACATACATATCCACGGAGGAGAGAAAAGGGTAGAAGTATGGGGCTCCAGGAAAGTACAGCCTTGAGCTTCCCAGGGCTCTGTCTGCTGTAGGGCCTGCCAGAACCCAGGACACATTTATCATGTCCTGAATGAATGAGAAGGGTAAACCAGGAGTCAGACCACGCACATCAGTCATGGCACTGCTTCCAAGTTGTGCTTTAATCTCTGCAGTCAGCTACAATGCAGTGGGACATGTATAAACTTTCATCAACACCCAGAAAATAAACTGCACATTTAAACTGACTCAGTCTAACAGCTTATCCCCTTACATTTTAAAAATTTAATTAAAGCTAGTTTATCTTCAGTGTAAAAACTTGGAGGTATAAACAAATGCAAGTATATATACAGTAAATTATTAACAGACACTTCCAAACTTGCACAGTGTGTTTTCAACAAATTGTCTTCTTTTATCTTTAATGTTAAGCATAGTCCACATCTCAATCTTGAATAAAAATACACAATATATAAACCCATGGGAAGTTCTGTACACAAATACAAGTTATAGAAATCTGGCTTCAAATATAAATACATAAGTTGTCATAACTGCACAGGCTGCAACAGCTTGTTTACTTTTCCTATTGTGATTTTTAAAAATACATAGAAAAATATTTCAATGCACATTCAACTGCTATAACAAGGGTCATGACCTTGTGCCTTTAAACCATACTTTGTGAAGTATAAAACATCACAAGAGGCATTTTTTGGAAAGAAAATCACTAAGACTGTAGAGGCTCCCATATAAATATTCACGTTAGAATATGGTAACAAAAATAGTTCTCTCCGCTGAGGACTTGGGAAGCAGAGGCTGAGGACGCATCGGTCAGTGCCAGTTCGGGGAGCCCGAGGAATGCAAGTGAAGGGAGCTAAGGAGCTGGTGTGTCCTAAATTCCTAGTGCAAGCCTAGCACGGACCTGGCCTGAAAGACTCTTAAGGCAACCGAGACTGAGAGCATTTGGCCCCAGAAGCACGAATGCTGATCCCCGCTTAACACACCGTGTCAACACACTAACCCGGATTGTGCGTTACTATGGAGGGAGATGAGAAAAAATGATCATTATGTATGAAAGATGATTCAGTGCAATCAGAAAGGACTCTGAAGTTTCAAAATGCCTTATTGCCCATGAGCAACAGAGATGTCCTCAACAGGACCTCTCCTGACCAGAAATATAGATAAAAGGCGAACACTTGAGGCAGTCTCAATGAGGTCCCTCCCCCACTCCCACTCTCCACGCCGTCTGTGGGACTGACAGGGCTCTGTTGAGAATGACAGGATCGAGCCTTACAACGTATGCTTTTAAACATTAAAAAAATATATCTCTTTAAAACAGCAGATCCGAGGTGACTAGGCAGAGCTGAGTGTTTTCTATGGCTTTTTAAATCACTGAGGCATCCCGTGATAATTGCTCTGACACGACTGCTTTCCTGTGAAAGCCACATTCGAATTGACTTGCGTGCCCCAGCATCTGTGAGGGTAATGGGGAAGGCAAGGGACTGGCTGAGGGGCCAAGTGTGTATGGTCCAAATTGAGGGCTCCAAGGAATAAGGCCCCCTGTGGAAGACAGAGGACTGCCCTCAGCTTACTCAACAGGTCACAGCAGCAGGACCCTGGGACGATATGCACCGAGGCGGACTCACAGAATGCACGGGACAGGAAAGGTGGGAATGACAGCAAAGGAAAAGGGAAGGTGGCTGCCCTGCCCAACCCTGTGCCTTGTTACAGGAAGGAGGGACTCAACATTAGGACAGATGACACCAGCAGAACTGTCCAACTTTTCTATGTGCTGTGTGTATGTGTGTGTGGTGTGTGTGTGTGTGTGTGTGTGTGTGTGTGTGTGTGTGTAATATGCTATGGTTAAAGTCAAGGAATATGCTATGGTTTAAGTCAAAGCACATCTCTTAATACCTCTGTCTCTCCAGTTACAGACCCACAGAGAGCTACCCTTGCTCTTATTCGCAGTGGCTACATAATTATCTTGGCACAGAAGAAACAGGAGGAAGCTCTCACTGCAGCCTGGCCAGGAGCCATTGTGTGTACATATAATACAGACCTCAGGAAACGACCCCAATCCTATGACAGGTCAAGTAGGAACTCCCTCCTGTGCATACCGGAGGCATGGCTTTCATTGTGCTGTCTTCCAGAACTGTGGAGAAAGGAGAACCAGCTCTTCCCGAGAGCCTCTGCTCTCTCTTTCACAGCACCAGGCTTGTCCCACCATACAGTGTGCCTCTTTCACAGTCCCTGAGGAGACAGGTCACACGTCCCCTAGGTCCACAAACTCATCTTCTCGTTTGGCCAGCTCATCTTCACTTCCTAAAGCTTTCCAGCCACTGGTGGGTAAGACAGGCTTGGCCGAGTGTCGCTGGAGCAGAGCAAAGGGGAACAAGGAGGACAGGCGGGCAGAGTTCCTGAGCAGGCCAGGCGCCTGTGCGTGGGCGGCCTCCTGACTGTGGTGCCTTGCCTCTATCCTCTCCTGTAAGCTCTGCACTTCCTCCATCATCTCCAAGAGTTTGCCCATCGTGGCCACTCTGCCACCACCCAGGATTTGGGCTTCTGGGATCCAGCGTAAATAGCGCTGAGCCCACACCTTGATCTCCGGCCCCTCGATGCGAGGCAGTAACAAGCCGTGGTAGTCTGTGGGCTTGCTGTGCCAGCTGTCATAGAACTCTCGGGAGTTGTCCTGGAGGTCATCGGAAGAGTTAATGAGTTTACTAATTCTCTTGCCTAGAAGGTTTTTGATTAAATGATCTGTTTCTTCCCTGAAAAATCCTCTTTTGGGAGATGACTTAGACTGGGTAAGTGGCAAAGAAAGTTGTCGTTGATGCTTTGAAAGAAAACACAAGAGAGTATCTGGTTAGGAGGCAAGGTACAGTCATTTTACTTAAAATAATAATAATGGCAATAATAATAATGGAAGGATAATAACAATAATGAGCATCACCATTATGTTATGTTATGAGCGGTGTCAAGAGACATGCTGTAGCACATAGGAGGCACTTCCTGTTATGGTGGCAGTGAGTGATCTGTGTGAGATACACCATCACCCACTGAGAGAAACCCGACCTCTGTGGGGCTGCACACAAAGGCATACCGGGACAAACTGGTCCTTCTGATAAGAAGGGTACCAACGGACACAGAGTACTTTGCAGGAACCAGTTTAACACAAGTTAATGATTTAGGCCAGCCTTGGGGGCCTTTTGAGACATGGTTCTGGTACACAGCCTTGGTCAGCCTGGAATCCACTGTGTAGACCAGTCTGGTCAGGAACACTGGGATCCTTCTGCTTCTGCCTTCCAGTCACTGACACTACAGGTGTGCACCACTCCGGGCACTGATTTTATTTTATTTTTGAGAACTCTTAACTACAGAATGTTCTGCACATCTTCAAGGCATCAGTACTGAAGATATTATCCCATGGACAAAATACCCTTTTAGCTTATCGGGCACTCAGTGGAGTTCTAGCTGAAGTCATGTCTCTCTGGAACAAGGGCAACAGGCGATAGGGGCAGAGGCAGTGGCAGAGGAATGGGCTCACTTGGCCAGATATTCTTGTTTGACAGGCTGCTGCGCAGAGCAGGAAACGTGAGAGCATTTAAGTTTTGTTCCTGCTTGTTAGCTTTCTCAGCAACAAAGCTAGGTGTTACACTCTGGGTACACCGTGAGAGGGTTATGAAGGTAGGTCAGAGGTTGTGGGGATTCACTGATGCTCAAAAGAAAAGGTACAAATGTAGGAGCTGGTATTTTCTGCCAATTCTTCTGTTCTCAAGGTATTCACTCAAAGGAGGAGAGCTCTAAGCAGTGGCTGATGTAACTCCATGCTTGGGAGGCTGAGACCAGAATCAGCCAGGAGCTTAGCTAGCTTGGATTACACAGCCAGTTTCATGTCAGCCCCTGCAATGCTGCTCACCCCCACCCTGCCTCATTTACACAGCCTGCAGTCCTCCTGCCCTCTGGCTCGAATCTTCCCTCCCGACCACTCCTAGAGCCGACATCGTCTGCCACTGTCTATCAGAGGAGACAGTGAGGACATCAGGTAAGGGGTGCTTAGCCGTCCCAGCTGCTCCTTGCCCCACAGGTACCAGTCAGCTAGCTCTGTGACTCTAGTCCAGCTCTCCAGAGGACAAGCAGGCTGCCACCAGGGGGCATAGCACACCGCAGAAAAGCTCATCTCTGGTTGAGACACAGCAAGCAATCTTGCTCTACCAGCAGAAAAGGTGACATGGCAGGTACAGTGCCCAGCAGCTGACACTGAATCTGAGTGCTGGCCATGGCTCACCTGCATCCCGCCTTCCTTACACTACAACCTCGTCCCACACCTGAACTGGTGAGGCTCCTAGAGGCCCTGAGAATCAGGCAGGATAGGCAGGACAGTGATGGGAAAGCTAATGACATGCACAGGTAGAGCGGCCATCACTACGAGCTCTGAGAGCCTGAGGAATCTGACAGAAACCCACGCTAGGTGACAGAATGCATGGAATTGCACCTCTTGCCCTGTCTCAGTGTATGTGGTAGACAAAGGGAGCATTGATTAGGAAGGGTTTACCACACATTTCTAGTTAGTTATAGCAAGACTTCTTTGTTTTTAATAAAAACTTTACCATTATATTTTATATTCATGTATGTTTTATCTAATATATGTCTGTGTACCATATGTGTGTCTGGTGTCCACAGAGCCCAGAAAAAAGGGCATCAGATCCTCTGGAATGGGGCATATAGTCAGTTGTGAAACCTCCATATGGGTGCTGGGAATCAAACCTGAATCTTCTGGAAGGTCAACTGTGATCACAGCAGCCTCGGTGACCGGTCTCATTAAAGCAAAGGAGGACTGGCTGAAGTACGGGGCACCGCAGACCCCAACTGCATGCCATATGAAGAGGCAACACACCAACAGAGAGAGCCATACAGTAGCCTTGGTCCTCACATATCTGGAATGGAGGTAGGGATGGGGGTGGGTGGGGTTAAGACAGCACATCTTACTTTGAAACGTGATCCTTTCCGCTGGCTTTTGTCCAGTTTGGGCTTTTCCACATAGAGAGGGTTTCTGAGCAGTGTCTGTGCTTTGGGTTCAAACTGTACTGACCAATCCCACACGGTGAGCAGAGTCAAAGGCTTGCTTTGTGCATCCAGGCTTTCCCTGCCCTGCCAAAACAAGCATAGGTCAGTACAGCTTCCAGGGATGGCTGGAACGCAAACACACATTCTCAGAAACAGGCTTCGGAAGAATGCTCTGTTGGGACTGAGAATGAATGCCTGTGTAGGCACTGTGTTTCTCAAGGTAGATGCCCTTAGCAGGGAGGATGGTGGAAGGCCCGTATTTCTGGTGGTTTGTATCAGCTCTAAGACTGGGTTCTTTCACAATAACCTTGTGAGTTAATGCCTACTGTCCCATATTTGACATGTGAGGAAACTGAAGCTAAGAAAACACAAGTGACTTGCCTGAGAGTATGGCTGTCACTGAACCCAGGGCTGTCTAAGATGCCAGCTTCCACTGTTCCTGCTTCCTCTTGGGACTTGGTAATCTACCAACTCAAAGTTGGTCATAAAGCAGGAGAGGGCTAGATGAAGGCACAGAGATGAACAGATACCTGGAGTGCAGGCTGAGTAGGGCTCTCAGGTGCAAAGCCAAAGCCCAGCTACCTTGTTCCCCAGGTATTATTCCCCATTCTTGTCCTAGAGTAACTCTAGACATTAAGGTAATTAAGAGAGGATTATCTGGTCTACCTTTAAAAAGGATAACTTTTAATCTGGCTTAACCCCCAAACCCCAAAATTTACTTTTATCTTAATACTTGCAATATATATTCTTGGGCTAGATACTTAACGTGTTTCAAGCTTCATCTGGAATAACAATACATAACCAGAGTGTGCTACACTGATTAAATACTTTCCTAGGTAGGAATAGCTGGGATACCTTGAATACATGTCACTTAGAGTCACGGTTATGCGTGGAGTCTGTGAGATGCAACTTCTTTGGCACAGAGGTCTTTAAGAGAGACTCTTACCATGTTAGTATCTTTTTGATGAGGTGAATTGAAGAAGAAGGTGCTAAATATAGGTATATACAGGCTATCTGACAGAACAGTCAGGTATGTCTCTGTGAATTCAAATGCGGGGGGATACTGCTGCACCAGCTGCCAGACACAGTCCAAGAAAAGCAGGAACACAGGGACCTATGTGGAAACAAGACATACATTACTTAGGAAGCCTAGGTCCAGCAGGACCTATCCTCAGATAGACAGCCATCAGGAGCTTCTGAACCCTGCCTCTCTGGCAAAGAGACAACCTATTCTAAGTGATGAAAATTCTGAGCGAGACCAGGTCCCTGTGGGTTAACATCAGCAGCATCTCAGATACCTACTATACCAAAGATAAGTACCTAGTGGATCTGCACTAACACACGAGAGGCTGATAGAGAACACGAATTCTGAACTCTAATTAAGTGAATTCCTTTTTTGTTGTTGTTGGGTGTTGTGTTTTGTTTTGGTTTGGTTTTGGTTTTTTCAAGAAGACAGGGTTTCTCTGTATAGCCCTGGCTTTCCTAGAACTTGCTCTGTAGACCAGGCTGGCTTCAAACTCAGAGATCTGCCTGCCTCTGCCTCCTGAGTGCTAGTATTAAAGGCATGTGCCACCACTGCCCAGCTAGTGAATTCTATTCTTCTTCAGAGAATTCAACTGCAAAATGAGGACGTCATAATGACTGTCATTCTACACTTTGTCAGGAAAACCTATATGGGCCCGTGATAACAGGTGGGAATGGTGCTGGAGACTCAACAGGAGAAGGCTGCCCTCTTTACCACTCAGGGAGGGCCCTGAAGGCTAAGGCAAAAGCTGCAGAATAGGATTCTACCCTATATTCAAATGTGCTTTGTTAACTGGGTCCTCTTTTGAGCCAGTTTCTCAGTTGTACTACACTTATGACCCACCAGTGACCCTGTAACAGGGTAGGGCAAGAATGTGGCAGGGTCCACCTTCCACAAGAGTAGAGATGCAGGCCTCACGCAGAAGCAGGAAGAGGAAGGTGGCAAGAATTATTGGATAAAAGGCCAGCTCTCCATCAGTGACATCACAAATCACACCAGTCTGTTCTCCTTCAGAACTCCAGCATGTTGCTTCTCAAGAGGCTTCATACCACATATGATGGACAATACCATTAAGGTGTTACATATCCCAGGCTGGCCTCAAACTCATTATGTAGTCAAGGATGAATGTGAAGTTTATTCCTTCTGTGTCCATCTCCCAAGCACTGGGACTAGAGGCATATACCTATATGAGCTAAATATATGAACATCAAACATACAGAGCCCACTGTATAGTAAGGGCAAGGGCTCTCAAGGTCAGTGACCCTAAAAGGGCTGAGCACAGGCCTTCTCTCAGCTTCTTTCCCAACAAAGGTACAGAGCCCGTTAGTCTCCCTTTCATAAGACATGCAAAATCACATCCTTCCAAACAGTATCAACCCTTTCTGCCTATCAAATATGTGTATCTTATTAGCCTTTTAAATTACTTCCTCCAAGTTCTTCCCAAGACTAAGAAATGGTGGTTTCTCTTAAGTTTGATAGGTCTGGCCTGAAAGAAACTAACTGGCATAGTGACAGAGGCCCGAGTATCCCCAGGAACCTGCCAGGCCCTGAAGAGCAGAAGCCATGGCTCTCTATTCACACAGCATGCTATGTATGCCAAGCTGTTCTGTATCACAAACAAACAAGCTGATTAGTTATCGAGAATACAAGAAGCCACAACTTACATTCCTGGCATCTGTTCACTCTAAAGATGACTTACTTAGGTAAGGTTGGGTCCATTTTTCACTAGATAGCAAAGAGAAGCAAGGAGTTTGTGTTGCTGTTGCCTAAAACAACACACTACAACCCAGAGGGAACTACATGCTAACTCAGGCTGGGAGGTGGTTCTGCAGACATAAAACTGGTGGTGGTGGATATGCCTATAATCCCAGTGCTTGGGAGATGAACACAGGATTATAACTTTAGGGTATAATTGTCAGGTAGTGGTGGTGCATGCCTTTAATCGCAGCACTTGGGAGGCAGAGGCAGGCAGATCTCTGACAAACAACAAAATATGTAATACCTTGTTTAAAATAAAATAAAAACATAAAAAATTCAGATAGAGAGGCTGAGCAATTCATGTAAAGGGAAGCAAGCTGGGGTGGGTGGTGGTGCATTCCCAGAATTTTAGCTACTTGGGATGATGAGATGTAAGAGTCTTGAGTTCAAAGCCAACCTTAGGCAGTATCATCAAAAACCCATATCCCAAACAACATAGCAGTGACAACCAATAGAAAGAGAAGAGGCTGGGACTCAGCCCACTTCTCCAGCACTTCAAAAGCTCTAGCAATGGACAGCTAGAGCACAGGAACATGCACTCTACTTAGTCTACCTTCTGTGGTAAACTTATACATGAAATATCACTCACCGGGAAGTTAAATTTAGTGAGATTTGAAGGGTTCTCTCCTCCTGAGTTATTTTCTAAATGTTACAAAACCAGTATTCCTCCTAGTATGAAACATATACACAACCTTACTCTACACAAGTAAGAAGACTCTGAATATGCTCACTGATATTCTTTTGGCCCTGGAAGAATTTCATACTGTTTCAAGCATTCAAAATCATCCTGAGGCGAATGGGCCAGTTTCCTGGTGTCTGTGGAGTAAGTCTTTGTACCTGGCAAGCATACAGCCAAGGACAGTGCCCAGTGAGAGGGAGCATCTACCCAGGACTGCAACCGTCCACAGTGAGAACACTCACCTCCTCTTTGTCACTCTGGTGGAGATGGTTACAGCGGTCCAGGAATGAGTGGCCACCCATGATCCATTCCTTTTGGATAAGGCTCTGAAACCCAGTCCTGGTTCGACAGTGGGCATCCATCATCACTTGCACCAGAGAGGAGAGGAGGCAGCAGAGGTCAGAAGCATTCTCTTCTACAAGGGCCCAGCAGCAGCACCAAGGAGGAGGAGAACAGAGTGTTAAAGGGGAAGTGTTCTCAGCCCCATACCACTAAAACAGGGTTCCCAGGAGTACGGTCTGTTGTTATTTCCTAAGGACAAGGGCCAGTTGGGGAGGCAGACTGCTTGTGGTTTATCAGGTCAGGTCCCAGCATACAGGGGTGCTAAGCACAGATTTGCTTACTGAACAAAGGCAGCCCTGAAAAATCAACTTTTAGCACATGGCACCCACAGTTGCCATAAAAGAGAACAGTAACATGTATGCACGGCTAGCCTGCCTAACTGCAGATAGCGTCTACCGCCCTTTCTTCGTTCCTTCACCACTCACTGCTCCAGACTCAAACCCTTGTCTTCCACTCCCCATCCTCCTTGGATCGCTTTGTACTAAACGACCTTTCAGTCAGAAGGCTCTTTCCTGTTCTGTCTGAGGAACACAGAGGCGCCTGCTTCTCCTTGCCAAGTTTACAGAAGGAATTCTTGCTATTCCTCCATGTGCCCACCTGGAATGCACTTCATATAATCCACAAGGCTAAAGTCTATTCACAGACTTACCTAACACTGCTGACTTAGAGCAGTCATGCTTTTTTCTTAGAACTTGAAGATACTAAAGCCAGGCCTACATTTCCCATGGTTTCCTCTTTATTCCCCTTTCCAAAGAGGCCCAATTCATACTGTTTTTAAAAAATGTCCTCAAGGAAGATGGTGAGAGTATCAGTCAAGTTGGAGAGCTAAAGATAAAACCATGCTGTTAGCACTCCTCCTTCCTGCGTCCTAGAATCACAAAGCACTAAAGCTCAGGCTCACAGCCATCCCGAACAACCATGCAGCAACTATCTGGGGTTAACACAAACACTCACGAATCTAAGTATGTGTGCGTGTGAACATGCATGTGTGCAGTGCACGTGGAGGCCAGGCCAGAGGACAATTCTGTGTGTTGTTCCTTGAGTACCATCCACCTTCCTCCTGCCCTCCAAGACAGGACCTTTCACTGGCCTGGAACTCAGGATTAGGCTAGCTTTGCTTTCCAATAAGCAGCAGGGATCCTGTTTCCTCCTCCCTGCTGCTGGGATTACAAGCACACGCTACCATGCCTGCTTGTTTGTTTGTTTAATGAAGGTTCTGGAGACCTAACTTGGTGCTTCCAAAGCTACTGGCTGACTCTTCTCTGACTAAGAGACAGACTGTCCTCTCGTGCTGTCAGTCTCTGACACTTCCATCGTGAAGGCAATCTTGCTCTCCCTCTGCAGATGGCACACCTCTGGGGACATCTCGCTCCCATCAGAACCAGACTGCACACTGCACAGCTCTGCAGCTGGTGGATCTGGTTCTGGGCTCTCCCGCCTCTCAGATCTCATCCCTCTTTATTAGCTATTTGGAATTCAAATAATACTCTCCTTGTGTCTTCATAAGAATGTGCTTAAGGTAATGCTGCCATTAGTTTACAAGTGTGTAGAAGGAAAAGCAGAGTGCTGTAGACAGAAGGAGCAAGGGCATTCAGGGCTATGGCACTAGCACTAGGTGGTCCAGAAACCATGAAGAGAAATATTTTCCAATTTGCTCTAGGGTGATCCAATAAGACAAGCACCACAGAAGTGGTAAAAACCAGGGGTAGAAAAACAGGAGACAATTATTTCACATGTAATGTTGGGCTAGAAACTTAAGACCCTCTACAAAGAGAGGCAGGATGGTAGAACATGCCTGTACTTCCAGATTAATTGTGAGGCTGAAGCAGGAGCATCACTTAAGCCCAGGAAATTGAGGGAAGCATGGGCAACACCATGGGATGCCATCACCTAAAAACAAACTGAAATAAAGTCTAAAAAGCAGGTAATGCTTCAGTTAGTATCTAAGGCCACAGTAGCAATGTCTGCTGCAGGTGGGTTTATCCCGCTTATACACTGAGTGGTTCCATCCCAAAGCAGAGCAAACACCTCACTGAGGAGAGAAAAACCACAGCCTACCACTTCCCTTCCTATGGCAACTGCATAGAGCTGCCAGCACACAGACAAGAACAGTACTCTAAGCATTTGCAGGTGCCCTGGGTAAAAGGGTATCCCAAAGACTACTGGGTAAAGACACTGAGCAATTCCTTCTTGGGCTGTGAGCACATCTGCCAAGTTCCAGTGAAAGGATTCTATGTAAACGGCACCACTGAAATCTGAGCAAAGGATTGCAGGTTAAGGAAAAGAGAGAGGGAGGGAAGGAAACAACTCCAGTCTGTAAACTATACACACAAAAGCCGACTCTCGGCGAACGAGGGTGGAAGCCTCCCCTCGTGCTTTATTACCCAAGAGGAGGACGTTCATGTTCTGCGCTTCTAGGCATTCCGTGATCTCTATTGCTTTCTTCAGGCAGCGTCTAAACATGGAAGAGATGAGAACAGGAGCGTTAGTTACTGAGCCTGGTGCTCTAAACAAGACATTTAGAGGCGGTTTGAATTGTTCTTTTATTTTTATTTCTTCATGCTAAAAAGCTAGAAAAAGAAATAATAACCATTTACTGATACTCATCTGTCTATACACACGTACACAGACACACAGACACAACAGACACACTCACATAAATTTATTCAGAGCGATAAAAGCATAGATAATACGTGCACTGCAACATTACTCACACCAGTCAAAACATGGAAGCAATCTAAGAGTTCACTGACACAGAACAACTGTGTGTGTTAGAGAATTATTCAGCAGTAGAAAAGGACACTCTATCATTGCAGCAATATGGGAAGAACTTGAACGAAAGACAGGTGCAGAAAGATAAATACTGCAGAATTCCACACGCAGAAGCTACAAATGTCCAAGTCTGATCTACCACAGTGGAATGGTGGTTCCCAACAGACAAGCGGTGGCAGAAATGGGGGATCAGGGTACAGCACAGATGCAAGGCAGTGGTGAGTTGAGGCTGTGGGACCACCACACTGTGCTCCTTGCTGGGTGTGGTCCACGGCACAGTGCTCACATGTGAGACTCTGTTCCATCTCTAGCACCACCAACAAACATGTGACTTCAATGTATAAACTCTTCGTCAATTAAATAATTATGAAACCCATCAAGAACCGAAAATTTTCATAAGGGAGTCATAAAATCAATGTAAAGATGCTCCCAGTTATTTTCTTTTATACTGAAATTTTTAGTTAGCATATCAAATAACGGGAATGATTAGCAGGTACCTCCCTCCTCCTTCTTGGCCACAGTCATCCTCCATGGCACCCTGCCCCTCCCCCTCCCATCTTTCCAGGTCTCCTTCATGCCCCAAATAGTCATCCTTCCATGTCATCCTTCCATGCTCAAGGGAGGGGTTGGTGGGAGTGTAAGAAAAATGATATCTAGATTCAGTTTGAGAAAATGTACTTACTTACTTTTGTTCCCCCAACTCTGTTGTCTGTTCTTTTATCAGAATCACCCCCTCCCTTCATGGTCTCCCTATACCTTTTTCTTCTTCTCTTCTTAAAATGTGTGTGACAGGGTCTCAGGTAAGCATCTTCTGACTACCCCACCATCACCTCAAAGTGCTGGGTTTCTTCTTGTTTATTTGGAACGAGGTTTCCCTGTGTAGCCCCAGCTGTCTTAGGACTCTATTTATAGACTGCGCTGTCCTCGACTCAGAGCCTCCGGGCACTGGGATTAAAGGCATGCGCTCCGTCTCCCAGCTAATTCACTTTTAAGTGCCAGACTCTACTGTCTAACATACAGTATGGACTTAAAGCCTGCATATAAGATCCAGGCATGGAAGATCTGCCTTCCTCAATTTCTTATTTCACCCCCACTCTCCAGCTCTATCCGCTTTCCCGCAAACCACATCATGTTAGCCTTCTCTAGAGCTAACTAGAGCTCTGGTGTGTAGCTGTGGATATGTGACCTAGATGATATTAAAATACAAAGCCTTGCAGAAAATGTTAACCCAAGCTTGCTGGTAAGCCACAGCAAGACCAGAAACTGATTAAAGCAGCACAAGGTGGTGAGCTGAGCATCCGTGTGGCTAAGAAGAGTTCTTTCTGTGTCTCTCTGCAGGCTGTTCTTTGGAGACCATGGCTCCCATGGAAAGCTCTGACTTGCCTGAGCATGTGCTGTTGGTCCTCGGCCATTCCTACTCTGCGCTGCACTCAGCTCTACCACGGCAGTCCGCCAGGTGGGGGTAGAGCTCAGATGACTAACTGTGGCACACCAGGGATCGGCCAATTCCTCTACAACTCAGAGTTAGACAACTCTAAACTCATGTGCCAAGGAATGGCTGAAATACCTGATTATATCCAGCCAGCTGCTGCTTTCTAAGAGAGAAAACCATTTTATATCTGTGTCCCAAAATTCCGAACTGTTATCTGAAAAAGGAAAGCAAAGCAAAATCAGGAGACTTTAGGTTACTGCCCACGCCCACACCTGCAGGGTCCCAAGCCAATGAAGTAAAACCCAACTGTAGACTCCCAGTCCTGGGCCATACAGTACAATTAACTCAGTTACCATGTGGATCGCATGCTTTGGTTAGAGGTCTACAATGCCATTTCCCGTAAGTAGAAACAGCTTTCTGTGTCAGTCATCTCTGTCATGATGCCCACAGTTAGTCTACACAATCAAACTTCACTATCAACTAAACAAAACAGTAAAGAATGTGCCAAGGACTCAGTTAGGAAAAGGTAACTCTAAGCATGACAAACCCCAGAGAAAAGACTGGTTTAAGAATGTGAAGAACTGAGCCGAGCTGTGGTGCACAAGCTTGAGGCAGGGAGATCCGAGTTCAATGCTAGCCTGGTCTACAAAGCTAGTTCTAGGATAGCCAGGGTTACACAGAGAACAACAGGCCACAGGGCATAACTAAGTCAAGTTTTCAGTTGTTACTAACAGGCTGGGAGGGAAGACAAATGCACTGGGGTGGTTGGAAGGTTTTTACCTTTTTTAATAACCAAACTGTTTTCCAATTTAAGAAACTGTACTTGCCAAGGAAAGGTTAAAACAAATTAAAGCATTCCCAATTTGGGGAAAAGCGGGTCAGGGGAAACCAACAAGTCATTCACATTATAAATAACTAGGAAGGTCAGTGGCTCCAGGCACTCCAAGGCATGCTAGGGAAGGAAGGGGAGGAAGATGGCCATGGTGAAGCACTGGGGAGCAGGACAGAAGTAGCACCACAGAGGCGGCTGGGACCCTGGACCTCTGCCTCTAGCCTGACACTGCTTGTCAGTGACCCTAGAGGTCAACAGTCCCTGCACACCACCATTTGCTTTCACCAGATCCATTTGACAGAAAGATTTCACTCAATGTTCTCTCACCTATCAGAAACAGCTGCTTAAATTTACAGTATGCACTCTGGATCTCCTGCAGGGACAGGAAGTTGCTTGTTAAGTCTTCAGTTTTAACCATTTCGTAGGGTGGCCTTTGGATAGTCTTGTAAATTCTAGGTGTCAAAAAAGGAACCTGAGGTTAGAAGTGCAAATGTGAATTTCTAGAGTTGTTTATCCCGAGCCACAGTCTGTGTGAAGCACCCTGCAGCCACCCGCTCACATAATCCCCACTCAGGTGAGCCAGCAGGGGTCAGGTTTGGGCCAAGCAAGCTAATTACATAACCTACTCCTTTTGTGGTTTTCTGGTCTGCACTTTGGCTTTATTATATTTGTTTTGGAGGGGCTAGAGAGACGGCTCAGTGGGTACAAGAACTTGCTGCTCTTTTGGAGCACCTGGGTCTGGCCCTCAGCAGCTCACCATCACCTGTAATTCCAGTCCCAGGGAACAGGCACACAGGCAAAACACCATACACATATAAACGAATGAATAAAACTGCAAAGATTATTTTGAAACTTATACTCTACATAAAAGAACAGTACCATGGTATGCCTGCCTCATGGCCTAGAGTTGATGGCTGTTAACATTACAACCACCATGCCACTCTCCCAACCCCTGCCTAACACTTCCATACTGATTCCCTGCAAGAGGATTAAAGTGACTGTTACACTCTGACTCCTCCAACACAAAGCACACCAGGTAAGCAGAACGGACACACAGTGAAAACCACACCACACGCTTCTTATAGAACAGGAGCTAAATGGAACCAGAACAAAATGTATAATAAATACCGACCCATGCAAGAAGTTCTTCTGAATTTGCAAAGCACCATCATCCTGTTCTTTGGGCAGTGCTGACATTTTCAAAAGGGCACTTCCATTGTGACAAGACCAACACCAGATCTACAGAAAGGAAAAGAAAATCGTTTACCGGATGGAATGTTCAAAATCCAACAGGGGGCAGGTGAGTTTATGGTCAAACAGGGACATTTATAACCTCTAAACACAGTGGCTAGATACAGTCAATGTGGTGGCGCACACCTTTAATTCCAGCACTTGGGAGGCAGAGGCAATTGGATTTCTGAGTTCGAGGCCAGCCTGGCCTACAGAGTGAGTTCCAGGACAGCCAGGGCTACACAGAGAAACCCTGTCTTGAAAAACAAAAACAAAAACAAAAACAAAAACAAAAACAAAAAACAAAAAAAAAAAAGACAGTAAGATTAGGCAGTGAGACTCGCTTGTTCACAGTCTAGCTAGCACCCACTCTCACCTGGCTATAGAGCTGGTGACTTATGTGGCGTCTGTAGCACCCTTACTGCTGCTACTACTAGGTCAGAGCAGCTTATACACCAGGCATTTTGCATGAATGAACTCCCTAAGTTCCCACGGTCACATCATGTGCTAAGTATGATGATTAGCTCCATTGGGGCTAAGTGAAGGTCAGAAAGACCAAGGGACTTTCTTCACATGTACTACAGTAGGTTAGTTCCCATCTGACTGTGCGGCCTTGCTCTATCTCACGGCAAACTGGCAGCTTGGTTCCCAGCAGAGAGTGCTTCGGGCAAGACGGTGAGCTATTTGACAGAGAATCTGAAACTCACAGAGGAAGGCACTGATGAGGTTGTGAGACAGCATAAAGATAACCAACATCCATTCAGCCTAACAGCAACATACAACAGGGCGGACAGTGGGAGCAGTGGGCTTGGAGAAACAACGAAGGGAGGGGAGGATGAGTGAATGAAAGACAGGCCGAGGTGCCTGCATGGTTTTCCTGGATACTGCTTTTGTTATCTGGAAATGACCCAGGGCAGAGTAGTATGCCTTGGTGCCTTGGTTAGAAGCACAGCATCTGTGTCCTGCTACAGGTGCTGCAGTGGCTAACTGTCTAGCCCTTGCTCTGTCGACACCATCAACCTTGGCTCATGTTGGGAAGAAAACATTGGGGAGCTGTGGTCAGAAAGCTGCTTGCAGCTAAGACTGACAACCTGAGTTCAATTCCTGGAACCCACATGATGGAAGAAGAGAACAGACCTGTACACACATTATGAATAAATGAGTGAATGAATGAACAAACAAATGCCCATTATTAGGCACCATTCGGCATCACCTGTCATGAACAAACCACACCTTGGATAAGGGGGCAGCTACCTGGGTAGGAGCTAGAGAACAGCACAGCAATCCAGGAGCTGCTCTGCATGCAGAGAATCCAAAAGAACTGTCTTGGGGTTCAATGGGGAAGATGCTGGAATTGACACTGGGCACACTGGGTGCCTAGTGCTACTAATACATCACCATATGGCATCCGGGAGGCCTCTGAATGAGGGACTATGTGTTCAGGAGAGTGGACTGCTGCTATTGGCATGAGAAGTGATGCCAGCTAGAGAGTGAGGGCTGAGGAGGGCTTTAGCATCTGCCCCCCAAACAGCAACTCCCCTTCTAAGGCCAACCTGAACTTGTAAGTCACTCGAGACAGCGGTGTTCAGACACTGGAAAAACTGAGGGGCCCTTTGCTTCTAACTCCTCTACTGTTGACAGCAAGCAACATGTAGAAATTACCGCAGGCTTCTATGCCTGCTGCAAAAAGATAGAGCAATAGCTTCAGTACTTAGGCAGCCGTGCCTACTAGCTGGGACAACTTACTTGGATGCACGTGGAGGACACTCCTAGTCAGGACTGGATGACAGTATCCAAAAAATGAAATGTCTCTAATCATTTTAACTTCTTATTTGGGGCAAAAAAGAAAAAAGAAATAAAAGGCAGACCTTTCTTATTTTTCAGTTGGGACATATATAATAATATCCTTTATAATCAGAATTGTCTCATCTCGTCTGAGGCACAAAAGGACAACTAATTGCTATTGTTTATTTCAAAGAGTAAATCTATACATGCAACCTAACAAAAATGGCAAGGATGAGAATGAGCTGACAACCATACAGGTGATCAATGCACAAGTCAGAAGAGGGGTAATAGCCATAGCTGCAACCTGATGCACATGGCAAGGCTCTGGGTGGGAGGCCAGCACCAAGTAAAGGAAACAGCTAGGCAGAGAGAGGAGTCTGACTGCTCTGTCAGTTCTGTCCTGTGTGGTGTCTGACTGCTGTCTACGTGCACCCCACTAAGGATGTTAGAACAGCGAACAACACCTTCCTAGAGCTCCTAACAAGTGTGGCTGGCTCTTCCCTACTTCTTAGGAGAAATATCTCTATGTCTCAGCCCCAAGGCCTGGAGAGAACAAGCCGTATCTAGATTTCCCATGTGTAGGGATGAAGGAGGAGCCCTATTCCCACTTGTGTGGCTAGTTCTCTTTTTCTGTTTCTTCTCACAGAACACACACACCCTCTTTCTGTATTTCCCCATGAAGGTAGAGACACTCGTTTTCATTCCTCTCAAGCAAGTGTACTTTTCCAAGTGTACTACGCACTGTTTTGAGACCCAAGGCCTTGTGGGTGGCCACGACACCATGACCTTTTCCACTGTGGTGACATGTGCACTGGAGGCACAGTGAGGTTCATGGGGAACCTACTGGTGGCTCAGCACCAGTTAAGGCTGCCCAACTGCACAGCTTATGAGTAGTTACCACTGGTAGGAAAACAGGCAGAGTCACTTGAGAATGTCCTTGAACAGAAGGTTAAAAATGACCAAGTCTGGGGCCCAAGTGCTGACTCAGTGGATAAAGTACTTATTGGACAAGCCTGATGACCAGAGTTCAATCCCCAGATCATGATCAAAGGTGGATGGAGAAAATCAGCTCCATAAAGCTTTCCTCTGACCTCCACATGTATGCTGTGGCATCCATGTCCTCCATCCTCACTAATAATAAAAAATTTTAAATTAACAATTTTACAATCTTGATTACTATCATAAAATGTCTGTCCCACTGAGCTGGGAGTGCCTTTGACAAAAATTGTGCATGTTTACATTTGGAGGACTACCGCGTTTAGTATCATAAGGAGCTAGGGAAGAACAGTGAAGGCTATGGAAGCTGCCATGGAGAGAAGCACCCAGCAGTTGTAGCTGTGATGCCTACAGACCACAGTAACAACCAGCCCAGAAGACAGTGCCAATGAAGCAACTGTGGCACTTTGACCTTGCGGTGACCAACTGCTATCTAATAGGACTTGTATTCTAAGTGTTTGTCTGTGTGTGTGCCCACGGATAAGTGTAGCTCTCGCCCCTCACCAAAGAAGCCTCTTTTTACAGAAGATGGTGACTATTACAGAGATCCACAGCAAGACAAATGCAGAGAGCAAGTGACTGGAGTGCCCAACCCTAACTGACACATTTACAATAGTAGAAAAACTTTTTTTTTTTTTTTTTTTGGTTTTTCGAGACAGGGTTTCTCTGTGTAGCCCTGGCTGTCCTGGAACTCACTCTGTAGACCAGGCTGGCCTCGAACTCAGAAATCCGCCTGCCTCTGCCTCCCAAGTGCTGGGATTAAAGGCGTGCGCCACCGTGCGCCACCACCACCCTGGCGTAGAAAAACTTAAGAACTAGGGGGTCAGGACACCTGCTGGGAAATAGTGTCTTCAAGACATGCCTAGGAAGCTGCACCCATGAAACCTCAATAAAATGGCTAGTTGACTAAAAGTGACCAGCACAGTGAGAATGTCAGCTGACATGCCAATGTGGATGGGGTAGATTCCACAAGCCCAGAGTTCTGTGCAATCAATGGAGGCTGAGAGGGAAAATCAACCTTCTCCAAGGATGGTTCCTGGTAGCTATCTAATTCTAAGGGGTCAGCCATCAATACATGTACATATAAGCAACACTAAATGGGCTCAGTAGATAGTGTGTGTGCATGCATATTACATATATATGTATAAGTGTGTATACATACATATATATACATGCATATACACATGTAATAATTATATGTCATATAATTATTGCACTATGTAATAATTAAGGAAGAGGTAGGGAGGGACAGAGAGAGGGAAGAATAAAGTGATGTAAATACAGTGCTCATGTATGAAGTCCCAAAAAAATTAAATTTCTAAAAATATTTACAAAGTGAATAATCATTTCACAGAAAGCAATTTACAAAATGTTGCCAATGGGGGGAAAATTAAGCTTTAAAGCAAAAAATTAGAAATGTGAAAAACTAGAATGTGACGTCTGTATGTACTCTTCTGGTAAGAGAATATTACTGAAGCATCAGTATCTCCATTTATAACCCATGAACCAGTATTTCCAAATGTGTAACAGGACAAAACGTATCCTTTAAATTCCATTCAAAGTATGAGACAGACTGGTAGATTTTAAAAACAAAAAAAGGAGCAGTTGCTTGGGTTTTTAAATCCTTCCTATGGTCACCTTTGTGAACTGTTATGGACCATGTTCTGGTGCACTGTCAAATAACAAAGTTCTCAGCCCAGCCTATCTGTGCCTTCCTTCCCAAATGCACAGGCCTGAAGCTGTGGCTTCTCTGTGTTCTTTAACTAGTCCTCTACATACCACAGCAGACCGAATAAAACATTCCAGCTGTCTTCTATTTGCAAAATCCAAAATAGTGCTATTCCATTTGACTGTTTTAGATAGTTATTTTCCATAAAAGTATGCTACTTATGATAACACATTTCTTATATTTTTTTCATTAAAATTCAATTTGGAAAAAAATTAACAGGGTCTCACTCTATAGCTTACACTGGTGTAAAACTTATGGAGTGCATGCTGGCCTTAAACTCACAGCAATCCTCCTGGCTCAGCCAGTGCGGGGATTACAGGCATCACAGACAGTTTTAACTGGAATTTCTAAAATGATACAATCCACATAAACAAAACTCTTTCACAGCCACAGTAATTTTCAAGAGTGTAAAGTAAAGGTAAGGATGGAGACTTCAGTTGTCAATCATGGGCTGAAAACTGGCGGGATTTGATCCAGCTATACCCAAAGAACATATTTTTTCTTTGTAAAGTCTCCAATTTTTCTCCACGTCTAGTTGGAGATCAGGAAAACTCACATAGAAATCTGCATCTCTGGCTATCTGGCAGTGTTCAGTCAACGCTACAGGCTGGTGCTAAAGAGCTACCCTTCTGGGCCAGGCAGACAGACTCTGTCTGTAAGGGCCACCATACTCAACCTATCCAGCCTTCCCTCCATGGGCTCTGGGAATGTGATGGAGTTTCATCATCTCGGCTCACATTCAAGATTCTTCTGGCAAAGCAGCCTCGTGTGCTACACAGCATGTGCTTAGGACTCTGATTCCTTACTAAATTCCCACAGGCTTGGGACCTCGGGCAACAATGTAGAAGTCGGGTGCTATCTGGTCAGTGACATTAAAGAT